>NW_028227259.1:83882716-84420216 GCF_978045245.1 Mus caroli | reverse complement strand
TAGGAGAGTATCTTATTGACCATAAGTATGACATTCAATAGAATTCTGGTTGAGATAAGCCTTGAAAAGACAAGTTGAGCAAAGACATTCATGAGTAAAGGGATGTTTGCTGATAATAGCCTGTAAAAACCAAAGGAAAGAAATGAACATCAGAAACTGAAGAGGAAGAAGGTGGACTAGATTAGTGGGAGTGCAGAGTGTGCAAGTGGATGTCAAGGAGGCGATTGGTGCCCTCGAGGGCTATGGTTCTGATGGTTATTAGGATCCTGCCACTGATGCCATGGTTCCTTACATTCATGGGCAACTAAATCTCTACAGTTTAACATTTAAAGCCAGCCTGACTACATAGTGAGTGAGAAGCATGCCTAGAATCCACAGTCAAACCTTGTCTTAAATAAAGAAAAACTGCTACGACCAGGTGGGGAATTAACCATGGAGAAATGAAAAATTATGCCAAGCTAATTAGTAATGACATGAATACAAGTCACAACAAAATTAGTTACAAAATTGAGACAGTAATAGTTGTCTCCTCTGAAATGGTAGCAATTGAAAAGATAGTGAGGAACAAGCTATGCAAACATCTTCCTGAAGAATATAATACCAGCAGTGAGTAAGAAGCCTTCAGCAGCAAAGCAATTTTGAATGCCCACCACACTGCATATTCACTGCCTTCCTTAGCACCAAGTGATTAAGGATAGCACAAAAGATGGTAAAAATGCCAAGAACGTCAGATCATTGGGTTTAGTAAGGACTTTTATTTTAGCTTTGTGTGAAAATATTTTTATTCTCCTGATGTAATTACTGCATTCATCTGCTAACCTAGGTCTACTCCTGGAAGCTTCTTATAATCGAATATAAACCTAGAATGTTTTCAGCCTCTGAGACTTACTTCTGAATAAACTTGCCCTTTCTAGTTGTGTCTGAGCTCTGAATGGCTGGTTCAACTCAGCTATCTGGCTCAAATTCTTCTCCAAGTTAACTGATTTAACCTGGTTTCCCTTTCTTGGCCTTTGATGATATGCTCTGCTAAACCTGAAACTAACTCTGGCAATCTATTCTGATTTTCTGGCTCCTCCTCTTTCTCTGGCTCACTCAGTCTTCACTTTCATTTACCTTGTTCTCTCTACAACCTGTTTCTATATAACTGCCCGTGTAAAACTGCCTCCGCTCTCTCTGAACTGCCCCTCAAGTAGCTTTCCTCTCTCCTCGCTTTTCCTGAGCGGTAAACATATCCTATTCTGTCAGATCTTTCTCTGATTCATTACTGTGTCTGCTACTATATTAGACATCACTTTCAAACATGGGTGGTTCCTTCTAACAACTAACCTATTGTTATTGATTGGGCTAAAAGGTGTGTACTAAGGGTGTGTGTAGGTTTAGATTTTTCAAAACCTATTTTTTAAGGGTTTTTAAAAGATTTGACCTGCCTTTCACCTTGCCAAATATTAATCAGCAATGGCAGTGTGATCCAAGAGAAACTATCAGGCCTCCACCAAATCGGCAGTGGTCAGCAGGAGATCAGGGAAGACTCAAGACCCATCACTGTCCACTGAATCTCTCCAAACATCATGTGTCTTCCGATGAATCTTGTGTCAGCAAAACATCACATGAGTCTGCATCACACAACACAACCAGAATTTTCCACTTCAGGCAGCCAGAGGGATTAAAGGTATATGTTAAGAGCATGTCCGTAGCCAGAATAGCCATTTTGCTGGATTAAAATCCTTCTACAACATTGTGGATTTGGGTAACCACAAAGGGATTTTACAAGGGACTGAGATGACAATATATTTTAAAACAAAAACAACAAAAAACAAAAACAAAAACCTCTGCTGCAGGATGAGAATAAATTCTAATGACACAAGGAAGATAACACCTATAAAATAGAGAAAGGCAAAACCAAGCCTTTCTGTTTGAGAATTTTTTATTTACTCACCATTTCTTCTCATAGTTTACGCAGGCCTCTTATAATTTTGAACCCCTCCCCCTTGTTTTTTGAAATCTGCTATCAAGGTTACTTGATATAAGATTTCATAAGATTTTTAATTCTCTGAGGTTTTATCCACATGTGTATTTCTCTAAGCCCTGCTGAAGAAATGTTGTATATTCTAAGCTGACCAAGTCCAGCCCCATTGAGTATTTGGAAGGTAGCTTTTCAGTATTTCCTGAGCAGGAATCCCTGTCTGGCACACTACAGTTCAGTCCTGGTTTTATCAACCTAGACTGTTTGGTGGTGGGTACCTGCATATGTTTCCATCAGTTTCTGGGTGAAGCCTCTCAATGATATAAGTTATGCTAGGTTCCATCCTGAAAGTATATCAGAATGTTATTAATAGTGTCAGGAATTGGCCCTCTCTCATGGAATGGGTTTCAAGTTGGGCCAGCTATATATTTGTCCATCCTCTATATTTCTGCTCCATCTTTATCCCTGCAAGTCATGTAGGTAGGAAAAATTGTGGGTCGAAGGTTTTATGGCTAGGTTGGTGTCTCCATCCCTCCACTGGAAGTCTTGAATGGTTACAAGAGGTGGCTGTTTCGGGTTCTGTATCCCCATTAGGACTCTTAGCTAGAGTCACCCTTATAGATGCCTTAAGTTACTTTTAAAAAATATATTAGTTTTGCTGAGTTGAGAATGAAAGGCATTACCTTTACAAGGACTACAACTTACTTTTTTTCACTGTTACAACATAACACCTAACAATAGACAGTTAGGAAAGGCAGAGTTTATTTGGGCCCCAGTTTGAGGTTACAGTCCATCATGTTAGCAAAGGCTTGGTGGACAGGAATGGGAAGCAGTTACTGAGATCATGTCCACTCAAGAAGCAGAAAGAGGAATGCCAGTGTCTGGCTATCTTTCTCTTTTTCATTCAGATCCCGGCCCACGAAATGATTCTGTCCAAATTCAGAGTGAGCTTTTCTACCTCGATTAACATCAGCTAGGTAATATTTCATAGACTAAAAGATTAGCTCCTCGGTGAATTCATTCCCTGTAAAGTTGCCAGCAGTAACCATCTCAGAAAGATTGCAAGAAAACAAAATCTGTCACACTCCAAAGAAAAACTGTTGCTGAAGGTCACATTAATTTTTAAACCTTTTGACAATTCTTTCAGGTCTCCTTTTAATATATTATATAGTAGTTTCTTTTGATTAAGAGACTATCTTCTTTTGTTATGTGGCAACAATCCATGAGCTCTGTAATTTGGTGTGTTAACCTTTAATCATAGAATCTTGGGTATCAGATCTCTGGGAGATTAAACCAGTTTTTTTAATTATTTTACTGTTAATATTATTTCTGGTTACTTCTTAGTGAAACAAGTAAGTTGTATTAAAAAAATACCCTCTGTGTTCCAACACGTTTGTGATAATTTACAAACTCATTTTGTAGAAATCCTTTCATTTAAAGTTAAAAGTTTTGGTACAATCTCCACATGCCTGTTGTGCAGTAACTTGTCAGTATTGGGGATGCACACCAATCCTCCACTGGCCATACTGTAATTTAAAAGTGGTCCCCAGGACCAGTCTAGAGCTTCACTAAATATTGTTCGGTTTGTTCAAGGAGGAAAAGCTAAAATGAGTTTTAGGTACAAAAGGGTGTTTGTGGTTCACGTGTGTGTGAAGTCAATCTCTTTTTCTCTACTTTCTCCCTAACCTAAAATAAACAGACAGAATTCAACTTCTCTCTGGTGCTTTCTCCAAATATTGTCTGTTCCTGTATCTATTTTTCTTTCTCAATTCCATGGCTGTTAGATGAAGTAGGATTGGAGGTTCAAGATAAAGAAAATGTAATTCTTTTTGTGTGAATCTCTGGTTTAGACAAGTAAACATCCAATCCACAATGGGACTCAAATGTCTATAATGTTGGCACATAGTGGTGGTCCTGTTTTTTAGTTATTATATTTTACTCTTCTCCTATTGGCTTGAATTTATTAATATTGATACACTTAATTTCTTTCACAAATGAAAGCATTTAGCTGAAGAGAACAAGATTAAACCCTTTTGTACATATCAAGTGTGAATATGCCAGTCCCTTATGGTCATTTCCCTGTCATTTCATCATTTTTTTTGCAAGTCCAGGACACTAAAGGGAAAAAATATTATAGGAAGCAAGGCATGTAATGGACTATTTCTCCTCTTCAAGGAATATAAGCCTAGAGCAAGTAATTCCCCATGGACCAAAATGATGAATGACATATAGGTATGTCCCTTGTAAGATCTCTAGACCCTTGACTCTCACTGCAAACTTCTTTGTGACTAGTGACAGGATTCAATATTTCTTGCTTATTATTCAATTATGGAAGTATTCTGAGCTCACAAAGGAAAACTTCTGATACTTGCCAAATGTTCCTCATTTTCAGATATAGCAATCATGCTGAAAGGATTATCTGTACACTCTTATTCTCTCTTGATGCTTTCTCATCATCCTCTCTTGCTTTCTCCAAAATTTATCTTAGAAAACCAAATTTTCCCAAAGTAAAAAGGACATTGGTAGACATGGTCACAGAAGATGTTTCATCTGAATTATGAAACCTAATAAATAACATCAAAACTCAGTAGAGGAGAAATTCTTGAGTCAGCTATTCTAGAAATTTACCACATTACCCACAATGCCCAATATTTGGAATGGCAGTTTAAAAGTGGTCATAATTACATAGGAAAAAAGTAAAAAGGAAGCCCAACAAATATCCAATTTAAATCTCAAAATCGAATTTGTTGTAATCACCTATTAAGTTGTGCTAAGAAGTTATTTTCCTTGGTGTTTATAAATAATATTTTAAAAAGAACATGAAACAAAGGTAATTTTGTCACGCAGTAAAGGATTACATTTTAGTGCAAAAGCAAGTCTCTGCACGGCCATCAGACGGCTTCCTGGAGTGGAATAATTAAGTTTGAGATTGCTGGCGGATACTGCAATGGTATTTTAGTTTATAGCCCTAAAGTCAAGGGACCCATTAAAATGAAATAAGTGAAACTGTGCCTGTTCCTTGTAGGCCAACTACCTGGGTGACATCACCATTATCAAGGTAACACACTTAAATGATATGAAACCACATTTAATAATAGCAAAACTCAGCCTTTATGACATGCAGGGATAAAACAGTACTCAAAGGAAAGGGATTTGACAGAAAACGAGTTGGGGAAGAAAGAACAATTAATTAAAAAGTCACTTGGGAGTCGATGATGCAGTCATGAGAAAGTCACTAAAATCTGATATGAAGTGTGATTTAACTGAATTGGTTTAGAAGTCAGGTTCACACTGTGACTTGCAGACAGTCTGTCTCCAAAGCTTACTGGGGGGACTGGAGAGATAGCTCAGCAGTTAAGAACACGTATGATCTTGCAGAGGACCTTCAGTTACTAATACCCACATGGTAGCTCAATATCACTTATAACTCTACTTCCAGAAGAACCACTGCCCCCGGCCTCTGCATATACCTGTGGTGTTATACGCACACCCAGACGCATACACACACACTAATAAAGGAATAAACAAATGCTTTGTAAAAATAAAAAATAAATAAAATGTAATAGGAACCTTGTGATGAGAAACCTGCTATAACAAACTCCAGAGTACAGAGGCAGTGTTTAAATTCTTCTAAGAAACCACTCCATTTAGGATAAAATTGAAGCCTCGTACTGTGAAGTAGGATATACACACCTGAAGCATTATACATGCATGATTTAACATTTTTAATAGTGGAAATGATGGAAGCCAAAATGTGTCCAATGAAAACTAAACCTTATTAGACTCTGTTCATCTGTTCATCTGTGGCACTGTAAAATAATATCTTGCATGAAAAATGAATCAGTTATCAGTAGGCATGACTAAGTGCCAGTGGTCTATTAAAGCAGCATTCCTGCAAGAAGGAATAAGTAGGAACTGAGATCAGAAGAAATTGCTTCCTTCTTTTCCTCTCCTAGTGGAAAACAAACAGAAATAGTTTTCTTGGGGTTCTCAGGAAAGTTTAGGTTATAAGGCATTTTTCCCCCACATTCTTAGGAAATAAATCAAATATCAGTACATCGATCTGGAAACACCATTAAAGTATGGGCATTAGAATATCTACAACTAGAGAATTAAAAGTATGAATATTTGGAAGCTTTAAACGCCTTTACTATTTGCTAGAGTCTCATAGTGTGTGGACCAGGGAAGGATCTGCTGTTCCTGCTGTCTCTGCTCTTCTTGCTTCCTTTCTTCTGATAACTGAAGGTTGCTATCTGCCTCCTTTCTGGTTTTGGGTGGATTTGTGCAATCTGGGACTAGAAGAATTTTAAGAGGGGTGTCCTGGAACACCGAAGATTAAAACAGCCTTTTTCTCTTGATCTTGATTCATGAGCTTCTGGGTAAATGAATGCATGATGCTCAGCTGAATTTCTATCCCTTGAGGACGACTGAGCTGATGTAATGTGGACTCTCAGGACATTAACCAAACCTCAGCTCTTCTACAGTCTTTAAGGTCTGGCTCATGGCATCTCACTACAAGATGAGCATCTGGCTTGCTGGAACAAGCACAGGATCTTTCTCCTGACAAGCTCAAGGACTTTGGTCCAGTTCAAACCTAGGAGAACCTCCAGGCTCAGCCACCGGATCTGACCTCAGAATCTAGCCTCAGAAAATGATGTGGTAGTGGGGGACTTTGGCGTCTGATGTTGTAACCAAGTATTTGCTATTTTCTGACTAGATCTACTGAGGTCCTAAATATAAACTCGCCAAGAGTTTGTTGGAAAATGACCCTCTCCCTGTGCCTTTCTCCATTACAGCAATGTGAAGCCATTGGCCTGATAACAGCTCACTCCAAAACAGGTCTTTTCTAATTCATTACGTAAAACTCTCTCTTGAGCCTACAATCCTGCATATTCTCAGAGAATATAAGACAGCTCAATAATTAAAAGTTTGAACCCTCAGAGCTCAGGGAATCACAGAAAGACTGTAAGTGTTTGAAGGGATGGAGGACACCAGGGGAACAGCTGAATCAGCTGGGCAAAGCTCATAGGAGCTCACAAAGACCAAAGCAACAAGCACAGGGTCTGCGCGGGTCTGCACCAGGTCCTCTGCATACATACTACAGCTTGCAGTTAGGCTTGCTATGGGACTGCTGAATGTGTGCCCAAGTGAGGCTCTGATTCTTGTGCCTTCTCTTGGGACTCGTTTTCTTCCTGTTGATTTGCCCTTACCCAATTTCAATATGATGGATTTTATTTTAGCTTATAGTTTATTTTGGTATGTTTTGTTTTTAATCACTTAGAAGCCTGTTTTTCTTTTTTCTTTTTTTCATTATTTATTCACTATACATCCTGTTTGCACTCAATCCCCTCTCGTCCCAGTCCCAGCTTAACAAATTCCTAACCCCATTCCTCCCTACCCTTCTCAGAGAAGTAGAAGACTCCCTTTGTAAATTAAAAGGTGGCCCACATCTGGCCCAAGGCTTAGGCTGCTGAGTGAGGCAGGACACAGGAAGGTTTGACTGCATGCACTCTACTCTGCCTCTGGATAGGCATCAGGCTGTGAGAAGCTGCAGGACCCCGGGAGTGGGGAAACACCGTCTGAGGTCCTAGTGGAACTGCCGTAGGAGTTGGCTCTGGTCCATAAGAGTGTCCTTGGCTTGTTCTGCAGACAGCTTGGCTTGGTGGTGACCATGGCTGGAAGTGCAGAGAGGCCTCGTGCGGGAGATTAGACAGGCTCTTTCAAGGAAGACCTGCTCTGCCGCAAACCCTCTGGGCCCCTTTGTCTGCATGGAGCGGGTCTCTAGTCGCCGGTGGACAAAGCGTCAGATGAATTGACAGACAGATGCACACAGGAGAGGTTGTGTAGGATCTGAATGTATTTTTCAAATCAAGCATCAGACTTTTTATGCAGAAGACAATAAGGAAGTTGGGTGACACACCAGCAAGGTACAAAGAGGTTACTGGAATCTTACATAAAACAGAGGAATGCAAACACAGAAGGTTTAACAGGAACCACCTGGGATAGAATTCATTGTTAACAACTGGGATCAAAAAGGGCTCCACCTAAGATTCGCTTAATCTTAGAAGCCAGGGTCAAGGGCTTCGTGCCTTGCCATAGTTCCTATTTTAGTCTATTGTATAGTCTACCTTCCCCTTAGGCCATTGTAAATGCGTGTGTATGAGTGTAACTCAGATATAGTCTTAGAAGCCAGGTGTGAGGTCTTTACTCTCCTAGGGCGAGGGCTTTCACACCCAAGTCATGGTTCTAACTAGGGAGTTCCGTTCGAGGTAACCACCTCATGAGTAATGTAATACTCTAAAACCACAGCCCAATCTACTTCCTAAACCATTGTAAATTCCTGTATATGGGAGTGACTTGGCTTTTATTCTAAATGATAGTGTAGTACCAGAGGCTATTCTGAATGTCAGTGAATAGCAACATTTTTACTGAATTTCAAGCCCATGGTCTTGCTCAAGGACGTTCTAGGACTGTTGGAACACTGGCAGAAGGCTTTAGCTATGTCAGAATTCAATCTTAAAAGGCACTGATAATAGGATAATACTAAAAGAGAGCACGTGGATCCATACACTAGACTAATGCGGGAATGGAAAATTAATGTATGGGTTAGAGAGAATGCCAGACTCCTGGAGCGAGTTTCTGTGAAACTCTTTTGCCTCATGAGTAGCTTTCAAGCCTCAGCCTGTCAAGCTGACTCGACAGGAGAGTGTGGCACTGCTCGATTGTTGCCCACAGTGGGTCCCGATGAGAAAAAGCAGCCCACGGTTTTAAAGCATTTCTTATCATGGTGGAGAGTTGTGATGACTGAAACTGTACCTCACTTTCTCAGGACAGTCCTGAGGTTAAATACCCTTTGCAGGGAGGAGTGTCTGGGAAGGAGACCTTAATTGGCGAAGCCCTTCAGGTCTTTAGGTATCTCATTAAAATGGAGATCTGCCTTGAGGATACTTGATCTGTGGTCATGTCCTCTACCTGTGGAAGGGCTTAGGGCATTGCCCTATGTGATTGATGGCCACAAAATTATGGAGAACTGAGGCCTCCTGTCAGGAGCCTGGTGTCTTGGAGTAGGAAAATGCCTTGCAGAGTTATCTTCTGTGTCTCCGGGGTTTTAAACCTAGCTCAACCAGAAACTAGGCTGTCTTTCATGGTCCCACACCCCTTGGGAATCCTCCCACCCTAGGACATCAAGTCATAGCAGGACTAAAAGTGTAAGCCAGGAAGGTCTTCCAGTGGAGGGAGGGGGACATCCACCCACCCACAAAACCTTCAACCCAAAACTTGCCCTGCCCTACAAGATGTGTAGGGATAAATAAAGTTGGAATAGAGATTGAGGCAACTCCCAACCAATGACTGGTCCAACTTGAACCCATCCTGTGGGAGATAGCCAACCTCTGACACTGTTGATGACACTCTGTTTTTGTTTCATACAAGAGCCTAGCATAAATTTCTCCCGAGGGGTTCACTCAGCAGCACATGCAGAGAGCTACAACCAAACAACTGGTGGAGCTTAGAGAGCTATTTGGAAGAGTTAAGATAGGATTGAGCGAGCCAGAGGAGTCAAGGACATCACAAGAAAACCTATAGCGTCAACTATCCTGGGCCATGAAGACTCTCAGAGACTACACCACCAACCAAAGAGTATGCAGGGACAGGACTTAAGCCCTCTACACATTTTTCTAGATGTACAGCTCAGTCTTCATGCTGGTGCCCTAACAATTTGAGCGAGGGCTGTCTCTGACTCTTGCTTGTGCTTGGATCCCTTTTCCTACGTTGTTTTTATTTTTTCCTAGTGAGAGACAGAAAAAAAGTAGATCTCAAAGGGATGGAAGGTGGGGATAAACTGGGAGGAGTAGAAGGATGGAAAACTGTAATCAGGATGTATGAAAAAAGATCTATTTTTAAGAAATGTGAAAAAAGAAAAAGAGTTTATAACCATTTCTTAGGCTACTTCCAAGTGCAGACTCACAGTCACTTTGGTAACTGTCCTGATGAACATAGTCTAGGCTGGAAGAGAATCAGAAAGAGTCCCATCCTTTTATACACCCTGGAGTCATCACTGTCATGTGACCTATGACCGCAGCTAAGCTTAGCAAGTTTACTGAAAAAGGCCATCGGCACACAGGAGTTTATTTGTGTAGCCTTTAGGAATGCTTTCTTGATGAAACCAAGTAAAAATGGTCTTTATTTGAGCAGAGCCCATAGTGTCCCTGGATTCTAATGATCAAAGTAATGAATTGTTTCCATCAACTGATGGCAGAAAAATGTTTTTAGTTCATGAAACATTTAAAATAGAAGAGAAGTACTTTCTTTTCTTGAGAATTGTATATAATGAGGAAGCTGACATTTCAGTGGATGGCATGATGGAACATCAGATTTTCTAACCTGGTGCAGTAGTTTGAATATGCTGGGCACTATTAGGAGGTGTGGCCTTGCTGGAGGAAGTTTCACTTTGGGGGTGGGCTTTGAAGCTCCTCCCAGTGCTGTAGAGTCAGTTTCTCCTAATTGCAGTCACATCAAGTTGCAGAACTCTCAGCTGCTCCACTACTCTGCCTGCCTATATGTTACCATGCCCATGGCCTTAATGATAATGGACTGAACCTCTAAACCTGTAAGCTAGCTCCAATTAAATGTTTGCCATTATAAGAGTTGCTGTAGTCATGGTGCCTCATTATACCAAGGGAAACCCTAAGTAAGAAATATGCATATATACACAAATATATAAAGATACATTTTCTCAGGGGGTGGGGTAAGTTGCACACATGCTATGCCCCTGCACACACAAGGAGAAAATGTTAGGTTATTGCATACAATGTTTTTGGACTTAATGCATAACTCCAAAGCCCTGAATTCTAGGCAGAGAATCTCACAGGAACATGACTCTTATTTTAAAGCTAGATTGCTACCTTAAGGAGCAGTTCACATGGCATATTGTACTGTATTCAACACTTAACAGTACAAACTTTGTAGGAGAAGACATAATGATTAAAGTAAAAACATAGAAGTCTAAGCCCATGGTCAATAATGTAAAGGTTTTCTTTTGGGTTATGATCCCATTTATATATAGTAACAACCTAGATTTTAATTTATCAAAGTTAGACTTTATATCAAAAATGTATAACAGTGTCCAAAAATAAAAAAAATTAATTAATTAACAAGAAATTAATTAATTATTACAAATACTGAACATAAAAATAGATACCAATGATACAAAAATGCTTCCTTAACAATAACCTTTGATAACCAACTCAGTTAATAAAAATAATGCAAAACACAGGGATTATGTTTTGAAATTGTGAAATGACAAAAACAATGAGGGACTAACCCCTTCCCATGGCTCACTGCATCAATGCTCTGCCTGTAGTCTGCTTGAATCACGGGTGCAAAGAGAGCATGGAAATTTCAGTAGAAATTATCATCTTTCAATGACAATGAAAAGGAATTAAAGAAATGAGTAAGCTTCACAATTTATCCATGGGCAGAAGGGAGAACGTAGCTGAATAAGGAAACATCAGATAATTAGCTTTCTGCAGCTTGATGTCACCTGTAACCTCTTTGGGAAATTTTTATGACAAATGACAATTATTGTGCATAATGAGAATTTTCTGTTATATATATATATGCATATATATATATATGTATATGTATATATATGTATATATATACATATATATGCATATATGTATATGCATATGCATATATGTATATGCATAACTATCTAGACACATTTACATATATATGTATACATGCATACTGTAGCATTTGACCTCATTCTGCAAAAAACCTGTGAATATCTCATTAATTTACAACATGTACTCATTAATTATAAACCCAATTAAAAAGACACCTTTACAATTAAATGGAATATTTTCTTTATATAATACTGAAAACACGTATTTCCAGTTAACTTTGAGTTTACTGAATTTGTCTGAAATTTTAAATCTTAGAGTTTCTATTGCTGTCAAGAGACACCAAGACCATGCCAACTCTCACAAAGAAACACATTTAATTGGAGCTGGCTTGCAGTTCAGAGGTTTAGTCCACTACCATCATGGTGGGAAGCATAGCAGCCACGTGATGCTAGAGAAGTAGCTGAGAGCTCTACAGCCAGATAGTCAGGCAGCACAAAAAGAAACGGAGCTCCTAGGCCTGATTTTGAGCTGCTGAGACCCCAAAGCCAACTCTGTAGTGATGCATTTTCACCAACAAAGCCACACCTACTACATAATCAGGACACACCTACTAATAGTGCAAACCTTCAAACACATCAGTTTATGGAAGCCTTCCTATTTGAGCCACCACTAGTGGGCTATAGTTTTTCTGATTAAAGCTAAAATTATAAACTTTATCTGCATAGGAACTCTTCTAATAAATAGACTCACTTTTTTTTTTAATTTGTAATTCATTTTTTACACACCATATTCCATTCCCTCTCCTTCCCCTCCCATCCTCCAGCTGCTCCACATCCCACAGCTCCTCCCTACCACACCCCTTCTCCACATGGATGCCCCCACCATCCACCCCACTTGACCTCTAAACTCCTTGGGGCTTCCATTCTCTTGAGAGTTAGGTACATCATCTCTGAATAAACATAGACCCAGAAGTCCTCTACTGTATGTGTGTTGGGGGCCTCATATCAGCTGATGTGTGCTGTCTGATTGGTGGTCCAGTGTTTGAAAGATCTTGGGGGTCTAGATTAATTAAGACTGCTGGTCCTCCTATAGGATCACCCTTCATCTCAAATTCTTTCAGTGTTCCCTAATTCAACAACAAGGGTCAGCTGCCTCTGTCCATTGGTTGGATGCAAATATCTGCATCTGACTCTTTCAGCTGCTTGTTGGGTCTTTCGGAGGGCAGTCATGATAGATTCCTTTTTGTGAGTGTGCCATAGCCTCAGTAATAGTGTCAGACCTTGAGACCTACCCTTAAACTGGATTGCACTTTGGGCCTGTCACTGGACCTTCTTTTCCTCAGGCTTTTCTCTGTTCCCATCCCTGTAATTCTTCAGACAGAAACAATTATGGATCAGAGGTGTGGCTGTGAGATGGAGAGCTCATCCCTCATTTGATGTCCAGTCTTCCTTCTGGAGGTGGGCTGTATAAGTTCCCTCTCCCTACATTTCATCAAAGGTCCCCCCTGTGAATCATTGGAGTCTCTCACCTTCCAGGTCTCTGGTGCTCTCTGGGGGATTCCCCCAACCTCCTATTTCCTGAGGTTGTCTGTTTACATTCCCTTATGTATTTATTTGTTTGTTTGTTTGTTTGTTATTAGATATTTTCTTTATTTACATTTCAAATGTTATCCTCTTTCCTAGTTTTCCCTCTGAAAATCCCCTCCCCTTTCCCCCTCCCCCTGCTCCCCAAACCACCCACTCCCATTCCTGGTCCTGGCATTCCCCTATACTGGGACATAGAACCTTCACAGGACCAAGGGCCTTTTCTCCCATTGATGACCAGCTTGGCCATCCTCTGCTACATATATAACTAGAGCCACAAGTTCCACCATGTGTTTTCTTTGGTGGTATAGTTCCAAGGAGCTCTGGGGGTACTGGTTAGTTCATATTGATGTTCCTCCTATTCTGCAGGCCTTCAGGTCTTCAGTCCTTTTCCCTCCCCCAATAACAGACCAGGTTTCCCCCTCCCCATCCACTTTCCCTCCCAAGTCCCTCTCTCCCTCTCCAATTATAAATGCTTTCTTTCTCTCATAAATGGCACTTCAGCTTGTTGAGCATTTTGAATTCTGTCGACTGTACCTTGTGTATTCTGTATTTTGTGTGGGGGGGTGGTTAATATCCACTTATTAGTAAGTACATACCATGCATGACATTTTGCATCTGAGTTACCTCACTTGGGATGATATTTTCTAGTTCCATCCATTTGCATGCAAAACTCAGAATGTCCATGTTCTTAATAGCTAAGTAAATTCCATTGTGAAAATGAACTACATTTTCTGTATCTATTCTGCTGTTGTGGGACATCTAGGTTGTTTCCAGATTCTGTTATCACAAATAAGGCTGCTATGACATACTGGAACACATGCCCCTATGGCATTGTGGCCATCTTTTGGGTATATTCCCAAGAGTGGTATAGCTGGGTCTTCAGGTAGACCTATCTCCAATTTTCTCCAGATTGATTTCCAGAGTGGTTGTACCACTTTGCAATTCCACCAGCAATGGAGGAATGTTCCTCTTTCTCCACATGCTCTCCAACATATGTTGTCTCATGAGATTTTGATCTTAGCCAATCTTACTGGTTTAAAGTGGAATCTCGGGGTTGTTTTGATTTGCATTTCTCTGATCACTAAGGACTTTGAACATTTTGTTAGGTGCTTCTCAGCCATTCAATATTCCTCAGTTGTGAATTCTCAGTTTAGTTATATACTCCATTTTTTGATTGCGTAGTTTGGTTTTTTGTTTATTTTTGGTGATTAACTTCTTGAGCTCTTTATATATTTTGGATATTAGCCCTCTATCGGATGTGGGGTTAGTGAAGATTTTTTCCCAATTTGTAGGTTGCCAATTTGTCTTATTGATTACATCCTTTGCCTTACAGAAGTTTTCCAGTTTTATAAGATCCCATTTATCAATTTTTGATCTTAGAGCATGAGCCATTGGAGTTCTGTTTAGGAACTTTCCCCGTGTCAATGAGTTCAAGGTGCTATCCCACTTTCTCTTCTATTAGATTCAGTGAATTTGGTTAATGTTATGGTCCTTGATCCACTCACTCTTAGTTGATCTCAGGTTGAAGGGCCTTTTTTTTTTTCTAATAAAGGCCATGGCTTTTTATTAATACATTCTTTTTTAAATTTACTTTTCTCTCACACAATATATCTCTACTGCAGTTTTCCTCCCACCACTGCTCTCCGTCCTACACTTCCCATCCACAAATGTACTTCCACCCAACACCACAAAACAAACAAACAAACAAACAAACTCTGTCTCCCCACAGAAAAGAGCAGGCTTCCCAAGGACATCAACCAAACATGACTGTGAAGAGAGTTTTGTAAGTGTCCTTAGAGGATGAAAGAGGAAGAGCATAAAGCAGGTGTGCTGGGTAAAGAGAGGTGGGTTGCCACACCCACTCCAGTAAAAACTGTGTGGCAGGCCCAAAAGCTTGGACACAGTCCCAAGGCAAAATTTTCACAGAAACTTAGTCTCCTTGATCCTTGGCATCCAGTAGCACTAATGCTCCAAACTTGTCCTTGTGTTAGTTGGTGAATGGATCTGTGTGCTTTCCTTCAATATTTTTTTATTATAAGTGCCTCTAAGGAATGATTTTTGACATATAGCTAAGTTAGATTAGCCTCCACCAGTGTTCCAATATCTTTGGGTTTTGATTTTAGTAAGAATGCTACTCATTCAGATGAAATGTCTCCAGTGTAGACAGTGAAAAAAATCAGGCATTACAACTTACTGGAAAAGAGCTAGAACTCTCAGGGCTAGTCTGCAAACTAAGCTTAGAGTAACAGCCATGTCACTCCCTGTGCAGGAATTTACAATTGCCTAGGAAGAAGGAAGGTTGTGGTCTAAGGAATGAACTAGAGTAAATACTTAGAACAACAGCTGAGTCAATCCCATACACAGGAATTTGCAATAGACTAGGGGGAAGGTGGGTTATACAATAGACTAGAACTGGAATTATGGCAAGGGCATAAAGCCCTTGCCTCTGGCTTCTAAGAATAAACTGACCATAGGTGGGGCTGCTTTTGATCCCAGTTGTAAACACTGAATTTTATCCCAGTTGTAAACACTGCCTGGTTCCTGTTAGATTTTGTGTATGAATTTTTCTGTTTTGTGTAAAGAGTCATTTTTGCATCGGGTAACCTCAATGTACCTTGGATGACCTTAATGTGTTGCCTAACTTCCTTGTTTTCTTCTGTAATATAACTCTGGTGCTCACTTTGAGAAATTTCATTCAGATCAACACTCCCTTGTGTTCACATCTGTCTGTCACTCTGCCGACTCCTTGCCCACCTGAATACTGGGAAACCTGATTCTCTTGAGAATTGAGAGGCTGACTGAGTCCAATCTGTGGCAGTGGATGTGGTGGGGAGGTTGAGTTATTTTCTCTCGAATGTATTCTATTCGAAGGCTCTTTCAAGGACAATGAAGTCTACCACTGGGCGGTCTTTAGAGATTTCCACATCAGAGTCATCACTGGGAGTAAGGGGTTTGTATATGTCCTTAATTTTTTTCTTGGAGGGGTCCATGCATTGCCAGATGGCCACAAAGATGGGGAGGAAGGAGGGGGCTATCCAGTCTTGTACATTTTACCTTCTTATCAGTAAGAGACTCAGGTCCAGACCTCAGTGTCATAGGGGTTGCTGGGGATCATCCAAGGGGCCAATTGAAGGAACTTCTCCCAGAAGGAAATTTCTGGGAACACATATCCCCCACACCCACTGTCCACCAGGGGTTCTCAAAGACCGCAGATTTGGGACTCTTGGTGAGAAGCAGAATTTCCACATAACAAGAAAGGATAGAAGCACTGGAACAGGGAAAGGCTCCTGGGACTGCAAGAGTTTTGGGGAACTCCACCAAGACCTAAGACCAAGTTGCAAACCTGCCAACACATTTAAGCAAACTTGCAATAGCCTTAAGAGCTTTTAACTGTTCCTTTACAAATTCTTCCTGAGAAATTTAGAGAGGTGAGTTTGATCAACGCCTCAAGGGCTGCCAAGGTCAGAACAGAGAATAAAGGTCCTTGAAGATTTCATTGACAGATTTATATTACAAGGAGTCACCTGGCAAGAAGATCTCAGTGAAGAATTATCTACATTGGGTTGGCTTTTGGATATATGTATTGGAAACTATTTTAACAAAGATAATTATACAAAGACTCAGCCTACTGAGGGAAGCAACATTCTCTAGGCTGGGACCTTGAACTGTGTAAGAGTGAGAAATGCATCAAAAAGGAAGTCATATATGCATTCATTTTCTCTGCTTTTGGCTGGAAATATAGGTGATCTGACCAGCTCTTTGCAGTTCCTACATTGATTTTCCCATAATGATGGCCTATAACCTGAAACTCTAAGGCAACAAAAAACTTGTTCATTTTTTTCTCTTCAACACAAAAAGGGTTTTGGTTTTGGTGGTTTTTTGTATTTTGGTTTTTTTGGTTGGTTGGTTGGGTTTGTTTGTTTGTTTGTTTTTTTGTTGTTGTTTATTTTTGTTTTGTTTTGGTTTTTTTGTCATGTTATCATAGAAAAGACATTCCTGGGATTAAGATTGTATAAGTTAGTTGGAAAGATATCTGACTCTCCTCTTCAGAAAAAAAAAATAGGAAAAGACTAGAAAAAATAGGTCATAATACATTTACATATGATAGCACAAACCAATTGTTTGGGTAAAATGATAAAATGTTTTTAGGATATTGTTTTCTTAAATACTTTTTTAGATGCTCCTTCTGTTATTTTTACCTTGCTATCTTTGACAATCAAAAGTATTTTGCTGTGAGTCTACTTAAAGAATGCAGTAGGAATGGAAGCTCTTCAGGACAACAAAATCTAATACAGTCAAAACCTGTTGATATTAGTAATATAATCTTCTAGTCTTTAATATAGCACTTGCATGCATTTTATAACTAAAACATGTTTATTAATAAAATAATTATAAGTATGGATAAGTAGATCATGTTTAGTAACTCAGTCTAAACCAGGAGTAGCATGTTTTTTGAATGGAATTTTTTTTTTAATTATCAATATATCCTTTCTCCTTGATCTGATGGTTTTTCTCCATGAATATAAAAATGCACAGAATCTTATAGGAAAATAGCTGAGACACTTAAAATTATGTTTCATACTTAGAATATAAAGATAAATAAAACTTCAAGATTATAAAATATAGCAAATCTTACCTCACCCCTTATATAATAGAAAGTTTGATCTTAATATAACTGCATATTTTAATGGTTAAGAGTATTATACATCTAATTGAAAAAGCCCATTGGAATCTATCTCAAATTAAAATAAACTCAATTTCATTAAATCTTAATTACTTACATATTTCTGTGAGCAGTAGCAAAAAGTCAAAAGACAGGATCCTGTCCTGATGGAGATTAAAAGATAATTGGCGAGATCAGCCTTGGAAGAGGAACAAATTTACATAGCAGTATGTAATAATTGGTGAAGAGCGTTTGTAAAGCAGGAGGTAATCTAAAAGTTCAGCAGAGAGAGTGTCACAAGGAGGAGTAGTGAGAAAGCTTTATCCAGAGCAGGACAATTTGAAAAGTTGAATTGTGCAAGCTTCAAAGACATTGTCAATCACAAAAGAAACATCTGTGCTTGCAGACTCCTTGTTCCCCCCGCCATGTCGAGTATGTTTGCCAGTATTTTCAAAGGCAAATGATTAAGATATATATCTGACATTAAATTTGATTCATTTTAGAATCAGACATGCAGACTAATGTAACGAAATATATTCAGAACTACTATGTTCTACCTGGGGAGAAATAATTATTGACCAATTTTCTACAAATTTTTCATTTTTGAAACATTCTATTGGAAAACTGTTAAAAGTACACAAGAGATTTCATTAGCAAATCTCTGGAGCTATTTCAAAGGAACTGACCTTTTAATATTGAAGAACCTTATAAAGAATATGAAAGTCATATTTTCCCCAATGGGATGAGGTATAACAGAGTTCTGATTAATTCTTTATAGATATCAACAAAATGTCCTCCATTAGGACTTTCTGTATAATGTGCAGTAAGTTTTATAAACATTATTTTATGTATTTATAACATTGTTATTCTTGTTTTTATTACTGGTTAAGGTTATCCATGTAGTGCTTAAGGGTAACTAACTTTCTTAATCCCATAAGTGACTTTTTAAAGCCATTTACTGCTTACAGGCTCATTACCAGGAAAGATCCTGACAGAAATTGTGCCAAAAATATCATTATAACTCATTTATACTTGAAGGCCTAGAAGTTCATGCCCATTTAATCGCCTAGATTTATAAAAATTATTATTGCTGATTATTTCTTAGAAATAATTGTAACTTTTATCAAGGGTCTGTATGATTTCAGGAAATAGTTTAATTTATAATAAGTTTTATTTTAGAGTATATTGGCTCACATGGATACATAATACAACCTTTATTTTTTTATATTATATATATATGTCTGTACAAGTTAAGCATAAGTAGAAGATTTGTTCTTTTTTCTCCGGTTTTTTTTAATTTTCTTTTTAAAAATTAGATATTTTCTTTATTTACATTTCAAATGCTATCCCCTTCCCTAGTTTCCTCTCCAAAAGTCCCCTATACCCTCCCCCTGCCCTGCTCCCAACCCACTCACTCCTGCTTCCTGGCCCTGGCATTCCCCTGTACTGGGGCATATGATCTTCTCAAGATCAAGGGCCTCTCCTTCCATTGATGGAAGAGTAGGCCATCCTCTGCTACATATGGACTAGAGGCACAAGCTCTGGGGGGTACTGCTTAGTTCATATTGTTGTCTCTCCTATAGGGTTGCAGACCCTTTCAGCTCCTTAGGTACGTTCTCTAGCTCCTTCATTGGGGGCCCTGTGTTCCATCCAATAGATGACTGTGAGCATCCACTTCTGTATTTGCCAGGCACTGGCATAGCCTCACAAGAGATAGCTTTATCAGGGTCCTGTCAGCAAAATCTTGCTGGCATATGCAATAGTGTCTGGGTTTGGTGGTTGTTTATGGAATGGATCCCTACCCGGGAGGAGTTTTGTTCTTAAACCACTTGTTCTTTCTGTATGTTTTGCAACCTTTGAGGCAATTTTCCAGGAGGAAAATTTTGGGGAGAACTGGCATGTCTCCTTAAGGCAAGAGGCACCAGTTAACACTGAAGATGCCTGCTAGTAAAGCGGCCAGGAGAATGGTTCCTAAATGTTCTTTTCTTACTTTGGTGACTAGCAATAGTCAAACAACAACACTCAGGAACTATGGGATATTCATAAATACTACAGGGCATAAGATAAAGATAAATAGCACCTGCTTTAAACACTCCAGTTCCACCAATTATATTTTGAAGTGAGAGAGAGAAGTAATCGGGATCAAGCATAGCTGCCGCAGACCCTCTTGGTCCCTTGTCTGCGTGGAACAGGTCTCTGGTCACAGGTGGGCAAGGAGTCGGCTGGAATTGACAGACAGACTTGACACAAGGGAGTGTGGATCTGAATGTAATTAGTCAAATCAAGCATCAAACTTTTTATACAGAAGAAAATAGGGAAGTTGGGTGACATACCCACAAGGTACAAAGAGGTTACTGGATTCTTACACAAAACAGAGGAATGCAAACATGGAAGAACTGGCAGGAACCAACTGGGATAAAATTCAATGTTAACAACTGGGATCAAAAACAGCTCCACCTAAGGTCTCCTTAATCTTAGAAGCCAGGGGTAAGGGCTTCGTGCCCTTGCCATAGTTCCTACTCTAGTCTATTGTATAGTTCACCTTCCCCCTAGACCATTGGAAATACTTGTGTATGGGTGTAACTCAGCTACCTATAGTTCTAAGTATCTACTCTGGTTCCTCTTTAGGTCACAAACTTCCTTCTTCCTAGATAATGGTAAATTTCTATGTAGGGCAGTGACTTAGCTATCCATGCTCAGGGTCAGATCAAGGACTTCGGATCAAGGACTGCCTAGAATCCAATTTAGCTATATGTCAAAATATCAATCCTTAGGAGCACTTGTAATAAGGCAATAGTAAGGGGAAGCACACAGATCTGGTTTACCACTAAAGCAAGGACATTGGAGCATTCATTATACAGGATGCCACGGTTCCAGGAGACTAAGTTTCCGTGAACTTTTCACCTCGAGACAGCGCCCAGGTTTTCGGGGTCTGTCGCACTTGTCACTACTGGAGTGGATGTAGCACATAGCTAAGAAGTATTAGTTTTAAAATTTTTACAAAAACACTCCCTTGTAAACATTTTTGCTCCAGTTCCTTTGTAAGCTTCGGAAGGTGCTTCTGCAGGGGAAACACCTGGAAATTGAAGTAGTATTGATTTCATGATAAATCTCACTCCTCCGCTAGAACAGGGTGTGGAAGTTCTATTGACCTGCCTTCCCCAGACTAAATAGTAATGACCACTGTTGATTTTTCCCTCAGCTCACTCATCAAATAAACAAAACAGGCAATTACATGGATTAATAATAACTACCGACAGCACATGGATGAAGTGCTAGTCCTGTAAGCATTACAGTTCATTCTACCTTCTCCCTCTCAATTCCCTGCCAATAATGCTATCCCTCTTGTGTCTTGCCATTTCTTCACAGTCTTTTTTTGTACAATAATATATTAAAGCACAAAAAGGACATATTTCCCAATATCTGTAGAGTATGCTTCTTCTCCTATCACCTTCCATATTCCAATATTTAGGAGCAAATGATCAGCTCTTGTGGATATGGTCCAGGGCTGACTCACTCTCCAACCAATGAATTAATATTGTGCATACATTTGTGGGCATATATTGTAGGCACTGTTATGATAAATTTCATGGTGATCATAGCTATGTACACAGCAGGTGCTCTGTCATCTAGGAGAATTATTTCCTCAAGTTTCCTCAAGTAAGAAGCATTCAAACAAGGTATGAATAGTTTGTTTCATGAATACTAATAGATTATTCTTAGAGAACAAGTAAGTTTATCATGAAAGAACTGCACCAACAAAGATGATTGTATCAGATTTCTGTTCTTACTATATACCTGAGGTAAGAGATTTACAGGTGACCTTGCCTTAGAGTTTCAGGGCTTCTAGAATATGGTTGTTTGGACTCATTCATTGTGGAACTATGGTTAGGTAATCCACCATGGAAGATACATATGAAGGAATAAAAGCATTCAGCTCATGGTTGAAATATAAAAAGAGAAAGTATAAGAGAAAATATAAATTAAGACAACATGGGGGGGACCAGCGGACCCTCATTCAAGCTTGACTTTTTTTCAAGGATCAGGGAATGATTAGATAAAATCACTGTAGGAGACAGAGATGGTGGATGATATTCCCTGGAAACAGCATGTTCCAGACACAATAGGGCTGATACATATATGAACACATAGACAATGTGACAACAGCATGTATAAGTCCTTCACAGGTTCTAACAAGACAAATTCTGGTACAGACAAGTTCTGCTCCTAGCTACAAAGCCAAACTGCACTTGATATTTGTTGGGAAAGAGAGAATCTATTTTCTCCAATGGAGTGTCACTGGGTATATCAGCTACTCTCTAGGGCAGGCCTCAAGCCCAGGAGTAGCTGTCTAACACATAGTGGACACCATGATTATTTTGTGCACTTTTGGCTTTGTTTTGTTTCAATTTGTTTAATCATTTGTTTATTTTGCTTTATTGGAACTTTCTTATTTTTCTTTCTTGGTTGTTTTGACTTTCATTTTTGTTTATTTATTTTTTTGTTTTACTGTGAGGGGGGTGCAAACATAGAACTGAGTGGAGAGGGAGTGAGGTGAATAAGATCTTGGAGGAGTTGTGGAGAAAGAATATAATCAAAACATTTGTCATTTTTTTATTATTTTATTTTATTTTGGGCATTGGTATTTTGCCTGCATATATATCTGTGTAAGGGTGTCATATGCCTTTGGCCAAAACATTTGTTTAAAAAAGCTTTAAGAAAATAATTTGAGCAAACTGAATATCTTAATCCAAAATTACACTTCAGTTGGTTTTAATAGACTCAAAACTATCAGGAACCTAAAATATTTCCCACTACAACTAACAAGGTCTTTGGTCAGACATTGAGTGTGTGAAGGTAAAGACTTGTATCAATTCCCTTCACCTTTTCTGCATGCCCTCTACACTGCACATCTCTGAAGAAATTTCTCAAATAATTTCACCAGAGTCAGAACCTTTAGAGTCCCCTCTGGCATACCTATACACTACACACTTTAATAGTGACTTATATATTTTTTTGTCTCTTCTATTTTTCTATTAGCTCCTACATAAAGTCTTTGTCTACCCCTAAGCTCCCATGACTCATGAAATGATATCCTTAAGCACAGTATTATGGGTTTCTTCTGGATCAGCTAATCTAGTCCTTTATTTTTGTCAGGAGCAACAGTAATTTATTTTGTGATTTTTTTATACTATTGCTTTGGTATATCTAACCTTTCTAGTGCTGTTACAAATGACTACAGTCCTATTTCACCAATGACCCCCAAAAAATTTCTCAACAATTGCTACCTAACAGTGAGATTGATACGCCTAAGAGGCTAACTCATAACAAATGGTTAAATGTTCTCATGTTCTCTGTATGAAACAAAAATGGTTTCAGTGATCTTATAAAAATCTCAACACCTGGTAAAGGAGTAAATAAATTTTGATTGCCAAAGAATCAAGTGTAGGAAGATAAAAAGGGCAAGCAATACTGATCTTTACATATAATACCACAAAGTTAATCTAACCATTAGATTGATGTACAGTCTTTCAGATTTTTCTTTCAAGTCCCCCAACCTATCCCCAGAAGCTTTAGAACAGTGTAGCACACACGAGAATCAGACAGAAGATCATAGAAGAAAATTCATTGTTTTTAAATAATCCACAAATAAGAAGTGACTTTTAAAAAGCTATTTTAGCTGATAGCTGGCACAGAGCTTTAATACTGAAGTGATAGCCTAGACATACTGTTCTGATTTTTTTAAATAAATAATTTGAGTAATTTTTATAAATGAGCTAGCAACAAAGGAAGCAGGGCCTTGACAAATGACTTATTATAAAATATCTTTTAAAACATTGCAATTTAAAAATCTAAAGCATTGTAATTTGGCAGACATTCCGAGGAGAGAACAAATAGAATTGACTATCAAGATTAGCATGCAGCCAAATAATAACTGAAATAGAGATATAGTTAAATCAGTAATGGGACCTTACAATTTATAAAGTCAAAATAATTGTGTTTTCATTTAAGGAATGAAAACATAAGATTGAATTGAAAGTATATACTTCAAAGTAAAACTTGTAAACTGCTTCAACACTAAAACTTGACATCTTTTAAAATTTTTAGCCAATTTATTTATTTATTTGTATTCTGATGAGTTTATAGCAAGGGCCCATCCCTACAGAATTATTACTTGAGCTATCCATTATTATTGGAAACATTTCTGGGGCCAAAGAATATATCTGTTAAAAAAAAAAAACTTTTATAAGCAGAAAGCAACAACAAAACTTGTTTAAAAAATGGTTGATTCTTCCCCATTTCTGCCCCAGCTACATTCAGTGTCAATCCAGAGGATTCATGTGATGACATTCTATGTTCCAATTTCAATCTTAGTCACAAAAGCAGGCCTTCTAATTCTGTCACCGTTTAGCAACAGGCAGATGATTTTGTACTCAGCTGACCTTTTCCATGCTCGACTGTTTGATTAGCAGCCCATTCCTGTTCTTTTACAAGGAAAGGTGGAATGGATTAGCCATTCTGAATCTAGGGTTTTTCAGTAGTTAAAGCATAACAACAGACCACTGCTGGCATTTAATGCAGACATTAAAATTCTAATGACTCATTCCCCTGTCACCGATGAGGAAAGGAATAGAAATAGACATAACATGAATCTGTTCTTCTGAAACTAATTAGACCAGGAATCTGAGACTGTGAAGACTTCATCCAGTCATGTAAATCAGTGTGTCTTATAACTTGAAGGGAAAGCCCTTGGGACTTACAGAACCTGGGCTCTCTAGGAATGAAACCAGGTAGGTTTAGCAGTCAGCATTGAGGGGAAAATAAAAAGAATAAAAACTGGTGATAGGTTAAAAGATGATGTAGAACATGTGAAAAAAAAGAGAGAGAGAGGAGGTTATTGACAAAAGCTGCCCCTCTCATTACTGCCATGTGTAAGTGAGAAGTCTTATCCAACAAACACTTCCAGAACATCTCAGTTCAATTTATAGTATTTCTAGTTTGTAGTAAGAACCTATACGGTAAGATTTATCTTAACAGCAGACTTTTTAAGAAAGAGAGTCCAGCATCATTTCGGTTGGGAGATAAGATCTTATGATATGGGTATGTCTGACCTGAAGTATGCTGTGTATACTGGATTCATCCTGAGATTATTGTGATCTTCCTGTCTCTATTTCCGGGGTACTGGAGTTCACTGGTGTGAACCACAGTGTATAATTACAATACCATAGTACAAATGATGTGAATTGTTCTATACAGTAAATATTCAGAGTTTCTTCATTCTGTATGAACAAAACTGTATACTCTTTGAATAATCTATCTTGATTTTTTTTTTCTCCCTCCTTGGCTCTTAGGAACTATTATTCTACTCCTATTTTAATTTGAGTTTATCATATAAAGTGATCATCTGGCATTTGTCCTTTGCTTGTCGTATTTATTGTACTTACTGTGTGTTCACACACATGGTTCCTAATAATAATATTTTATTCTTAAAAAGGTAATTAATAACAATTCACAGTATGAATATATATGTATATATATAATATATATATATTATCCAACAAACATATATATATAAACATATATAATTATCCATGCATACATTAGGTGCTTTGTAGGTTATGATTCTACCTGACCTTGGAAGGACAATTACTTCAAGATCTTGGTTTCAGTTCTCTTAGGTATCTACCCAGAAATGTTAAGACAATATGATATAGCAGCTCTTATTTTCTTCTTTTTGTTTCTTCCTTTCTCTCTCTCTTTCTTTCTTTCTTTTAGAAAAAAAATTATAGTATTTTACACCAAAACTATATCACTATGAATTTCCATTACACATTGTAAGTCCTCCATATTCTCCATACTCTACCAGTTTTAATCACTTTTCCTGATTTTTGATAAAATACTTTAACAAAAGTAACTTAAGGGAATAATGCCCTTTTGGATCATAGTTGGAGGGTACCATCCATCATGGTAGAGAAGTGAAGTTGCCAAGAACTTGAAACTGATTGCTGCCTTGCAACCACAAGCAGGAAGCAGACAGTAATGAAAGGATGCTCAGATCCCTTCCTTCCTTCCTTCCTTCCTTCCTTCCTTCCTTCCTTCCTTCCTTCCTTCCTTCCTTTCTTCCTTCCTCCCTCCCTCCCTCCTTCACTCCCTCCCTCCCTCCCTCCCTCCCTCCCTCCCTTCCTTCCTTCCTTTCTTCTCCTTTCTCTCTTCCTTCCTTCCTTTCTTCCTTTCTTCCTTCCTTCCTTCCTTCCTTTCTTTCTTTCTTTCTTTCTTTCTTTCTTTCTTTCTTTCTTTCTTTCTTTCTTTCTTTCTTTCTCTCTTTCTCTCTTTCTCTCTTTCTCTCTTTCTCTCTTTCTCTCTCTCTCTCTCTCTCTCTCTCTCTCTCTCTCTCTCTCTCTCTCTCTCTCTCTCTTTCTTTCTTTCTTTCTTTCTTTCTTTCTTTCAAGTGCAGCCAAGACATAAGCCTAGGGCATGGGAGTGATACAATCTACCATACATGTTAGGGTAAGTCTTTCTACCTTCATTAACACAATCAAGATAATAACTCACTTATAGACTATAGGCTAACTTAATTAAGATAAATCCTCCTGGGCTTCCCTGGAGGCTTGCGTTTTAGGGGTTCCAGTTCACTAAAGATGGTAACACTAATAATACACTAACCAATACTTATGTTCTAATTATCATAATTATCATAATTATAACAGATATGATATGGTATATCATAATGGGTGAAATTAATTTGTGTGGTACATAGGGAAAAAGGGGGAGAGGTTATTGACAAAAGTAGCCCCACTCATTGCTGAGTTGCATATGTGAGAAGTCTTATCCAACAAACATCTCTAAAACTTCTCAGTTTACATTATAGCATTTCTACTATATTTCTATTAAGAACCAATACTATGAGAATTATCTTAATAGAAGATTTTTAAGAGAATTCTGGACTTTACCCCTAACATCTGGAAAAGCATCTTTGTACTACTCAGGGACCATGCCACAATGAAAGTGTCCATGACAGGAAAATGATCATGATTTAGAAAGAATGGGGGATTTATGTCAAAATGCCTTGGTTGAATTCATGCCATACTTGTATGTACTCTGAAAGGAAAGAAATAAGTTGAATCCCTAACTCTTGGCATACTACATTTAATGATGTGTATTTCTGGTTTATTAGGGTATAAATGAATCTAAGAGGCTTAAAACCTTGGCCTGGGAGAGAGGAGCTCTTCCGGTCTGACCAGCATTGGGGTAGCTAGGGCGCAGGGTCTGCTGACACCCAACAGCTACCCACAACACCCGCCACAGGATCTTAAGACTTCTGGTGAGTGGAACACAGCATCTCCTCCAATCTTTAAACAGTGACAACGATAACAACTAACCCCAGAGATTACCAGATGGCGAAAGGTAAACGTAATAATCTTACTAACTGAAACCAAGACCACTCACCATCTTCAGAACCCAGCACTCCCATTTCGCCCAGTCCAGGGTACCCCAACACACCGGAGAAGCTAGACCCGGATCTAAAAGCATATCTCATGATGATGGTAGAGGACATCAAGAAGGACTTTAATAACACACTTAAAGAAATACAGGAGAACACTGCTAAACAGGTAGAAGTCATTAAAGAGGAAGCACAAAAATCCCTTAAAGAATTGCAGGAGAACACTGCTAAACAGGTAGAAGACATTAAAGAGGAAGCACAAAAATCCCTTAAAGAATTGCAGGAAAACCAGACCAAACAGGTGATGGAATTGAATAAAACCATCCAAGACCTAAAAAGGGAAGTAGAGACAATGAAGAAAACCCAAATTGAGGCAACGCTGGAGATAGAAACTCTAGGAAAGAAATCTGGAACCATAGATACGAGCATCAGCAACAGAATACAAGAGATGGAAGAGAGAATCTCAGGTGAAGAAGACTCCATAGAGAACATCTGCACGACAATCAAAGAAAATACAAAATCCAAAAAGATCCTAACTCAAAACATCCAGGAAATCCAGGACAAAATGAGAAGACCAAACCTACGGATAATAGGAGTAGATGAGAATGAAGATTTTCAACTCAAAGGACCAGCAAATATCTTCAACAAAATTTTAGAAGAAAACTTCCCAAACCTAAAGAAAGAGATGCCCATGAACATACAAGAAGCTTACAGAACTCCAAATAGACTGGACCAGAAAAGAAATTCCTTCTGACACATAATAATCAGAACAACAAATGCACTAAATAAAGATAGAATACTAAAAGCAGTAAGGGAAAAAGGTCAAGTAATTTATAAAGGCAAGCCTATCAGAATTACACCGGATTTTTCACCAGAGACTATGAAAGCCAGAAGGGCCTGGACAGATGTTATACAGAAACTAAGAGAACACAATTTCCAGCCCAGGCTACTATACCCAGTCAAACTCTCAATTACCATAGATGGAGAAACCAATGTATTCCACGACAAAACCAAATTCACACATTATCTTTCCACGAATCCAGCCCTTCAAAGGATAATAACAGAAAAAAAAAAAAAAAAAACAATACAAGGACGGAAACCACGTCCTAGAAAAAGCAAGAAGGTAATCCCTCAACAAACCTAAAAGAAGACAGCCACAAGAACAGAATACCAACTCTAACAACAAAAATAAAAGGAAGCAACAATTACTTCTCCCTAATATCTCTTAATATCAATGGACTCAACTCCCCAATAAAAAGACATAGACTAACAGGCTGGCTACAGAAACAGGACCCAACATTTTGCTGCTTACAGGAAACTCATCTCAGAGAAAAAGATAGACACTACCTCAGAATGAAAGGCTGGAAAACAATTTTCCAAGCAAATGGTAGGAAGAAACAAGCTGGAGTAGCCATTCTAATATCTGATAAGATTGACTTCCAACCCAAAGTCATCAAAAAAGACAAGGAAGGGCACTTCATTCTCATCAAAGGTAAAATCCTACAAGAGGAACTATCAATTCTGAATATCTATGCTCCAAATACAAGGGCAGCCACATTCATTAAAGAAACTTTAGTAAATCTCAAAGCACACATTGCACCTTATACAATAATAGTGGGAGACTTCAACACACCACTTTCACCAATGGTCAGATCATGGAAGCAGAAACAAAACAGGGACACAGTGAAACTAACAGAGGTTATGAAACAAATGGATCTGACAGATATCTACAGAACGTTTTATCCTAAAACAAAAGGATATACCTTCTTCTTAGCACCTCACAGTACCTTCTCCAAAATTGACCACATAATTGGTCACAAAACAGGCCTCAACAGATACAAAAATATTGAAATCGTCCCATGCAGCCTATCAGATCACCATGGACTAAGACTGATCTTCAATAACAAAATAAATAATAGAAAGCCAACACACACATGGAAACTAAACAACACTCTTCTCAATGATACCTTGGTCAAGGAAGGAATAAAGAAAGAAATTAAGGACTTTCTAGAGTTTAATGAAAATAAAGTCACAACATACCCAAACTTATGGAACACATTGAAAGCATTTCTAAGAGGAAAACTCATAGCTCTGAGTGCCTCCAAAAAGAAACTAGAGAGAGCACACATTAGCAGCTTGACAACACACCTAAAAGCTCTAGAATGAAAGGAAGCAAATTCACCCAAGAGGAGTAGATGGCAAGAAATAATCAAACTCAGGGGTGAAATCAACCAAATGGAAACAAGAAGAACAATTCAAATAATCAACCAATCGAGGAGCTGGTTCTTTGAGAAAACCAACAAGATAGATAAACCCTTAGCCAGACTCACTAGAGGCATAGGGAAAGTATTCTAATTGACAAAATCAAAAATGAAAAGGGAGACATAACAATAGACCCTGAAGAATCCAAAACACAATCAGATCCTTCTACAAAAGACTGTACTCAACAAAACTGGAGAATCTGGATGAAATGGACAAGTTTCTAGACAGATACCAGGTACCAAAGTTGAATCAAGATCAGGTTAATGATCTAAACAGTTCCATATCCCCTAAAGAAATAGAAGCAGGCAATAATAGTCTTCCAACCAAGAAAAGCCCAGGACCAGATGGGTTTAGTGCAGAGTTCTATCAAACCTTCAAAGAAGAACTAATTCCAGTTCTTCACAAACTATTCCACAAAATAGAATCAGAAGGTACTCTACCCAACTCATTCTATGAAGCCACAATTACTCTGATACCTAAACCACATAAAGACCCAACAAAAATAGAGAACTTCAGACCAATTTCCCTTATAAATATTGATGCAAAAATCCTCAATAAAGTTCTCGCTAACCGAATTCAAGAACACATCAAAACAATCATCCATCCTGACCAAGTAGGATTCATCCCAGGGATGCAAGGATGTTTCAATATACGAAAATCCATCAATGTAATCCATTATATAAACAAACTCAAAGACAAAAACCACATGATCATCTCGTTAGATGCTGAAAAAGCATTTGACAAAATCCAACACCCATTCATGATAAAAGTCTTGGAAAGATGAGGAATTCAAGGCCCATACCTAACCATTATAAAAGCAATATACAGCAAACCAGTAGCCAACATCAAAGTAAATGGTGAGAAGCTGGAAGCAATCCCACTAAAATCAGGGACTAGACAAGGCTGCCCACTCTCTGCCTACCTATTCAACATTGTACTTGAAGTTCTAGCCAGAGCAATTAGACAACAAAAGGAGATCAAGGGGATACAAATCGGAAAAGAAGAAGTCAAAATATGGCTTTTTGCAGATGATATGATAGTATACATAAGTGACCCTAAAAATTCCACCAGAGAACTCCTAAGCCTGATAAATAGCTTCGGTGAAGTAGCTGGATTTAAAATTAACTCAAGCAAGTCAATGGCCTTTCTGTACACAAAGGATAAACAGGCAGAGAAAGAAATTAGGGAAACAACACCCTTCTCAATAGTCACAAACAATTTAAAATACCTTGGCATGAGTCTAACTAAGGAAGTGAAAGATCTGTATGACAAGAACTTCAAGTCCCTGAAGAAAGAAATTAAAGAAGATCTCAGAAGATTGAAAAACCTCCCATGCTCATGGATTGGCAGGATCAACATTGTAAAAATGGCTATCTTACCAAAAGCAATCTACAGATTCAATGCAATCCCCATCAAAATTCCAACTCAATTCTTCATCGAATTAGAAAGGGCAATCTGCAAATTCATCTGGAACAACAAAAAACCTAGGAGAGCAAAAACTCTTCTCAAGGATAAAAGAACCTCTGGTGGAATCACCATGCCTGACCTAAAGCTGTACTACACAGCAATTGTGATAAAAACTGCATGGTACTGGTATAACGACAGACAAGTAGACCAATGGAACAGAATTGAAGACCCTGAGATCAACCCAAATACCTATGGTCACTTGATCTTTGACAAGGTAGCAAAAACCATCCAGTGGAAAAAAGACAGCATTTTCAACAAATGGTGCTGGCACAACTGGTGGTTATCATGTAGAAGAATGCGAATCGATCCATTCCTATCTCCTTGTACTAAGGTCAAATCAAAGTGGATCAAGGAACTCCACATAAAACCAGAGACACTGAAACTTATAGAGGAGAAAGTAGGGAAAAGCCTCGAAGATATGGGTACAGGGGAAAAATTCCTGAATAGAACAGCAAAGGTTTGTGCTGTAAGATAGAGAATCGATAAATGGGACCTCATAAAGTTGCAAAGCTTCTGCAAGGCAAAAGGCACCGTCAATAAGAGAAAAAGACCACCAACAGATTGGGAAAGGATCTTTACCTATCCTAAATCAGATAGGGGACTAATATCCAATATATATATAGAACTCAAGAAGGTGGACTCCAGAAAATCAAATAACCCCGTTAAAAATGGGGCTCAGAACTGAACAAAGAATTCTCACCTGAGGAATACCGAATGGCAGAGAAGCACCTGAAAAAATGTTCAACATCCTTAATCATCAGGGAAATGCAACTCAAAACAACCCTGAGATTCCACCTCACACCAGTCAGAATGGCTAAGTTCAAAAATTCAGGTGACAGCAGGTGCTGGCGAGGATGTGGAGAAAGAGGAACACTCTTTCATTTTTGGTGGGATTGCAAGCTGGTACAACCACTCTGGAAATCAGTTTGGCGGTTCCTCAGAAAATTGGACATAATACTACCAGAGGATCCAGCAATACCTCTCCTAGGCATATATCCAGATGATATTCCAACCGGTAAGAAGGACACATACTCCACTATGTTCATAGCAGCCTTATTTATAATATCCAGAAGCTGGAAAGAACCCAGATGCCCCTCAACAGAGGAATGGATACAGAAAATGTGGTACATTTACACAATGGAGTACTACTCAGCTATTAAAAGGAATGAATTTATGAAATTCCTAGGCAAATGGATGGATCTGGAGGGCATCATCCTGAGTGAGGTAACATATTCACAAAGGAACTCACATAATAGGTACTCACTGATAAGTGGATATTAGCCCAAAAACTTAGGATACCTAAGATATAAGATACAATTTGTTAAATGCATGAAACTCAAGAAGAACGAAGACCAAAGTGTGGACACTGTGCCCCTTCTTGGAATTGGGAACAAAACACCCATGGAAAGAGTTACAGAGATAAAGTTTGGAGCTGTGAAGAAAGGATGGACCATCTAAAGACTGCCATATCCAGGGATCCATCCCATAATCAGCTTCTAAACGCTGACACCATTGCATACACTAGCAAGATTTTGCTGAAAGGACCCACATATAGCTGTCTCTTGTGAGACAATGCCGGGGCCTAGCAAACACAGAAGTGGATGCTCACAGTCAGCTATTGGATGGATCACAGGGCCCCCAATGGAGGAGCTAGAGAAAGTACCTAAGGAGCTAAAGGGAACTGCAACCCCATAAGTGCAACATTATTATGAACTAACCAGTACCCCAGAGCTCTTGACTCTAGCTGCATTTGTATCAAAAGATGGCCTAGCCGGCCATCACTGGAAAGAGAGGCCCATTGGACTTGCCAACTTTATATGCCCCAGTACAGGGGAATGCCAGGGCCAAGCGGTAGGGGGGGGTGGGTGGGGGACTGGGGGGGGGAGTGTATTGGGGACTTTTTGGATAGCATTGGAAATGTAATTGAGGAAAATACCTAATTAAAAAAAAATCCTTGGCCTGGTAGAACTAATATCTATCTATCTATCTATCTATCTATCTATCTATCTATCTATCTATCTATTTATTTATTTACTTTTATTGGTTATTTTATTTATTTACATTTCAAATGTTATCTCCCTTCCCAGTTTCCCCTCTGTAAACTACACACACACACACACATATGGAAGCCCAGGAGGATATATATATATATATATATATATATATATATATATATATATGCATTGTAAAGATGAAGATGTGATATTAAGACTGTCCACAAGTAAGAAAAGGGTTCTAAGAATGAAACTTATTCCAGCAGCCACTCGACCTTTTAAACAACTTAGATTCTACAATTTTGAGAGATTTTTGTTGTTGTTGTTGTTGGTAAAGCCTCAAATCAATATTATTTTCTCACTAAAGCCTTAGCTGATGAATACACCTTAAATTAAATAAAACACAAAGGCAAAAAAATCAATTAATAATGATGTGTTAGGAAAATTCCTTAGAAACTGTGATACTAAAACTAAAGATGAATAGATTTTTCCCTATTGTCAATACTCTGTTGTTAATCCCGGAGCCAGAAGTAGACGTTATCCAGAAGACAAATGGAGAATCACACTAGGAACCTTTCTACATGTTCCCACACATGACCTTTCAAGACTAATTTTTATTTGCCTCATTCCCCTCTTGTAATTCATAATCAAGATCATTAATTTCCTCATTGTCATTCATAACCATGATAACTAGCTTCCAGAAGGTTCTATTAGCTCCTCTAGAAAATCATTAAAAGTGAGAGTAGCTTTGGTTACCTCTTGAACTTACTTTGCTGTTGGGATTCTTAGAGGATCACTTTTTCAAGTCTTCCACTGTGCTTATGTAAATTAATGTTTTGTGAATTCTAATTCAGTAAGTCTTAATGAATTCCTATTTTCTATGACTGGGGAAATGTATTCATTAATGGTGCATATTTTACATGTTATAGAATGAAACAAGTCTTTATGTATTTTTTAAAGACATAGTCTCCTATGAGTCAGTTTAGACTCAGATTTGCTATGTAAAAAGAAAATGACCTTAAACTCCTTGTCTTCTTTTTCTCCATCTTCCAAGTGCTGAAATAACAAATATATCTTACTGTGGTCAGTCTAATAAGATTGAAATCTATTAGCCAAAATGATGCCTAGCATTTCTTAAAAAAAAAAAAAATTGTAAGCATTTGGGATTAGTAGCACATGCCAATTTCACTGTCTTAACCAGGTTAAGATAGAATGAATTGGGTGTCTGATTTGAAGACCATAGCCTAAGGTAAATAGTGAAAAGTAGCCCAAACAGGATGATATTGTATAGCAAGACTGACTAATAAAAAGAGACAAGAGAGATTAAAAGAGAATATAAAGTAACCCTAAAATCACTAGTACTTAACCATCCAGATATAAGTAAAACAAGTTTGTTAACCCTCTAGTATATTAATAGTGTGGGAAATATTAAAAACTAGGCTCCATGCAGCACTATACCCAGCTACTCTCTGCCCCAACAGTCTCGCTGCCTCTAGGCTAGCCCTGGTTCACCCTGCCTCAGAGCTGCCTGTACATTCTCAGCCACCTACCCACTGTAGCTAGTTGTCACAAATCCCTTTAACCCAGTAAACCAAAACTCTAGAAGCTTAATCAGTCAGATTTATATACCAATAAATTCTCAATTCACAAGATGCCCACACAATAATTTCAGAGCCAATTGATACTGATATTAATTGCTAGATAAGACAAATTGTTCTGCAATTAACCATCCCTTATATGATATTCATAGCTACCTGTACCTATTTAAAGCCACCCGGAATCTAGATCATCCTGCTCTTCCTCCATCTTCCTTCCCTTTCTTCCCGTCCCTCTTTGTCTCTGAAATTCTTAGCTCTGTCTCCCTTTCCCCTATCCAATCACAGGTTTATATTAATATTTAAACAAATTTGGGAAATTTTGCTACGTATTGATGTGACATTTTAAGTCATGTGCAACCAAATTAGAATTTATTATTGCAACATTCTTCTACAGGAAAGTGTAACTATTTTTCAGGTAAAGTTGGAGTCCTGGACAAAAACAAGATCACTAGCTGTTAGTCTCACATCTATCTACTTGTTCTCCTTTTAAAATTATTTATCTACTAATTTGCCTTTATTGACTTCAGCTTTTGTATTTTAGACAAGCTTTCATTATATTGGCCCAAGCATTTGTGACTTCTATGCTCAAGCAAACTCCTTGCTATAGCCTCCAGTGGAGGTTAAAAAAAAAATGTCTACCCCCCCAAAGTGAGATTCAAGTGTGTCTCACCAGACTCAACTTTGTTCTTCCGTTTTTAAAATTACAAGCTTTTTTTTCCATCTCCAGACAATAGCAAGACAGCTCCAGCTTCACATAGATAGATAGATAGATAGATAGATAGATAGATAGATAGATAGATAGATAGATAGATAGATAACAGATAAACAGACAAATAGATGATAGAATTCATTCTTACTTTGAGGACTAATTGACCCTAGAAAGACATTATGAGCTAAATTTACATGTCGACATCTATAAGGCACAGATAGGGTTGAGCCAATATTATATGCTTTGCTTCTGGAGTGTGAAATGAAGTTCCTAAATGTATTTCAGCACTTATTTTGACGATAAAGATATACTTATCAATGAGTTAAAACAAAAACAAATGTTCACTATATATTTATAGGCTACTTGCATTTTGGTGTAAGTTTTCCATTTCTGAACTTTCCCTCTAAAGCGATACTTGTGGATTTGTTCCAAGCAGAAATTAGATTAAACCTAAAAACCCCTTTCTTGTCCCATTCTTTAAAAGAGTCACCATTTTTCATGCTAGTTCTTGTGAAATAAGTCACTTACTTTGAGAAGTATTTTCCAAAGGACAAAAAGTGCCTATTTTTGTTTCTGCTTTCATTCTTTTGTTACAAACCTTCTTCAAAATGCAATTAAAATATTAACTTATTAGTCTTTTGTTATTTATTTTCTTTCCTCTTTGTTTTGGTTTTGTGTTCATTGTAGATGCTAATTTCCCACCTGCACATGGCTGCCATATAAACCATTAAATAAAAAGATATTGATAGTCCTGGAGGAATGTTTAAGCTAGTCAACATCTTTCTGTGAAAGGTCTAAATTGCCTATATCCTATAATAAAAGGCAGAGAGAAAGAAAGAAAGAAAGAAAGAAGGAAGGAAGGAAGGAAGGAAGGAAGGAAGGAAGGAAGGAAGAAAGAAAGAAAGAAAGAAAGAAAGAAAGAAAGAAAGAAAGAAAGAAAGAAAGAAAGAAAGAAAGAAAGATTCTTGTCACACTCTTGTAACCTAAGTATTATGCTTCTCTGACATTGTTTGCAAGGTCTAGCAATCCGCAGAACTTTGCAACCACAGACCTTAGCAATATTGTCAGTAGCAGGGGATACATTCCTAATGACTCTATGCTGTGGACTCTGATTGCATTTGATGATATGACTGGTCCAGGTGATTTCTGTGAAGAGAGAAGTATCCCCAAGGATAAAGATTTTCTTTCATCTCCTAGTAATAAAAGCTTTTACTTTTTTACTTTCTTGTTGTTTAGATTCAGCACCTTAGAACTCTGGTATCACACCAGGAAGCAAACCTGCAAATAGATAAAGATAAGGTGCAGAGTATGAAATGGAGTCTCATTGCCTCTAATAAGACCCCCGCCTTTGACACTTATGAAACAGCAGATGGAGATGTCAAAGGCCTCTCAACTGAAGAATCCCAAGGGCTTCTGTGTAAGGTCCTTAATAATAAGAATGTTATCTGATATGTCACCATGCTCTTCTTTATTTTACTTTACATTTTTTTGGGGGGGTGGGGACTGTGCAAGTCATTACCACCAAATTCCACAGAAGAAATTGGTAAATATAGCCATGCAAGTATTGAACATTATTAATGGTTGTAATAAAACATGCTGCACAGGCTTCAGAGATAGGCAAAACCTACAAGGACAGCGAACATGGATTACTGGGATTTTTTAAGAAGTCAGAAACTGAGGAAACGCCTTAGGAAAATTGTGAAAAGACCCTAAATTTGGAACCAAACCAAAATGTATGGAGAGCACACTTCAGAAATTATTCTCTTTTTCTCCTTTGTACACAATATATTCATATGAAAACAAGCATCAAATACCATGAAAATGAGGGCCTCTGTCTTTCTTAGATGTGCCCCCTCTTTCGCAGTTGCCATTTTCAGGCCCAAGCCAGAAGCACATCTTGCTGGACTAGTGCAGTATGCTTCAGCCCATCATCCCAATGTCTCTGTTTTCACATTTCTCCCTGTTTTGTCAGGAAGTTGAAGAATTATCTTCTAGAACAGAAATATTCCCATTTCATAGGTTCCTATTAACTATCTTTATGAAAATTCAACATTTTATAAGATGGCCATTCAAGTCCCAAGGCTCTGGCTAGTCATTCCAACCTCTAACTATAAATACCAACTTTTTCCTTTCTCAGAGACCAGAGTGGAATCCTTCTCAGACCCTTGAAATCAAAATGATTTGCTCCTTCTGCATACTCCTATCCTGATTCTAACACTTGTAGTGTCCCACTTTGTAGAATAATTGCCTTAAAATAGAAAATCTTATTGAACTGTGGTAACATCTTTCTTGTTAATCAGTCCAGGCCTAAAGTGTATTAGATACTATGACTGTAACTATTACTTTTACATGATAATCCTCAATTACTACATATGGCCTAGCTCAGTGCAAAACTCATACATGACAAAATGTAAGATATTTATCTTAAATATGTTTGTTCAGTAAGAGAGTTGATATTAATGTTCCCCATTTCAATCCTAGAAAAATCTGTGAGACATGGATAGCAAGAGAAGACTGTGAGACTCCTATTGATTTTATATGTATCAGAGTTTTAGAGAACACAAATAAAATGATCAATTTAAATTGGGAGGCATAAAATGATCAATTTAAATTGGGAGGCACAAAATGAGACAAATCATCAGAATGAGAAAATAATTCGGTATTATCAAGGACCACCCTTGGCTTAGAGAGGGATTTTGAGAAAGGAGTGTCTATGAATGGCAAAAGAACAACTTGAAGTCAAATCCTGGGCTACAAACTGACAGCATATATTCTGCTCAAGACAGATTTCCAGATAGCTCTCTGAAGACAGCTTTTCTTCCAACTCTAAAAACAAAAACCATTTGGATAGCCCATCTCTTGCAGATCAAAAGCCCAGGGTTTTATTTACATATCAATTAAGTCATTACCCCCTACAGTTTCTTCTTGGATTATCACGGCAATCAGTAATCTCATTACCCCCCAGCCCCTTGATTCTTAGAAAAAGACAGCAAGCACATTTATTTTTTTAAATTGCAAAAACCTCACAGATCTGCCTGCCTCTGTAAGCACAGGCAATGAGCTAGCTTGGTAGGATCCTATCCTGAGATTATCATTTACACTCCTGATCCCAAACTAGCTCTGTCCAAGGCTGACCTTGAACTCAGTAATCTGCCTGACTTTGTATCTTCCTGACAAGCTGGCTCATAGTGCAACTGCCTCTATTATTTTAGGCTCATGAAGCCTCTCATAAAATTCATTTTGCAGGGCTGGTGAGATGGCTCAGTGGGTAAGAGCACCCGACTGCTCTTCCGAAGGTCCAGAGTTCAAATCCCAGCAACCACATGGTGGCTCACAACCATCCGTAACGAGATCTGGCGCCCTCTTCTGGAGTGTCTGAAGACAGCTACAGTGTACTTACATATAATAAAGAAATAAATCTTAAAAAAAAGACATTTATTAAAAAAATTCATTTTGCATCCTTATATTTTGCATAGATGAGAAATTATACATTTTTGAACTCATGTTTTCAGAGTTCTTTCCCATAGCCTTAAAGACTGTTTTGAAGATTTCAGGATTTATCATTTTTGTTGAGACATTAGACACAACAAACCTCCTGGACTTTTGCCATCTTTGATTGTCATTCCCCAATAACTTAGGCAGAGAGAATATTTTCTGAAGGAGGAACATGAGGTAACACTCATGGAGGGACCCATTCCATGCTCGCTCTGTTTCAGGGGCAGAAAACCATACCACATGCCCAAGCAGGACTCAACAGGATATTTGATCAGCCATTCTTGCGGATTCATGAGAAGAATAGAATCTAGATATCAAAGACAGACTGGAACATATCCAATTAAGGCCACAATTTGTGAAAAATATATGACAAGCAAGTGGGTGTGTGTGTGTGTGTGTGTGTGTGTGTGTGTGAGAGAGAGAGAGAGAGAGAGAGAGAGAGAGAGAGAGAGAGAGAGAGAGAAAACAAAGAGACAAAATGAGATACAGGAAATAGAAAAGAAGACTCAAATTTACCACAGATGTTTTAAAGTCAAAGTGATAAAATTTCCTAATTTACCCAACTTAGGTTTTTCTCTATAACTATATATTGTGCCATATGCTGAGTATTGTACTAGATCTACTGTAGTCTGAAAATAATGCATCTCCCATCTGGTAAGATTGAAAATCTTGTCATGTCCCTTTTCCCCTTTTGCTTGTTTCAGGGCATGGATTTCTGGCCCTTCTCAGTTTCAGAGTATAAGAGTATAATAGTAATTTCCAAGGCTATGTTAGATAAATTGGTACTTTGGTATTTATTTTACTTGGGGACACAATGATTTTAGATGATAAAGCTGAGGGAGAAAATGTTAGATGCTTACCTTTCTTGTATTGAGGTCATATTCTTGAGTAACATAATACCTTGAAATCTTTTTTGAAGCAAGTAAGCAGTAACCATAATGATCTTATTTCTTAAAGAAATAATGAGTTTAGTACTTATTGAGCAACTCAGATTTATCAATGACACAAAGTACTTGTATGTACCATTGTATTTGTGATCAAGCTAATCATAGCATCATAGTGTTATCCCAATGTTAATCCAAGGAACACACAAATGTGTCCTCATGTATTAGAAAAGAGTTGGTGTAAACTAAATTATATTGATATGAGAATATCATCTTGAGATAGTTGAACAGAAGCACGAAGCATGTAAGTTTCCCCTAAACTGCTGAAAACAAATTGAGAAAAGAGACTGTCCCTTGGAGCCTGTAAAAGCAACCAGCTTTATGAAGATTTTGTTAAACCTAGAGAGAGTTGGGTTTAGTGTTCTGAACTCTGAACCTGTAATTTGTGTTGTTTTATTGCATAAAATATGCTGTGATTTGTTACAGTAACAATATAAAAGTGATAACTTGAATAGTTATTATAACCATTCAATGAAAAAAACTATTACCTTTTTTACAAATGAAAAATTGGAACCAAGGAAAAGTAAATATGTTGACAGACAGAGAATTCATTCTATAGTCTGAATCTAAATGCTCTAAGTTCTCTCTATTGTAATCCTTGATGACGGTAGAATAAGCTAGGAGATATTTATATTCTGTGGTCTATCAATATGGGGTTTTGTGAGAAAAATAAGAATGCAAAGCTGGAATGTCCAGTTTGGGGAAACTTTGTTTGGAAATGCCTTCAGTTGCCTTTACCTTTAAATCAGGATAATTATGCCTTCAATTGTTTAACACAATCTGAAAGTCATTAAGACATAGACTTGTCACTGAAGGTAATGACTTTCTTACTGTATTGTCACAAATAACATTAATAAATTGTACAAATACTTAATATTTAAAGAACAAACACTCTGTTAAGAAAATTTGTAATGTACATAGATGAACATCAGAGACTTGAAGTTAATCTGGCATACAAGAGTCCAGCCATAGGCCTTATTCTGAACAGCAGACTAAGGTCTCTTAATTCTCTCATCTAGCATAACAATTACCTTCTTTTGCTGGGATTCTATGAGTTTTTGATTTGCTTGGATATTAAATGTTACAGTTTGTTTTATGTCATAAACACACTGCCAACATTTTGCACAAAAGCCCATGCCTTTCAACCAATAGCAGCTGCTTCCTTTCACGGCAGCTCTTTGACTTAGATCAGGACTGGGGCATGTTTACTATAGCAGTAAAATTAAAGGAAATTCACATGGCTTCATATCTATTCCATCTTTATTATTGCTCAAATAAATATTAATTTATAGGATAAATTTCTACCACCATCTCTTTACATGTTCAGAGTTGATTACTTCTGAAAGTAATTAAAGTTCATTTTGCTAATTAAGGAAATTGGTTTTTTGTTTGTTGGTTGGTTGGTTGGTTGGTTTTTTGGGGGTGGGGGATTAGAGTCAATGGGTCGATTCTGCCTTTATGGACTCAGACAAATACAAATATATATATATTCAATTCTATAGAACATACACAAAGTGTTTCTCTTGTCAATGTCTCCCTGTACAACTCAGCGTAACAATATCGTATATAGCACTTACATTCTATTGTGTATTAGAAGTGACCTAGAGATGATATAAAGGATGCAGAATGACAGGTAAGGACTCCATAATTTTACACAATGGATATGGGTACACACTAGATGGAAGTCTAGATAGAAGTCAAGACATTTACTCCATGGAGACTGAAGGAAGTTCTTGTGTGAAAAGCTGGAGGAGGCAACTCTTAGCTAATATTTTTAAGCAAAACTTAAAATGTTATTTATAAAATCTATAACCTATATCTCCTTGCCTTTTCACCTTGGTGAATACTAAAAATAATCCTTTAACTTTTAGTTTAATTTCTCTGTTTTAAATATTTTTATGAAGCATTAGAGATCTAACTCTGCTGAGCTGCAGTCTCCATTCAAGACTCATTTTCTCTTTCATCCACGTGACTTTGCATTTGCTCCATTATTTCAGTAGTTCATTGCAGACACCCTTTCCTCTTTTAAAAATGAAGTCACTGACATAAAGAAAACCTCTAAAGATCCTGTGTCCAGAGTCAAATTTCCTGATGATATATTGTCTCCATTTCTTCACTAAAATAAGCAATTTTCCATGTACTTTTTAACTCTCAGTAGAAATAAGTCTAAGAATATCCAGTGTGATACCTTCCTTTCATTAATAGCAAAGTAATTTGGGTGTTGGTAAAAAGATAGCATTTTTCTTTGCCTACCCAACCATAATATACAGATTCTCATATAAGGGAACTTTTTCTTTAAGAATAAATGAAGTACTGTGATTGGTGCAATAGATACATGATATACAACTTTTAAGAAGCTGAACTTTTAGCACTAATATAATAAAGTGAAAAGCAACAGCCAACTTCTTGAGAAATGTTTGTTACTAATAGAATCTGGCTCACAATGAATGAAATTGCAGGCATTTTAAGCCAGCATGTGTTTCTAATAACACTTGCATACACCACACAGCATTTTCAGACAAGGAACAGTGGTGACGTCACTCTCAAGCTCTCTTTAGGTGAACCAGATGGCCGAGTGTGTATGCAATAAGAATTTTGTTAAACTGCCCAGAGAGAATAGTTTAATCATCTTTAAGAATGTCACTAATACCCAACATGTGTATTTTTAAATGGGTAATCACATTGAAAAACTCATGTCCCAAAATCTGTTTCATGCACTTTTTATTTAAAGTAAGTGGTAAACATTATTGAATTTTTAAAAAGCAAATAACAATCTTGAAAATTACAGATAAGACGTAAAGAGTCCCCATGCATTGCTCATGATTTTATTCCCATAGTACAGATTCAATGGTCCTAAAATTTGCATCATGCTGCAAATCAATGGTATTATGCTGTGATGCTACAAACCAGTAGCTACGACTCACTTTTTATGTTTAAAAACCAAAAAGAGCCTCAAAAGAACTTCAGAAGTTAGAAGAAAACAAATAGAAAAGTAGAGAGAAGAATAAAAAGAGAGGCAAAAAAAGAGACACAATGCTCTGGTTTCTTTACCAACACACAAATCCTTAAGCACTTAGAGCTCTGTCAAATACATCCTGACTCCATAGCTCCTATGCATTCCACACACACCATGTCATGGGAAGAGATTAGCTTCTTATGCTGATGTCATCAGCCTAATTGAGGTTGAAACTGCAGGAATCAAAATAAATTGACTTGGTCCAATAGAAAAAAAAGTCTATAAACACATTCTAAATCTGATACTCTAGATTTTTATCCATGTAATTGCATTATAATCAATGGTTTGTCCTGGAACCTGCCCCATGGCTTCCTGCAACCCTGAAATTATTAAGAAATTAGAAAGTTGAGCAAAAAAAATAATATATGAATTTTGAAGTTTAAGAAAGAACTGAAATTTTGTTGTGAGTGGTTAAAGAAAATTTCACACCACTGCAAATACACATGTGAAATATAACACACAGTTGGGTGACAGGAACTGGAGGGTTGATCTGAAAAGAGTTGAGAAGAGTGTGGATATGATCAAACCACATTTCATTAAAAAGTATCAAAGAACTAATAAAAATGGAAAAACATTTTAAGTTGCATTTCCATACTCTAAGATTGAAGTAAATTTTATTTTTGAGGGTTTTCTAGATCCTTACATAATTTCACATTAAATATAAACTGACATTTATGACTTTACAGTTTAACAAATCTATCCTTAGAGTTAAACCTTCTTGAGACATTAGAATATTAGTTACTTGTCCTTAGTATGACTTGGGTCTCAAAGTAATTTTTAAATTAGATGAAAAGTCACTGAATTAATTTAAGGAGTAAATACAAGAGGAAGCTCAAATTACTTTGGTAAGAGGGGAAAGAATTTTTCTGGTGCTTTGAGAGACAAAATGTTGTAAGAATGTCTCTTGGTACTGCTTTCTTTTGTCTTTCAAAGTAGGCATGATCCTACCTGAATTATCCTCTATCCAGTGGTGAAGCTGGAGAAGATCTCTATTGTGTTCTGTTTAGGTCTTGTACTCATAGGATGAGTACCTCTAACACAGACAGATTATTTATAACCTATTCCTATCCTTGTCTAACATCAACCACTCATGAAACATTTGCAACTATTGTTTGACTATTTTTGGTAGCTATTTTCATTTGATTCTAAACTTGTCAAAAGAAGACTAAATTTATTTATGGCCTTAAAGACCTCTAATAGAAAAAAAAATCAATGTGTTTTTACGTGAGCTTTACAATAACTAGATTTTTTTACATAGGAAAATACATGATAGATAATAAATCCAAAATATTAAATTAGAGTAATATTACACTGTTTCAAAGAAATCTGTGCAATATGCCCACATTAAAGAATATTCACGAATTGCTCGCGGGACCTGAGACTGCATTAGTTAGGGAAGCAGAAAACCAGCCTGAGAAGGGCCACAAGTCTCTTTGGGTCTGACCAGCACATGGGTAGCTAGAGCGCAGGGTCGGCTGACACCCACCAGCTACCCAAGACACCCGCCACAGGATTTTGAGACTTCTGGTGAGTGGAACACAGCTTCTGCTCCAGTCCAATCCCGCTGAACCTGAGACTGCTTTGGTTGGGGAGGCAGAAATCCGGCCTGAGTAGGGCCACAAGCTTCTTCCAGTCAGACCAGCACCGAGGTAGCTAGGGCGCAGGGTCTGTTGACACTCGCCAGCTACCCACAACACCCGCCACAGGATCTTAAGACTTCTGGTGAGTGGAACACAGCTTCTGCTACAATCCAATTGCGTGCGGTACCTGAGACTGCATTAGTTAGGGAAGCAGAAAACCGGCCTGAGTAGGGCCACAAGCCTCTTCGGGTCTGACCAGCACCTGGGTAGCTAGAGTGCAGGGTCTGCTGACACCCGCCAACTACCCACGACACCCGCCACAGGATTTTGAGACTTCTGCTGAGTGGACCACAGAGTCTGCTCCAATCTTTAAACAGAGACAACAATAACAACTAATCCCAGAGATTACCAGATGGCAAAAGGTAAACATAAGAATCTTACTAACAGAAACCAATACCACTCACCATCATCAGAACCCAGCACTCCAACTTCGCCCAGTCCAGGGCACCCCAACACACTGAAAAGCTAGACCAGGTTCTAAAAGCATATCTCACGATGATGGTAGAGGACATCAAGAAGGACTTTAATAACACACTTAAAGAAATACAAAAGAACACTGGTAAACAGTTAGAAGACATTAAAGAGGAAGCACAAAAATCCATTAAAGAATTGCAGGAAAACCAGACCAAACAGATGATGGAATTGAATAAAACAATCCAAGACCTAAAAAGGGAAGTAGAAACAATGAAGAAAACCCAAATTGAGGCAACACTGGAAATAGAAACACTAGGAAAGAAATCTGGAACCATAGATACGAGCATCAGCAACAGAATACAAGAGATGGAAGAGAGAATCTCAGGTGCAGAAGACTCCATAGAGAATATCAGCACGACAATCAAAGAAAATACAAAATCCAAAAAGATCCTAACTCAAAATATACAGGAAATCCAGGACAAAATGAGAAGACCAAACCTACGGATAATAGGAGTAGATGAGAATGAAGATTTTCAACTCAAAGGACCAGCAAATATATTCAACAAAATTTTAGAAGAAAACTTCCCAAACCTAAAGAAAGAGATGCCCATGAATATACAAGAAGCTTACAGAACTCCAAATAGACTGGACCAGAAAAGAAATTCCTTCTGACACATAATAATCAGAACAACAAATGCACTAAGTAAAGATAGAATACTAAAAGCAGTAAGGGAAAAAGGTCAAGTAATATATAAAGGCAAGCCTATCAGAATTACACCGGATTTTTCACCAGAGACTATGAAAGCCAGAAGGGCCTGGACAGATGTTATACAGAAACTAAGAGAACACAATTTCCAGCCCAGGCTACTATACCCAGCCAAACTCTCAATTACCATAGATGGAGAAACCAAAGTATTCCACGATAAAACCAAATTCACACATTATCTTTCCACAAATCCAGCACTTCAAAGGATAATAACAGAAAAAAGCCAATACAAGGACAGAAACCAGGTCATAGAAAAAGCAAGAAGGTAATCCCTCAACAAACCTAAAAGAAGACAGCCACAAAAACAGAACACCAACTCTAACAACAAAAATAAAAGGAAGCAATAATTACTTCTCCCTAATATCTCTTAATATCAATGGACTCAACTCCCCAATAAAAAGACATAGACTAACAGGCTGGCTACAGAAACAGGACCCAACATTTTGCTGCTTACAGGAAACTCATCTCAGAGAAAAAGATAGACACTACCTCAGAATGAAAGGCTGGAAAACAATTTTCCAAGCAAATGGTAGGAAGAAACAAGCTGGAGTAGCCATTCTAATATCTGATAAGATTGACTTCCAACCCAAAGTCATCAAAAAAGACAAGGAAGGGCACTTCATTCTCATCAAAGGTAAAATCCTACAAGAGGAACTATCAATTCTGAATATCTATGCTCCAAATACAAGGGCAGCCTCATTCATTAAAGATACTTTAGTAAAGCTCAAAGCACACATTGCACCTCACAAAATAATAGTGGGAGACTTCAACACACCACTTTCACCAATGGACAGATCATGGAAACAGAAACTAAACAGGGACACAGTGAAACTAACAGAGGTTATGAAACAATTGGATCTGACAGATATCTAGAGAACATTTTATCCTAAAACAAAAGGATATACCTTCTTCTCAGCACCTCACGGTACCTTCTCCAAAACTGACCACATAATTGGTCACAAAACAAGCCTCAATATACACAAAAATATTGAAATTGTCCCATGCATCCTATCAGATCACCATGGACTAAGACTGATCTTCAATAACAAAATAAATAATAGAAAGCCAACACACACATGGAAACTAAACAACACTCTTCTCAATGATACCTTGGTCAAGGAAGGAATAAAGAAAGAAATTAAGGACTTTCTGGAGTTTATGAAAATGAAGCCACAACATACCCAAACTTATGGGACACACTGAAAGCATTTCTGAGAGGAAAACTCATAGCTCTGAGTGCCTCCAAAAAGAAACTAGAGAGAGCACACATTAGCAGCTTGACAACACACCTAAAAGCTCTAGAACAAAAGGAAGCAAATTCACCAAAGAGGAGTAGAAGGCAAGAAATAATCAAACTCAGGGGTGAAATCAACCAAGTGGAAACAAGAAGAACAATTCAAAGAATAAACCAATCGAGGAGCTGGTTCTTTGAGAAAATCAACAAGATAGATAAACCCTTAGCCAGACTCACTATAGGGCATAGGGAAAGTATTCTAATTAACAAAATCAGAAATGAAAAGGGAGACATAACAACAGACCCTGAAGAAATCCAAAACACCATCAGATCATTCTACAAAAGGCTATACTCAACAAAACTGGAGATCCTGGATGAAATGGACAAGTTTCTAGACAGATACCAGGTACCAAAGTTAAATCAAGATCAGGTTAATGATCTAAACAGTCCCATATCCCCTAAAGAAATAGAAGGAGTCATTAATAGTCTCCCAACCAAGGAAAGCCCAGGAGAAGATGGGTTTAGTGCAGAGTTCTATCAAACCTTCAAAGAAGAACTAATCCCAGTTCTTCACAAAGTATTCCACAAAATAGAATCAGAAGGTACTCTACCCAACTCATTCTATGAAGCCACAATTACTCTGATACCTAAACCACATAAAGACCCAACAAAAATAGAGAACTTCAGACCAATTTCCCTTATGAATATTGATGCAAAAATCCTCAATAAAGTTCTCGCTAACCGAATTCAAGAACACATCAAAACAATCATCCATCCTGACCAAGTAGGATTCATCCCAGGGATGCAAGGTTGTTTCAATATACGAAAATCCATCAATGTAATCCATTATATAAACAAACTCAAAGACAAAAACCACATGATCATCTCGTTAGATCCTGAAAAAGCATTTGTAAAATCCAACACCCATTCATGATAAAAGTCTTGGAAAGATCTGGAATTCAAGGCCCATACCTAACCATGATAAAAGCAATATACAGCAAACCAGTAGCCAACATCAAAGTAAATGGTGAGAAGCTGGAAGCAATCCCACTAAAATCAGGGACTAGACAAGGCTGCCCACTCTCTGCCTACCTATTCAACATTGTAATTGAAGTCCTAGCCAGAGCAATTAGACAACAAAAGGAGATCAAGGGGATACTAATCGGAAAAGAAGAAGTCAAAATATCGCTTTTTGCAGATGATATGATAGTATACATAAGTGACCCTAAAAATTCCACCAGAGAACTCCTAAGTCTGATAAATAGCTTCGGTGAAGTAGCTGGATATAAAATTAACTCAAGCAAGTCAATGGCCTTTCTGTACACAAAGGATTAACAAGCAGAGAAGGAAATTAGGGAAACAACACCCTTCTTAATAGTCACAAACTATATAAAATACCTTGGCGTGACTCTAACTAAGGAAGTGAAAGATCTGTATGACAAGAACTTCACGCCCCTGAAGAAAGAAATTAAAAAAGATCTCAGAAGATGGAAAGACCTCCCATGCTCATGGATTGGCAGGATCAACATTGTAAAAATGGCTATCTTTCCAAAAGCAATCTACAGATTCAATGCAATCCCCATCAAAATTCCAACCCAATTCTTCAACGAATTGGAAAGGGCAATCTGCAAATTCATCTGGAACAACAAAAAACCTAGGATAGCAAAAACTCTTCTCAAGGATAAAAGAACCTCTGGAGGAATCACCATGCCTGACCTAAAGCTGTACTACAGAGCAATTGTGATAAAAACTGCATGGTACTGGTATAAAGACGGGCAAGTAGACCAATGGAACAGAATTGAAGACCCTGAGATCAACCCACATACCTATGGTCACTTGATCTTTGACAAGGGAGCAAAAACGATCCAGTGGAAAAAAGACAGCATTTTCAACAAATGGTGCTGGCACAACTGGCGGTTATCATGTAGAAGAATGCAAATTGATCCATTCCTATCTCCTTGTACCAAGGTCAAATCTAAGTGGATTAAGGAACTCCACATAAAACCAGAGACACTGAAACTTATAGAGGAGAAAGTAGGGAAAAGCCTCGAAGATATGGTTACAGGGGAAAAATTCCTAAATAGAACAGCAAAGGCTTGTGCTGTAAGATCGAGAATCAATAAATGGGACCTCATAAAGTTGCAAAGCTTCTGCAAGGCAAAAGACACCATCTAAGACAAAAAGACCACCAACAGATTGGGAAAGGATCTTTACCTATCCTAAATCAGATAGGGGACTAATATCCAATATATATAAAGGAACTCAAGAAGGTGGACTCCAGAAAATCAAATAACCCCGTTAAAAAATGGGGCTCAGAACTGAACAAAGAATTCTCACCTGAGGAATACAGAATGGCAGAGAAGCACCTGAAAAAATGTTCAACATCCTTAATCAGCATGGAAATGCAAATCAAAACAACCCTGAGATTCCACCTCACACCAGTCAGAATGGCTAAGTTCAAAAATTCAGGTGACAGCAGATGCTGGCGAGGATGTGGAGAAAGAGGAACACTCCTTCATTGTTGGTGGGATTGCAAGCTGGTACAACCACTCTGGAAATCAGTTTGGCGGTTCCTCAGAAAATTGGACATAATACTACGAGAGGATCCAGCAATACCTCTCCTGGGCATATATCCAGAACGTGTTCCAACCGGTAAAAAGGACACATGCTCCACTATGTTCATACCAGCCTTATTTATAATATCCAGAAGCTGGTAAGAACCCAGATGCCCCTCAACAGAGGAATGGATACAGAAAATGTAGTACATTTACACAATGGAGTACTACTCAGCTATTAAAAGGAATGAATTTATGAAATTCCTATGCAAATGGATGGATATGGAGGGCATCATTCTGAGTTAGGTAACATATTCACAAAGGAACTCACACAATATGTACTCACTGATAAGTGGATATTAGCCCAAAAATTTAGGATACCCAAGATATAAGATACAATTTGTTAAACGCATGAAACTCAAGAAGAAGGAAGACCAAAGTGTGGACACTGTGCCCCTTCTTGGAATTGGGAACAAAACACCCATGGAAAGAGTTACAGAGATAAAGTTTGGAGCTGTGAAGAATGGATGGACCATCTAAAGACTGCCATATCCAGGGATCCATCCCATAATCAGCTTCCAAACGCTGACACCATTGCATACACTAGCAAGATTTTGCTAAAAGGACCCAGATATAGCTGTCTCTTGTGAGACAATGCCGGGGCCTAGCAAACACAGAAGTGGATGCTCACAGTCAGCTATTGGATGGATCACAGGGCCCCCAATGGAGGAGCTAGAGAATGTACCCAAGGAGCTAAAGGGAACTGCAACCCCATAGGTGGATCATTATTATGAACTAACCAGTACCCCAGAGCTCTTGTCTCTAGCTGCATATGTATCAAAAGATGGCCTAGCCGGCCATCACTGGAAAGAGAGGCCCATTGGACTTGCCAACTTTATATGCCCCAGTACAGGGGAATGCCAGGGCCAAGGGGTGGGTTTGGGTGGGTGGGGGACTCGGGGGGGAGTGTATTGGGGACATTTTGGTCTACTATCCAATATATATAAGGAACTCAAGAAGGTGGACTCCAGAAAGTCAAATAACCCCATTAAAAAATGGGGCTCAGAATTGAACAAAGAATTCTCACCTGAAGAATACCAAATGGCAGAGAAGCACCTGAAAAAATGTTCAACATCCTTAATCATCAGGGAAATGCAAATCAAATCAACCCTGAGATTCCACCTCACACCAGTCAGAATGGCTAAGATCAAAAATTCAGGTGACAGCAGATGCTGGCGGGGATGTGGAGAAAGAGGAACACTCCTCCATTGTTGGTGGGATTGCAAGCTTGTACAACCACTCTGGAAATCAGTCTGGCGGTTCCTCAGAAAATTGGACATAGTACTACCGGAGGATCCACCAATACCTCTTCTGGGCATATATCCAGAAGATGTCCCAACCGGTAAGAAGGACACATGCTCCACTATGTTCATAGCAGCCCTATTTATAATAGCCAGAAGCTGGAAAGAACCCAGATGTCCCTCAACAGAGGAATGGATACAGAAATTATGGTACATTTACACAATGGAGTACTACTCAGCTATTAAAAAGAATGAATTTATGAAATTCCTAGCCAAATGGATGGACCTGGAGGGCATCATCTTGAGTGAGGTAACACAATCACAAAGGAACTCACACAATATGTATTCACTGATAAGTGGATATTAGCCCAAAACTTAGGATACCCAAGATATAAGATACAAGTTGCTAAACGCATGAAACTCAAGAAGAATGAAGACCAAAATGTGGACACTGTGCCCCTTCTTAGAATTGGGAACAAAACACCCAGGGAAGGAGTTACAGAGACAAAGTTCGGAGCTGTGATGAAAGGATGGACCAAGGAAACTAGAGAGAGCACACATTAGCAGCTTGACAACACACCTAAAACCACTAGAACAAAAGGAAGCAAATTCACCCAAGAGGAGTAGACGGCAGAAAATAATCAAACTCAGGGGTGAAATCAACCAAGTGGAAACAAGAAAAACTATTCAAAGAATCAACCAATCAAGGAGCTGGTTCTTTGAGAAAATCAACAAGATAGATAAACCCTTAGCCAGACTCATTAGAGGGCACAGGGAAAGCATCCTAATTAACAAAATCAGAAATGAAAAAGGAGACATAACAACAGATCTTGAAGACATCCAAAACACCATCAGATCCTTCTACCAAAGGCTATACTCAACAAAACTGGAGAACCTGGATGAAATGGAGAAATTCCTAGACAGATACCAGGTACCAAAGTTGAATCAAGATCAGGTTAATGATCTAAACAGCCCTATATCCCCCAAAGAAATAGAAGCAGTCATTAATAGTCTCCCAACTAAAAAAAGCCCAGGAGAAGATGGGTTTAGTGCAGAGTTCTATCAGACCTTCAAAGAAGATCTAATCCCAGTTCTTCACAAACTATTCCACAAAATAGAAACAGAAGGGACTCTACCCAACTCACTCTATGAAGCCACAATTACTCTGATACCTAAACCACAAAAAGACCCAACAAAGATAGAAAACTTCAGACCAATATCCCTTATGAATATTGATGCAAAAATCCTCAATAAAGTTCTTGCTAACCGAATCCAAGAACACATCAAAACAATCATCCATCCTGACCAAGTAGGTTTCATCCCAGGGATGCAGGGATGGTTCAATATACAGAAATCCATCAAGGTAATCCAGTATATAAACAAACTCAAAGACAAAAACCACATGGTCATCTCGTTAGATGCGGAAAAAGCATTTGACAAGATCCAACACCCATTCATGATAAAAGTCTTGGAAAGATCAGGAATTCAAGGCCCATACCTAAACATGATAAAAGCAATCTACAGCAAACCAGTAGCCAACATCAAAGTAAATGGTGAGAAGCTTGAAGCAATCCCTCTAAAATCAGGGTCTAGACAAGGCTGTCCACTTTCTCCATACCTATTCAACATTGTACTTGAAGTCCTAGCCAGAGCAATTCGACAACAAAAGGAGATCAAAGGGATACAAATTGGAAAAGATGAAGTCAAAATATCACTCTTTGCAGATGATATGATAGTATATATAAGTGACCCTAAAAATTCCACCAGAGAACTCCTAAGCCTGATAAACAGCTTCGGTGAAGTAGCTGGATATAAAATTAACTCAAACAAATCAATGGCCTTTCTCTACACAAAGAATAAACAGGCTGAGAAAGAAATTAGGGAAACAACACCCTTCTCAATAGTCACAAATAATATAAAATATCTTGGCGTGACTCTAACTAAGGAAGTGAAAGATCTGTATAATAAAAACTTCAAGTCTCCTAAGAAAGAAATTATAGAAGATCTCAGAAGATGGAAAGATCTCCCATGCTCATGGATTGGCAGGATCAACATTGTAAAAATGGCTATCTTACCAAAAGCAATCTACAGATTCAATGCAATCCCCATCAAAATTCCAAATCAATTCTTCAACGAATTAGAAAGTGCAATCTGCAAATTCATCTGGAATAACAAAAAACCTAGGATAGTAAAAACTCTTCTCAAGGATAAAAGAACCTCTGGTGGAATCACCATGCCGGACCTAAAGCTCTTCTACAGAGCAATTGTGATAAAAACTGCATGGTACTGGTATAGTGACAGACAAATAGACCAATGGAATAGAATTGAAGACCCAGAAATGAACCCACACACCTACGGTCACTTGATCTTCGACAAGGGAGCTAAAAACATCCAGTGGAAGAAAGACAGCATTTTCAACAAATGGTGCTGGCACAACTGGTTGTTAACATGTAAAAGAATGCGAATTGATCCATTCCTATCTCCTTGTACTAAGGTCAAGTCTAAGTGGATCAAGGAACTTCACATAAAACCAGAGACACTGAAACTTATAGAGGAGAAAGTGGGGAAAAGCCTTGAAGATATGGGCACAGGGGAAAAATTCCTGAATAGAACAGTAATGGCTTGTGCTGTAAGATCAAGAATTGACAAGTGGGACCTCATGAAACTACAAAGCTTCTGCAAGGCTAAAGACACCATCAATAAGACAAAAAAACCACCAACAGATTGGGAAAGGATCTTCACCTATCCTATATCAGATAAGGGACTAATATCCAATATATATAAAGAACTCAAGAAGGTGGACTCCAGAAAGTCAAATAACCCCATTAAAAATGGGGCTCAGAACTGAACAAAGAATTCTCACCTGAGGAATACCGAATGGCAGAGAAACACCTGAAAAAATGTTCAACATCCTTAATCATCAGGGAAATGCAAATCAAAACAACCCTGAGATTCCACCTCACACCAGTCAGAATGGCTAAGATCAAAAATTCAGGTGACAGCAGATGCTGGCGAGGATGTGGAGAAAGAGGAACACTCTTCCATTGTTGGTGGGATTGCAAGCTTGTACAACCACTCTGGAAATCAGTCTGGCGGTTCCTCAGAAAATTGGACATAGTACTACCGGAGGATCCAGCAATACCTCTCCTAGGCATATATCCAGAAGATGTCCCAACCGGTAAAAAGGACACATGCTCCACTATGTTCATAGCAGCCCTATTTATAATAGCCAGAAGCTGGAAAGAACCCAGATGTCCCTCAACAGAGGAATGGATACAGAAATTATGGTACATTTACACAATGGAGTACTACTCAGCTATTAAAAAGAATGAATTTATGAAATTCCTAGCCAAATGGATGGACCTGGAGGGCATCATCTTGAGTGAAGTAACACAATCACAAAAGAACTCACACAATATGTATTCACTGATAAGTGGATATTAGCCCAAAACTTAGGATACCCAAGATATAAGATACAATTTGCTAAACGCATGAAACTCAAGAAGAATGAAGACCAAAGTGTGAACACTGTGCACCTTCTTAGAATTGGGAACAAAACACCCAGGGAAGGAGTTACAGAGACAAAGTTCGTAGCTGTGATGAAAGGATGGACCATTTAGAGACTGCTGTATCCAGGGATCCATCCCATAATCAGCTTCTAAACGCTGACACCATTGCATACACTAGCAAGATTTTGCTGAAAGGACCCAAATATAGCTGTCTCTTGTGAGACTATGCCGGGGCCTAGCAAACACAGGAGTGGATGCTCACAGTCAGCTATTGGATGTATCACAGGGCTCCCAATCGAGAAGCTAGAGAAAGTACCCAAGGAGCTAAAAGGATCTGCAACCCTATTGTTGGAACAACATGATGTACTAACCAGAACCCTGGAGCTCTTGTTTCTAGCTACATATGTATCGAAAGATGGCCTAGTCGGCCATCACTGGAAAGAGAGGCCCATTGGACTTGCAAACTTTATATGCCCCAATATAGGGGAATCCCAGGGCCAAAAGAATGGGAATGGGTGGGTAGGGAAGTGGGGGGTGCTATGGGGGACTTTTGGGATAGCATTGGAAATGTAATTGAGGAAAATATGTAATAAAAATATTAAAAATCAAAAAAAAAAAAAAAAAAAAGAAAGTCAGGTGCCAGTCATAAGACTTGGCAGCAGTCCCGGGCGCCATCTTGGGGCCGCGGCCACACCCGCTCCTCACAGTGAATCATGTTGAAAAATTCTTGGTAAAGATTAAATGTCTCAAAATATGATGTATACATTTTCAAAGATTAAATTAAATTAAAATGTCGTTCAAATGGAAAATAAAGAAATTTGGGCATTTAAAAAAAAAAAAAAAAAAAAAAGAAAGAAAGGATGGACTATCTAGAGACTGCAGTATCCAGGGATCCATCCCATAATCAGCTTCTAAACGCTGACACCATTGCATACACTAGCAAGCTTTTGCTGAAAGGACCCAAAGATAGCTGTCTCTTGTGAGACTATGCAGGGGCCTAGCAAACACAGGAGTGGATGCTCACAGTCAGCTATTGGATGGATCACAGGGCTCCCAATGGAGAAGCTAGAGAAAGTACCCAAGGAGCTAAAGGGATCTGCAACCCTATAGTTGGAACAACATGATGAACTAACCAGTACCCCGGAGCTCTTGTCTCTAGCTGCATATGTATCGAAAGATGGCCTAGTCGGCCATCACTGGAAAGAGAGGCCCATTGGACTTGCAAACTTTATATGCCCCAATATAGGGGAATGCCAGGGCCAAAAGAATGGGAATGGGAGGGTAGGGAAGTGGGGGGCGGTATGGGGGACTTTTGGGATAGCATTGGAAATGTAATTGAGGAAAATATGTAATAAAAAAAAAAACAGTGGAAAAAAAATCTAAGCCCTGCTATCCCATGTTGATTTGAAAATGAGGCAGTTGTAAGATTCACATATTGGAACCTATTGATCCACTGTAATAGCATAATATACTGTGTTTGTTATGGTGTGTGAATGGTTGCATAGTAGCAAGTGTGAGTGACCAATTTAAGAATACGAGCTTAATTTTTTTTTCTACCTTGCAATGTTGAGAATTGAAACTAGGCCCTTGTACTCAATAAACAAGTAATAAAAAAAAAAAAGGAAATGTAATTGAGGAAATTACCTAATAAAAAAAAATAAAATAAATAAAATATTCACAAAGTTCTTTGGAACCAGTTTTTATGAGAACCATCTTCATGATTATAGGAAAGCTAAATTTACTACAAAACCTTCTAACCTTGACAATCTGGCCTCCATATCAATTCATGAATTATCTGTAAGAAATCTAATATGGAATCAGGAATCTAGAATTCGTTTTAAGGCAGAAAGTTCTGCATAACAGTAGAAAGTATAGCAGACAATGACTTCTGTCCTAGCTTTGCTCTGCTTACCGGTTAATGACATTGTATAAATATGGTGGCATAAGATTATATGAAGTCCCCCATAGAATCATGGAAAAAAAATCTTCAAATGGTTCTGGGAATCAAATAAAGCAACACCTACAAATTTTTAGTTGCTGTTAAAAGAGAAATGTAATTACAAGGCAGATACATTAGCTCAGTTACAAGCAGTTTGACTCCAGGAAAATTAAAATAAAAACTTCTTTTTCTTTTTAAGGAAGTTCATAGACTGAAACTGTTTCCAAAACAACATGAGAAAACTTACTATCATAAACCAAATAATATTTGTAAAATGATCACTTAACCAAGTAAATAGCTGTAAAATCTAATCTCCTTTGATGTTTTTTCTTGTCCCAGGATCTATATGCTGTCTGTCTTAACCATCACCATTCAATATAGGAATGTAAATAATTATTATTATTTTCTCTATATAAACAAGGAATTAAGTAAGCATTATAGATCTCAAGCTTGTTAATGAGTAATTGCATCAGAATTTGAAATCAAATTAACACTGTTATATATCCCAAGTTTTAGATCAAAATATATGCCCCAATTATTAAAACAAACAACAATAATATAATGTGATTGAAAAGAACCCAACAGGTAAAAGTTCAGTTAATTTGCATGGGACCAAATACAAATTATGAAATTTGTATAAATAGATTAGAAAATATGTCATGTAATAACCACCCATAATACTTAACTAAAATGTTATTACATGAGAAATTAAACGTTCTCTTGTGACCAAGAGCCAAGGATTCCCCATTTTATTTTATTTTATTTTAATATTTTTATTACATATTTTCCTCAATTACATTTCCAATGCTATCCCAAAAGTCCCCCATACCCCCCTCCTTCCCTACCGACCCATTCCCATTCTTTTGGCCCTGGCATTCCCCTATATTGGGGCATATAAAGTTTGCAAGTCCAGTGGGCCTCTCTTTCCAGTGATGGCTGACTAGGCCATCTTTCGATACATATGCAGCTAGAGACTAGAGCTCTGGGGTACTGGTTAGTTCATCATGTTGTTCCCCCTATAGGGTTGCAGATCCCTTTAACTCCTTGGGTACTTTCTCTAGCTTCTCCATTGGGAGTCCTGTGATCCATCCAATAGCTGACTGTGAGCATCTACTTCTGTGTTTGCTAGGCCCCGGCATAGTCTCACAAGAGACAGCTATATCTTGGTCCTTTCAGCAAAATCTTGCTAGTGTATGCAATGGTGTCAGCGTTTGGAAGCTGATTATGGGATGGATCCCTGGATATGGCAGTCTCTAGATGGTCCATCCTTTCATCACAGCTCCAAACTTTGTCTGTGTAACTCCTTCCATGGGTGTTTTGTTCCCAATTCTAAGAAGGGGCATAGTGTCCACACTTTGGTCTTCATTCTTCTTGAGTTTCATGCGTTTAGCAAATTGTATCTTGTATCTTGGGTATCCTAAGTTTTGGCCTAATATCCACTTATCAGTGAGTACATTTTAAACACTGTCTTCAAGACTATGTTACTTGATTCAATCATAGCCATTCAATTAGTTACTATTTGGGGTAATTAATTCAAACGTCATAGTAGAAAAATTCCAAGTTATTATGAATAAATTGTCAGAGAACATATTCTAACCTTTACACGTAAAACTGAAAGCCATTAAAACAGTTATCATGGCTTCAAAGCTGATTTTTTTTATTTTCCATTAAAGAACACTCATTTCCAAGATTCCATTTTTATTAAAAAGTTTTAAAATATATTCTTAAGGCACTTGATGGGCATTTTATCAGGATGTAAAAGATTAACTCAGAAAGTTGCACAGGTTCATTCCAGTTAAAAGCAAAAATGTACCAAGCACAGGGCCATAACTCATCAGAAAGGAACCATGTATTAAAGGATTGACATGAATACAAATCACTTTATAATCTTGATAAATACATATCCTCATTCATAAAGAATTAGTATGAGGACCTACGTGTTCAAAGACCTTTTGAGTAGCACATGTATTATTCCATTGACCAGTGTTTGGATGGCAAGGGTTTAAAGCACACAGCATCTGTCAACTAAGTTTATACTTGCTAAACTGTCTTATAGCATCTTTTTTTCCCCTAAAAAACATTATTCTTTTCTCGTTCAACACAGGCAATGTACCAGACACTGCAGTCACAACTGAACATCATTCACCCTAAAAGTTTGAGCCTTGACCAGCAAACTTTGTCAAATATTGGGAATGTGATACCTAGTAGAGTTAGTTTAGTATTTCTCAGTGACCTCTTAACTTCACATGAATTTCATATATGGTAATTTTCTACCATTGAGACTGAGAAAAAGAAAACCTGTTCTGCAATGAAGGAGAAAAGTAACTCGTGTCATATAACGAAAACTTGACGTAGGGCTTCAAGCGAGGGGCCTAATGGGTCCTTTAGTATTCAAGTTCAGTTCCCCAAGTTTGGGAATACTGCTAGCCTAATAAGCTACCTTTTGCTCAAGCTCAGTGGATTTCTATTTCATATAATCTAAAGACTTTAAAGTTAAATGAACTTTATCTCTGTACAGCTAAAAGCACATGAAAGTAAGACCCATAATAACAGGTTATTTAGATGAAGTGCTAAGAATCTGTGCTAAGCGTTCACGTGAGTTTATTTAAAAATGAATAGTATGTGTGTGCACATCATTGTAAAAATGTTACCTCAAATACAGTTACAGCACATCTGTTATGTTTTAATTTCTCTCTAAATAGATGCACATAACAATTATCAAACTTAGAGATATATACAGTGAAATGAAAATTAATAAAATGTCATATTGGATGAATATAATGTTCCCATAAGCTAAGCTATCTTTTAGATATGATATATATTAACATTTTTTGTGTTTGAAATTGTCATGATTTTATTATAAAGGTTTATTCTAGTTGAAAGCAAAAATGTACCAAGCACAGGGCCATAACTCATCAGAAAGGAACCATGTATTAAAGGATTGACATGTCTATAAATCACTTTATAATCTTGATAAATACATATCCTCATTCATAAAGAATTAGTCTGAGGCTGTAAGGATGAATTTTTTTATACTAAAAATGTGTTAAGGGGCTTCAGAGATGGATCAAAGGGAAAAATGGCTGTTTGTACAAACATATGAACTTAAGTTTCCAACATACATGTAAAAGTTAGGTACAGTAATGTGTTTCCATTACCAAGCACTGGGAGTGGGGCATGCTAGTAGATCTGGAGAGCTCAATGGTGAGTCTGTCTAGCCCAAATAATAGGCTCTAGGCTTACTTAAACATCATGTCTCAAAATATAAGATGAGGAGTTTAGAGTAACATATCCAAAAGGGGACAATGGCCTTCAGGTGTGTATACATAGATGAAGGTACCCATTACACATTCACATACATATGTATACCAAACTCTCTCTCTCTCTCTCTCTCTCTCTCTCTCTCTCTCTCTCTCTCTCTCTCTCTCTCTCTCTCTCTCTCACACACACACACACACACACACACACATCCCACTTGTGCATGTGCAAGGATGAACACTGGCTGGTAGCAAAGGTGCTAGAATGGTTTTCTGTAGATAAAGGAATTGAAATTATTTGTGTTGGACATGACTCAGTGATGAGAACAATGCATGAGGCCTTTAATTTAATTCCCCCAAGTGAAAAAATATTACATTGGTGTCTTAATTATTATTCAAGGCATCACTTTTATTTTTAACTACTTAAAACTTTATCTTGATTAAGCACAATATTTACAAATAAGCTGCACCATGAAAACATCTCCAGCTTTTGAACTCTAGCCAAGAATACTTCCTGTAAACATCTAATAATGAAATCTGTAGTTAAGTAGTTTATATATCCATGTACCTTAATTCTTAAACAGAATCCATATATTAGACCAAACAGATATCTTCAGTATCACAGGTGTTGTAAAGCTATTACAGAAATTATAATATCAGGAAAATATCAGACATCATATCCCAGAAGTATTCATAATAACTGCAATACAAACTTCAAGTATATTAATGTCTTTATCATAAACAATTATGCTCTTTGAATAAATTTCCAGTATTAAATCCCAAGAGCAAATATATATTTTGAAATTGAGTTTAAGAAATAATAACTATGAGCTAAACTTTACATGATGATTTGGATTATGGGAGTCATGCTTGGGAATACAAGGGATGTATTTGGAAGTAGAATGTCTCCTGATTATGTTCACATCTGCCATAAATTCCAATTTACAATAGGTTTTCTCTGGATTCCAGAAAAGGCATTTTATAATCATTTATTCAAATGTAAAGAGTAGTAGAAAGAAAGCAAAGCAAAAATGAAATTCTTGAACAACGATAGTCATTATAAAGCCATAATAAATAAAGACCATCTAGGATTTTAATAAACAGCAGTTGTAAAGGTGAGCAACGTGATAATCTGATAAACCGAAAATCCAAAAGCATATCCACTCATATGGACATATGACATGTAATATTTCACATTATGAAAGAAAATTGTTTAAACTTTTATTTTTTATAGAAAAAAATTAAAGTGAAAATTTCCACACTATATACAAGTCATCCCTGATGCAAAATGAGAGACAAAGAACAGTGATGAAGAACCTGGTGAGACCCTGGGTGAGAACACAGAAGGACATGCAAACTCAGGGCCTGAAAATAGAGTGGGTACTGAGCAGAGGGAGGAAGGGGTCTGAGGGAAGAGGAAGGAGATGATACTGGTACAAAAGACAAAAATTACCTGTTTTGTCTCATATAGAAAAATACACAAAATGACTTTGTGGAACCCATTATTCTGTACATAACCCAAAACCATAACAATGAATGAAGTGAAATGTTATAAAATTAGAGAAAATATTTGTAACACACATACATACTCGACTAAATACTAGAACATTAATTTTCATTTTATCTGCACATTAACAAAAAATGTTTAAGACAAGTTTTAAATGGTCAAATGGCACAACAAGACTTCCAAAATGAGACCCACGTTATGCCCCTTTAATAGCAAAATGACGGTGAATAATCCTTCCAACGGTAAAAACCAGACGAAAATCCAGGCTTTATAAGGGAACCAGAATTTATTTAATGCAGATTTCTTTCTCAAAGAAAAGAAAATACTTAAAAATAATCAATAAAAGTTGGGTGAAATAGTTAATATTTATTTATAGAGAAAAATCCCAATAATAAGTTCTCAAAAGTACAAAATTGCCCTAATCACAAATGATAAACATGTTTTAAGGTTGCCTTTTGACTGTAACATCTAAAAGACTATTTCTGTCAATATTTTTCCTTATAAATTTCTTAGTGCTTTCTGTTAACAATTTTAGTAAATTTTGGTAAATGGATGGAAATATTATTTTTCAGCATGATCAAAACTGGTTTTCGTCATTAGTAAACCAGAAGAAGTAGCTGCTATGTGATTTGTCAGTAGTAATGCCATATGTAGTATTTGATAAATAGTTTCTGTCTAGAAACCTTAAAATGTTCTTTATATATGCTATGAGATGTGGGGCCACTAAATTTTTCTTTCACGAGGAAAATGGTCAAGAATGATCAACTTATTACTTAGATTCTTACTGATGCCACCATTATTGTAAACTGTGTCTTATGTTATATGGATCAATGTTTCATGTCTGATGTTACATCGTTACAAATATATATATATATACACATATATACACATATACATATGTATATTTAATAAAACCAGGGAGTTAGAGATCAAGGGACATCAGATATGTTGGAATGCACCCTTACATTTTGTAATACATGAAACGGTATACTCAAACATACTTCTATGCCTTTTCAAATAATATTCATGTATTTATAATATACAACAAATAGTTATTCTGATCCTCTTGTTTAAGACACTTTTAAAATTTATACTTATGCCTGTGAGTCACTGATGCTGGAACTGACCAGAGAGTGCTGTGTTCTCCCTGAGCATCAAGAAGAACCAATCCAATCCAGGTCTGGAGAGGGGAGGTAGACAAGAAGTCCCAACCTTAGCTGAGCAGTTGTTGGCACTTGAGAGATGCTGGGAGAGTGAGAGTTAGTTTCCCTTAAAAGAATCAACCCTCATAAGTCCACCAAACTCCAGAAGAAGGCCATATATCCTAGAATATATGAGCAGCACAAATTAGATTTGATAGAAAAACAAAAGGCGGGTGCAAAGTTGGATGGGTAGGAAAGGAAGATGAGTTGGGAGGAGATGGGTGAGAGATGAATATGATTAAAACACATTTTACAGAATTCTCAGAGAACTAAGAAGATGATTTAAAAAAGAAATGCCTAAAGGAAGAACTGAATCCTCCAGTTACAACAATGAACTTTAATTGGAACGTTTCAATGTACACATTTCTGCATTCAAATATTTTAATCATGGTTTCTCCATCACGTATGCATATTTTTGCTGCAAGGTACCATGGATAATGTGTGTGGTGCGTCAGTCTCAGGTCCATAAGTCCTGTGTCCTGTTGCGGGATGGGTCTGCACGGTGCACCTCGGGAGGGCTTCTGGAAGGCATCCCTGAACCAAAATAAGTCAGGTGAGCATTTTAAAATACAGAAAGTATAATCATCAGTTTGCTTTAAGTTCAATGAGACAGCAATAAAAGGAAAATGAGAGTTTCAGCATGTGTAACTATGAATTCAGGTCCTGAAAATATGAAGTAATAACTTAGAGACAGTAACAAGGGCCAGCATATGAATTTCATATGAATTAATATCTAAATCACCAATAGATATTCTAAACTATACCCAAGTTGATCATACACATACACACACACACACACACACACACACACACACACAAGTTAATGTGAGGAGGAAGCTGCTCTCAGCCTAACTAAAACTAAATAGAGTGAGACAGAGAATAAGTATATGAGAGAAAGAGAAGAAGGATTAGAAGGAAGAAGAAGAAAAATAAGAAGTCTTTTTGTGGGGAAAGAGGAGACTTTTAAAAACTGCTTCTATTTCCTTAGGGGCTGTTTAAGCAGTTTGCCTGATCTTGATTTACTTTGGTAAGTGGTATCTGTCTAGAAAATTATCCATTTTGCTAAGAATTTCCAATTTTGTGGAGTACAGGCTTTTGAAGGAAGACCTTATGATTCTTTGAATATCCTGTGTCAGTTGTTATGTCTCCCTTTTCATTTCTGATTTTGTCTTTTACTGTCTTTCTGTCTTTTAGTTAGTCTGGCTAAGGATTTGTCTGTCTTGTTGATTTTCTCAAAGAAGCAACTCTTGTTTCATTGACTCTATATTGTTTTATTTGTTTCTACCTGATTGATTTCAGCTCTGATTTTGATGTTTTCTGTTATCATTTTTGTTTCCTTTTGACTTTTTTTCCTTCCACAGGATATCATTATGTTACCCAGGCTGGTCTTGAACTTAGGGACTTAAATGATACTCTTACATCAGCCTTGAAAGTTCTGGCATGGTATTGTTTAAAGAACTGACTTTTATCTCCTATAAAGTACTTTTTAATATTTCTAAACATTGTTAGCAAGTATAAGAGCAATCTTTTTAAAAAGTAGTAATATGTTCATTATCTTTAGATTTATCTCTCATATCTCTACAATCTGCCTATCTACTCCCTGTTTATTATCTGTGTACATTACATAATGTTTGTTTGTTTGGGTTTTTTGGTTTTGTTTTGTTTTGCTTTGTTTTGTTTTTTTGAGACAGGGTTTCTCTGTATATCCCTGGCTGTCCTGGAACTCACTTTGTAGACCAGGTTGACATAATGTTTTACTCCTCCTTTGAGATAACTCAGTTAGCAAGGGAACATTAGATATTTATTGATATGAATGACAAACTCATACACACAGCTGCATTATGTAACCACTTTCTGTCATCTGACTGTTTCCACTTACAGTTATGGTAGATGGAAGGGATCAACTGAATCCATTTTTAAACTTATCTTACTTTAATTAAAACTCAGCCCTTAGCTTAGATGACATCATTCATGCTGTAAAGTGACCATCTGCCAAAAGCTGTCCATCCAGCTGAGACTTAGGACATATGACACATCCTGCTTCCGAATGAAGGTAGTGCTCTTATACATGGGCAGTGAGTACCACAAATTCAATTCAATTAAAAGTAATGAAGTAGGAATGTCAGGATAATTATCTGCAAACGACTGCTAAGGCTTTTTCACAGTTCACAGTAATAACTGACATGGGCTTATGAAAGTTCTGTGCTGCAGAGCCTAACTCTGTGGTGTTTATATGGACATTAACTCATAGCTGGCATTGTTTCCCAGAGATTTTAAAGGCCTACTTGGAGGATTGTGTGGTCTTGAAACTCAGATATAAACACACCAATTAGAAAATGACCAGTTCACAATGTTTAGACAAAAGACTCTATATAGGTTTCTCATATGTATATAGACATATTTAGCTTATATGAATATAAACATTGGTCATGAACTTAGAGATAGGGTGGTCAGTTATTAATAACTGTACTATCCTCTCTTCTCCAGCTTCTTCTAATAGACTGAGAAAATTATATAATTTCTTTCTTCTTCTTCTTCTTCTTCTTCTTCTTCTTCTTCTTCTTCTTCTTCTTCTTCTTCTTCTTCTTCTTCTTCTTCTTCTTCTTCCTCCTCCTCCTCCTCCTCCTCCTCCTCCTCCTCTTCTTCTTCTTCTTCTTCTTCTTCTTCTTCTTCTTCTTCTTCTTCTTCTTCTTCTTCTTCTTCTTCTTTTTCTTTTTCGAGACAGGGTTTCTCTGTATAGCCTTGGCTGTCCTGAAACTCACTCTGTAGACCAGACAGGCCTCAAACTCAGAAATCCGCTTGACTCTGCCTCCCAAGTGCTGGGATTAAAGGCATACGCCACCATGGCTAATTATATAACTTCTTAAGCTCTTTTAAAATCTTTCTTCATGTGTATGATGTCTATAAAGAGAGGAAACAGACCGACAGACAGACAGACAGACAGAGAGAGAGAGAGAGAGAGAGAGAGAGAGAGAGAGATATCCCCAACACTTGTATCAGAGGGCAAAGGACCTTGAATGTCAGTGTTGTCTTTCATGTTATTTGAACTAATGTCTTTGGTTTGCTGCTGCAAACTCTATACTAGCTGACCTTTGGGTTTCTAGGAATTGTCTTGTCCCTGACTCCCTTTTCATCATAGCCACATTGGAATTAGAGACATATGCTACCACCACCAGCTTTACATGGGTTCTGGGAATCCAAAATCGGGTTCTCATGCATCAAGAGCCAGTGTTTAACCAACTGAGATATCCTCTTAGGCCACATAAACTCACCATTAATATCATCCTAGCAGTCTGGTGAGACTGATGAGTGAAAAATAGCGGAACAACATCCTGTCTAACACTGGACACATAGTACATCTCTAATGTCTGTCATCAATAGAATTCTACTATATCACATCACCTTAATTTTTGCTACCTCTGCTTTAAACATCAACTAGTGTTACTGAATCATACAGATGGGCAGCTGCAGCAGACGGTACAATAGCCTGGAATCCCACTCACATTACTTTTCATGCCTGATTCTCTTCCCTTATACTTGCATGTTGGGTGAGCACAACTTTGGCTGACCTACCTGAGAATAGTTGTATCCAGCTATGTGATTACAACAAAACTATTCCACTTAGTTTTCAGTGTTAATGCCTTCTTGCTATTGTGCCTCTACAGTCTTCTGGCTTGCTTTCTATCTCTAGTAAAGCAAGCTGTCTAATTGTAAGTTTCTGTCTAAAGAGACCCAAGCAGTACAGAAATGAGGACTGCCTGTGGCTAACAACAATCAAAGAGGTGAATACCCCAAGAAACTGGTGTCTCTGTCCACAGTCAGGAACAACTGCATCTCCTCAGCAGTGATATGTACAGACTTGGAAAGGAAGTGCAGAAGCCTGCCATGACGATAGTCAGGGTTATAAAACACGATGACACTCCCCTTCCCAGAAGCAGAATTCTCAGCCTGCTTCACTAAGTTGAAAGGAATGATCATTCTTGCTCTATAACGAGTTACTTTGGGGGATGATTTGATATGTAGCAATAAATACTAATATAAAAATAATAAGAGTTTTAAAAAACGGCCATGTTTTCCTTTATGAAAATCTTTAAAGAGGAATTAGGGAACATCTGGGTTTAAGACTTTTATGAATGAACTCCAAAAGTAACTGGGTTTTCTTTAAAAAAAAATGATACTTATTTTTTAAGTATAAACCTTGATCGAGTTCTTTTAAAATTATTCTTCTCTCATGAAAATGACTCTACAGAATAATTATCTTAGAAATAGTCTTTTGCCCAATTGATATATGCATTATATTAAAATTAATACTTTATAGGTTTAAAATGTTTTATAAAGCTTTATATATGCTTTTCTGGAGGGAAATAGAGAATGAAAAGTACCACAATAGGATCTCTTGCAAAAATCTCTAAAGTCAGAAATAAAGCCATTTATCATTGTAGTCTTCGCAATCTGCACAGAATCCAGGTGTACAGTACACACTACAGATTTATTTTTCTTTCTCAAAAACACAAGTGGATTTTGAAAAAAAACTATGTAAGTAGAAGACAGATTTTAGATTCAGTCTCCACCTACTACTATAACCTCAAGAAGACTACTTGTTTCCTTAGGAAAATGGAAATTACAGCTAAATTTTATTAGGTAGCAACTAAGCAGAGGGAAAGCACGCTGAAATAAGCATGAGAGTTTTACATTAGAGCATCATCTGACACCAGTGTTAGAGAGATGTAAATATGAAACTAAATGAAGGCAATTTGATGAATCTGAATCAAAAGTCCACAAGTTATTTCAAGCACAGTTTTCTAATTTAAAAGTCTGCAGTGTGGGATTTTAATTTGTCTAGAAAAGTAATCATTGAATTATAGAATATTTGAATGTTCACAAAAATGGCAAAAGAAATAGAGTATTTGTGATTCATACACATTACCACCTCGGTATTAAATAAATACATTTCACCAATTTGTTAATAAATGAAGAAAATATGTCAATGTAAAAGATCACTACCCTGTTAGATAGATGTTTATAAACATGAATATAAGTCCATGGGAAGTCATAATGATTGCCCAGATTAGACATAAGAATAGACAAATGATTTCCTCCTTCTTAAGCTTTATTCATAGTGGTAGCATAAAAGTGAGACACTCTTGTATAGTTGTTAGACCATCAAGGCTGAAAAATATTGTAGTCAAGGTACTGGGAAAGCCCACACTCATAAATTGCATTACAGGGAGTAAGCTTTATTACCTAAGGAGATACTTGAAACTACCCAATTAAGACAGTACATATCTACCTTCTAAAAAAAATTGTTCTAGGCACAACATTGCATCTTTTAAAATAACACCAGTTTTAAAAATATAAAGAAAGTAGAACAACAATGTAAAGTTGCATGATTTGCAATCAGAACTAAAACAAATAACAAAGTATCTCCAAGAATTCTAAGTATAAGTAAGTAATGACTTCTAATACCTATAGAAACTGCTGTACATCCTCTAAAGGAGAGATTAGGATGAAGCAGTATCAGATAGACCAATAAAGGGGGAAAACCCAGAACCTTGACAGATTTCAACAGAAATACCAAGTGTTCAAAGAAAGGCCTTGTTAAAAATAAGAAACAAAAGCCATATGAGCTAAGCACCATCAAAAATCCTATAAAGTAGGCGTCAACTTTGGACTAGTGGTCTTGACATATGGTTAAACTTTTCTACAATGAATTTTATTTATTTTTATTTTTTTTTGATTTTTAATATTTTTATTACATATTTTCCTCAATTACATTTCCAATGCTATCTCAAAAGTCCCCCATAGCGCCCCCCACTTCCCTACCCACCCATTCCCATTCTTTTTTTTTTTTGATTTTTAATATTTTTATTACATATTTTCCTCAATTACATTTCCAATGCTATCCCAAAAGTCCCCCATAGCGCCCCCCACTTCCCTACCCACCCATTCCCATTCTTTTGGCCCTGGCATTCCCCTATATTGGGGCATATAAAGTTTGCAAGTCCAATGGGCCTCTCTTTCCAGTGATGGCCGACTAGGCCATCTTTCGATACATATGCAGCTAGAGACAAGAGCTCCAGGGTACTGGTTAGTACATCATGTTGTTCCAACAATAGGGTTGCAGATCCCTTTAGCTCCTTGGGTACTTTCTCTAGCTTCTCGATTGGGAGCCCTGTGATACATCCAATAGCTGACTGTGAACATCCACTCCTGTGTTTGCTAGGCCCCGGCATCGTCTCACAAGAGACAGCTATATTTGGGTCCTTTCAGCAAAATCTTGCTAGTGTATGCAATGGTGTCAGCGTTTAGAAGCTGATTATGGGATGGATCCCTGGATACAGCAGTCTCTAAATGGTCCATCCTTTCATCACAGCTACGAACTTTGTCTCTGTAACTCCTTCCCTGGGTGTTTTGTTCCCAATTCTAAGAAGGTGCACAGTGTCCACACTTTGGTCTTCATTCTTCTTGAGTTTCATGCGTTTAGCAAATTGTATCTTATATCTTGGGTATCCTAAGTTTTGGGCTAATATCCACTTATCAGTGAATACATATTGTGTGAGTTCTTTTGTGATTGTGTTACTTCACTCAAGATGATGCCCTCCAGGTCCATCCATTTGGCTAGGAATTTCATAAATTCATTCTTTTTAATAGCTGAGTAGTACTCCATTGTGTAAATGTACCATAATTTCTGTATCCATTCCTCTGTTGAGGGACATCTGGGTTCTTTCCAGCTTCTGGCTATTATAAATAGGGCTGCTATGAACATAGTGGAGCATGTGTCCTTTTTACCGGTTGGGACATCTTCTGGATATATGCCCAGGAGAGGTATTGCTGGATCCTCTGGTAGTACTATGTCCAATTTTCTGAGGAACCACCAGGCTGATTTCCAGGGTGGTTGTACAAGCTTGCAATCCCACCAACAATGGAGGAGTGTTCCTCTTTCTCCACATCCTCGCCAGCATCTGCTGTCACCTGAATTTTTGATCTTAGCCATTCTGACTGGTGTGAGGTGGAATCTCAGGGTTGTTTTGATTTCCATTTCCCTGATGATTAAGGATGTTGAACATTTTTTCAGGTGCTTCTCTGCCATTCGGTATTCCTCAGGTGAGAATTCTTTGTTCAGTTCTGAGCCCCATTTTTTAATGGGGTTATTTGACTTTCTGGAGTCCACCTTCTTGAGTTCTTTATATATATTGGATATTAGTCCCTTATCTGATTTAGGATAGGTGAAGATCCTTTCCCAATCTGTTGGTGTTTTTTTTTTTTTTTTTTTTTTTTTTTGTCTTATTGATGGTGTCTTTAGCCTTGCAGAAGCTTTGTAGTTTCATGAGGTCCCACTTGTCAATTCTCGATCTTACAGCACAAGCCATTACTGTTCTATTCAGGAATTTTTCCCCTGTGCCCATATCTTCAAGGCTTTTCCCCACTTTCTCCTCTATAAGTTTCAGTGTCTCTGGTTTTATGTGAAGTTCCTTGATCCACTTAGACTTGACCTTAGTACAAGGAGATAGGAATGGATATATTCGCTTTCTTCTACATGTTAACAACCAGTTGTGCAAGCACCATTTGTTGAAAATGCTGTCTTTCTTCCACTGGATGTTTTTAGCTCCCTTGTCGAAGATCAAGTGACCGTAGGTGTGTGGGTTCATTTCTGGGTCTTCAATTCTATTCCATTGGTCTATTTGTCTGTCACTATACCAGTACCATGCAGTTTTTATCACAATTGCTCTGTAGTAGAGCTTTAGGTCCAGCATGGTGATTCCACCAGAGGTTCTTTTATCCTTGAGAAGAGTTTTGGCTATCCTAGGTTTTTGTTATTCCAGATGAATTTGCAGATTGCACTTTCTAATTCGTTGAAGAATTGATTTGGAATTTTGATGGGGATTGCATTGAATCTGTAGATTGCTTTTGGCAAGATAGCCATTTTTACAATGTTGATCCTGCCAATCCATGAGCATGGGAGATCTTTCCATCTTCTGAGATCTTCTATAATTTCTTTCTTCAGAGACTTGAAGTTTTTATTATACAGATCTTTCACTTCCTTAGTTAGAGTCATGCCAAGATATTTTATATTATTTGTGACTATTGAGAAGGGTGTTGTTTCCCTAATTTCTTTCTCAGCCTGTTTATTCTTTGTGTAGAGAAAGGCCATTGATTTGTTTGAGTTAATTTTATATCCAGCTACTTCACCGAAGCTGTTTATCAGGCTTAGGAGTTCTCTGGTGGAATTTTTAGTGTCACTTATATATACTATCATATCATCTGCAAAAAGTGATATTTTGACTTCATCTTTTCCAATTTGTATCCCTTTGATCTCCTTTTGTTGTCGAATTGCTCTGGCTAGGACTTCAAGTACAATGTTGAATAGGTATGGAGAAAGTGGACAGCCTTGTCTAGTACCTGATTTTAGAGGGATTGCTTCAAGCTTCTCACCATTTACTTTGATGTTGGCTACTGGTTTGCTGTAGATTGCTTTTATCATGTTTAGGTATGGGCCTTGAATTCCTGATCTTTCCAAGCCTTTTATCATGAATGGGTGTTGGATCTTGTCAAATGCTTTTTCCGCATCTAACGAGATGACCATGTGGTTTTTGTCTTTGAGTTTGTTTATATACTGGATTACATTGATGGATTTCCGTATATTGAACCATCCCTGCATCCCTGGTATGAAACCTACTTGGTCAGGATGGATGATTGTTTTGATGTGTTCTTGGATTCGGTTAGCAAGAACTTTATTGAGGATTTTTGCATCAATATTCATAAGGGATATTGGTCTGAAGTTTTCTATCTTTGTTGGGTCTTTTTGTGGTTTAGGTATCAGAGTAATTGTGGCTTCATAGAATGAGCTGGGTAGAGTACCTTCTGTTTCTATTTTGTGGAATAGTTTGTGAAGAACTGGGATTAGATCTTCTTTGAAGGTCTGATAGAACTCTGCACTAAACCCATCTTCTCCTGGGCTTTTTTTAGTTGGGAGACTATTAATGACTGCTTCTATTTCTTTGGGGGATATAGGGCTGTTTAGATCATTAACCTGATCTTGATTCAACTTTGGTACCTGGTATCTGTCTAGGAACTTCTCCATTTCATCCAGGTTCTCCAGTTTTGTTGAGTATAGCCTTTGGTAGAAGGATCTGATGGTGTTTTGGATGTCTTCAGGATCTGTTGTTATGTCTCCTTTTTCATTTCTGATTTTGTTAATTAGGATGCTTTCCCTGTGCCCTCTAGTGAGTCTGGCTAAGGGTTTATCTATCTTGTTGATTTTCTCAAAGAACCAGCTCCTTGATTGGTTGATTCTTTGAATAGTTTTTCTTGTTTCCACTTGGTTGATTTCACCCCTGAGTTTGATTATTTCCTGCCGTCTACACCTCTTGGGTGAATTTGCTTCCTTTTGTTCTAGAGCTTTTAGGTGTGTTGTCAAGCTGCTAATGTGTGCTCTCTCTAGTTTCCTTTTGGAGGCACTCAGAGCTATGAGTTTTCCTCTTAGAAATGCTTTCATTGCGTCCCATAAGTTTGGGTATGTTGTGGCTTCATTTTCATTGAACTCTAAAAAGTCCTTAATTTCTTTCTTTATTCCTTCCTTGACCAAGGTATCATTGAGAAGAGTGTTGTTCAGTTTCCACGTGAAGGTTGGCTTTCTATTATTTATTTTGTTATTGAAGATCAGCTTTAGTCCATGGTGATCTAATAGGATGCATGGGACAATTTCAATATTTTTGTATCTGTTGAGGCCTGTTTTGTGACCAATTATGTGGTCATTTTTGGAGAAGGTGCCATGAGGTGCTGAGAAGAAGGTATATCCTTTTGTTTTAGGATAGAATGTTCTGTAGATATCTGCCAGATCCATTTGATTCATAATTTCTCTTAGTTTCTCTGTGTCCCTGTTTAGTTTCTGTTTCCATGATCTGTCCATTGGTGAAAGTGGTGTGTTGAAGTCTCCCACTATTATTGTATGAGGTGCAATGTGTGCTTTGAGATTTACTAAAGTTTCTTTAATGAATGTGGCTGCCTTTGTATTTGGAGCATAGAAATTCAGGATTGATAGTTCCTCTTGGAGGATTTTACCTTTGATGAGTATGAAGTGTCCCTCCCTGTCTTTTTTAATGACTTTGGGTTGGAAGTCAATCTTATCAGATATTAGAATGGCTACTCCAGCTTGTTTCTTCATACCATTTGCTTGGAAAATTGTTTTCCAGCCTTTCATTCTGAGGTAGTGTCTATCCTTTTCTCTGAGATGAGTTTCCTGTAAGCAGCAAAATGTTGGGTCTTGTTTGTGTAGCCAGTTTGTTAGTCTATGTCTTTTTATCGGGGAGTTGAGACCATTGATATTAAGAGATATTAAGGAAAAGTAATTGTTGTTTCCTGTTATTTTTGTTGTTAAAGTTGGCATTTTGTTCTTGTGGCAGTCTTCTTTTAGGTTTGTTGAGGGATTACCTTCTTGTTGTTTCTAGGGCGTGGTTCCTGTCCTTGTATTGGTTTTTTTCTGTTATTATCCTTTGAAGGGCTGGATTCGTGGAGAGATAATGTGTGAATTTGGTTTTATCGTGGAATACTTTGGTTTCTCCATCTATGTTAATTGAGAGTTTGGCTGGGTATAGTAGCCTGGGCTGGAATTTGTGTTCTTTTAGTGTCTGTATAACATCCGTCCAGGATCTTCTGGCTTTCATAGTCTCTGGTGAAAAATCCGGTGTAATTCTGATAGGCTTGCCTTTATATGTTACTTGGCCTTTTTCTCTTACTGCTTTTAGTATTCTATCTTTATTTAGAGCATTTGTTGTTCTGATTATAATGTGTTGGGAGGTATTTCTTTTCTGGTCCAGTCTATTTGGAGTTCTGTAGGCTTCTTGTATGTTCATGGGCATCTCTTTCTTTAGATTTGGGAAGTTTTCTTCTATAATTTTGTTGAAGATGTTTGCTGGTCCTTTGAGTTGAAAATCTTCATTCTCATCCACTCCTATTATCCGTAGGTTTGGTCTTCTCATTGTGTCCTGTATTTCTTGGATGTTTTGAGTTAGGATCTTTTTGCATTTTACATTTTCCTTGATTGTTGCGCCGATGTTCTCTATGGAATCTTCTGCACCTGAGATTCTCTCTTCCATCTCTTGTATTCTGTTGCTGATGCTGGTATCTATGGTTCCAGATTTCTTTCCTAGGGTTTCTATCTCCAGTGTTGCCCCATTTTGGGTTTTCTTTATTGTGTCTACTTCCCTTTTTAGGTCTAGTATGGTTTTGTTCATTTCCATCATCTGTTTGGATGTGTTTTCCTGTTTTTCTGTAAGGACTTCTACCTGTTTGATTATGTTATCCTGTTTTTCTTTAAGGATTTGAAACTCTTTAGCAGTGTTCTCCTGCAATTCTTTAAGGGATTTTTGTGCTTCCTCTTTATTGTCTTCTGCCTGTTTAGCAGTGTTCTCCTGTATTTCTTTAAGTGTGTTATTAAAGTCCTTCTTGAAGTCCTCTATCATCATCAGGAGATATGCTTTTAAATCCGTGTCTAGCTTTTCCGGTGTGTTGGGGTGCCCTGGACTGGGCGAAGTGGGGGTGCTGGGTTCTGATGATGGTGAGTGGTCTTGGTTTCTGTTAGTAAGATTATTACGTTTACCTTTCGCCATCTGGTAATCTCTGGGGTTAGTTGTTATCGTTGTCACTGTTTAAAGATTGGAGCAGAAGCTGTGTTCCACTCACCAGCAGTCTCTAAATCCTGCGGCGGGGGTCGTGGGTAGCTGACGGTACCCCGGTGCTGGTCCAGCCGGAAGAGGCCTGTGGTCCTACTCAGGCCGGTTTTCTGCTTCCCTAACTAATGCAGTCTCTGGTCCCGCATGCAATTGGATTGGAGCAGAAGCTGTGTTCCACTCTCCAGAAGTCTTAAGATCCTGTGGCGGGTGTTGTGGGTAGCTGGCGAGTGTCAGCTGACCCTGCGCCCCAGCTGCCCCGGGTGCTTTTCTGACCGGAAGAGGGTTGTGGCCCTATGTAGGCCGGATTTCTCTCTCCCCAACCAGAGCAGTCTCAGGTCCCGCGTGATTGGACTGGAGCAGAAGCTGTGTTCCACTCACCAGCAGTCCCAAAATCCTGCGGCGGGGGTCATGGGTAGCTGGCAGGTGTCAGGCAACCCTGCGCTCCTGATACCCCGGCACTGATCCGGCCGGATGAGGCCTGTGGCCCTACTCAGGCCGGTTTCTGCTTCCCTAACTAATGCAGTCTCAGGTCCCGCGCATTTGGATTGGAGCAAAAGCTGTGCTCCACTCACCAGAAGTCTTAAGATCCTGTGGCGGGTGTTGTGGGTAGCTGGCGAGTGTCCTCTCCTGTAAATCTTTAAGTGAGTTATTAAAGTCCTTCTTGATGTCCTCTACCATCATCATGAGATATGCTTTTAGATCCGTGTCTAGCTTTTCCGGTGTGTTGGGGTGCCCTGGACTGGGCGAAGTGGGGGTGCTGGGTTCTGATGATGGTGAGTGGTCTTGGTTTCTGTTAGTAAGATTATTACGTTTACCTTTCGCCATCTGGTAATCTCTGGGGTTAGTTGTTATCGTTGTCACTGTTTAAAGGTTGGAGCAGAAGCTGTGTTCCACTCACCAGCAGTCTCAAAATCCTGTGGCGGGTGTCGTGGGTAGCTGGCGGTAACCCGGTGCTGGTCCAGCCGGAAGAGGCCTGTGGTCCTACTCAGGCCGGTTTTCTGCTTCCCTAACTAATGCAGTCTCTGGTCCCGCGTGCAATTGGATTGGAGCAGAAGCTGTGTTCCACTCACCAGAAGTCTTAAGATCCTGTGGCGGGTGTTGTGGGTAGCTGGCGAGTGTCAGCCGACCCTGCGCCCTAGCTGCCCAGGTGCTTTTCTGACCGGAAGAGGCTTGTGGCCCTATGTAGGCCGGATTTCTCTCTCCCCAACCAGAGCAGTCTCAGGTCCCGCGTGATTGGACTGGAGCAGAAGCTGTGTTCCACTCACCAGCAGTCCCAAAATCCTGTGGCGGGGGTCATGGGTAGCTGGCGGGTGTCAGGCAACCCTGCGCTCTAGCTACCCCGGCGCTGATCCTGCCGGATGAGGCCTGTGGCCCTACTCAGGCCGGTTTCTGCTTCCCTAACTCTACAATGAATTTTAAAATGCATGGAACTTTTGATCTGATGATTTCACTTTTACAAGTTGCTCTACAGATATACCAACATAAATACAAATTATATACATAAAACGAGGGGACAATGCAGAACTAACTTCAGAAGATTGAATCTAGTTGGAAATATGACAAGTATAAGGAATGATGTAAGTATTTATGAACTTTGCAGTGTAAAAGCTCTGTAGACTATTTAAAATGAAGAACTATCTGGTTTATAAAAACTATTTTTCTGTATAAAGTTAAAACTATATATAGATACTTAATTTGGTGAAAAAGTAAAATAATATGAAGCAAGTAAATAACTGTACACCTGCGTGTTTATTCCCAAACAGGCATCCGAATAATTTGGCATATCCTATAAAGTTTGTGCAAAAGTCTATAACAATTTTGTCATTTCAAAACTTAGAGCATGTCTGTGTGGCTTGAATTCAATTACATTATCCATCCATCCATCCATCCATCCATCCATCCATCCATCGATCCATCCATCCATCCTTTCATTTGACTGTGCCTCGACAATGTGCACTGTATTAGTAGAGATGTTGGGTTTGAACTCTCTTTGTGATAATATAGTCCTAAGAGGCAGAGAATATGCATGATAAGTATGTCCAATGTCAGGAGAAAACAAGAAAGACAAGTGAGGATTGAAGTTTTACTAACTTTTTGATAGAATTACTAAAAAGGAGCTAGGAGGCGGTGTCCTTTAGAGATGACTAAAATTAGTGATGAGTGAAATTAGGGTATGACTGATTGAGACGCTCTCTAAAGCACAGGGTGCAGCACTCAGAAGGTCCATTACTAGGACTCTGCATGCAAAAGATAATGGAAAGCTTAGCAGGGAAAGATGGATTTGGAGAGGCTGGATGCATTCCTGGAAAGTATCTTCCAGCTAGGATGGCAGAAGAGACAGTCAGAAATGCAATAATGCTTGTGAACAGTTCCCTTTGTACTTGTGTAATATACAATTACTTAGTAAATGGATTGTAAAGGTTGGATATAGTAGAGCTGGCCTATAATCAGAGAGCTGAGACAGATATCTGACTTTCTGAATAACAGTAGGAAACTTAATCTTGAAAACTAAACAAAACACAAAGACCAGTACACTTGTCTTGGAGTCCTACTGAGGAATTGTCATGCTAGCCATATGCTTTGTATGAGTCCTGAATTGAAATTCATCTGTCCTGAATTGTGTTACAAAGATACATGGTCTTGTAAAATCACTAACATGACCATTTCCAGTAAATAGTATGATGATGCCTGATTTTAGATTTCTTTTTAATAATGTGTTTGCTTACCATTATGGCAAACCTTGTGATAAACCTTATTTTGTCACGATTTCTTTTGGTTTTTTTCCTCTCTCTTCCAAATTCCCCTGCTCCCTGTGTCCCTTCCATCTCTTTCATCTCCTTTTACTTATGACTCATATTCTTTGATAAATAGCTCTTATTGTATTTTTCATTGAAAGATACTTGAATAGATAGTAGCACTAGTTTCTAATTGTGTAGTGAAATGTCAGTCTGGACAGCTTTTATACACGAGTCAAGAAAGGAAAGGTTTATGTTGTTACGAGGCCTTAATTGAAGCACACTTAGTATCTTTTGACTAAGTACTTGGCTGCCATTTTCACATGATTACAAACTTGAGAGGAAGCTCCTCTGATAACTGCAGGGCGGTAATGAGAAAGCATGCTGTGCTGGCACTGAAGGACGCTGAGATTTCTCCCACACAGAAATGTAATCCAAGAAGAGAGGAAACTTAAATACAATTGTCCTCTTTTACAGTCTAAGGGAAAACCCCTGATGTGAAGCTGTAGTTGAATGCTAAAATGTAAAACCATGTCAAGGTTAAGAATGTAGAGTATGGGCTGGAGAGATGGCTCAGAGCTTCCAAGCATTGGCTTCTCTTACAGAGGATCCAGGTTCAATTTGCAACACATACATGGCAGCTCACACCTGTCTATAACTTCAGTTTTAGGACTTTTGATATCCTCATATAGACATTCCTGCAGGCAAAATACCTTTGAACATGAAATAATAATAAATGAAAAGCATGTAGTATAATATATATGCAAAAACAATGAAATGATAATTTTAACAGACTCACTGGTCTCATTTTTAAGGAGAATGTGCATATGACAGAAAAGTTTAAGGAATAGTAATCAAAATAAGACTAAGATTGTGTATGTTTTGTTTTAGAGTTTGCCTTTGTTTTGAGCTTGCTTTACATTTCACTCATATTATAAGACACATGATCTTACTAGGTAGCCAAAGCTGGCCTGGAACTTGCCACCCTCTTGCCTCCATCTCCCTAGAATTTTTAATGAGTACCAGTACACACAGCTGGCATTGACTTTCTCCTCCTGTTGAAGAAGCAGAAGGTTTCCCATTCAGGAATGGCAGAGCATCACAGCCTGTCTGCTTTGGTATCTCGAGTGCATAGGTTTCTGAGTGTTTATTTCTGTGTTGCTGTCATTTCTTCCAAGGTTGCTTCCTGGAGTTAATGATTGTCCCAACAGTGTGAAAAGGGGAGAAGAAAGATGAGCAGTGGCCTCTGGGCTGCTAAAGTAGCTCCTTTGAGGAACTATCCTCCATGCTCTTCAGGAGCCACACCTAATCTGCTCTTTCATTTTGGCAACTTTGGTTAAAGGCAGTCAACTGAAGAAAGAAATTATTAAATGAAAAAAATCTAGAAGTAAGCAATTAATTAATTTTGTATTTTGCATAGATCCAACATGATTAAGTCTCAAGGCCTATTTCCTTGGTGCCATTAGACGTTTTATTAGCCATATCAGCCATCTTATTGTCTGTTGCATTGTTGCAATGACTGTATTCAAGCTACCATTATTTTAATAATGACCCCACAAGGTAAGGGTAATGAGGCTGGAAATTTATACATGCCAAAGATAAGCTCTAGAACGGCTCCTCTTAAATGAAAAAGAAAAGAAAGAAGGAGAATAAGGACAGGGAGAAGAAAGTGGAGGAGAGGAAGAGGCAGAAGGAGGAGGAGGAGGAGGAGGAGGAAGAAGAAGAAGGAGAAGAAGAAGAAGAAGAAGAAGAAGAAGAAGAAGAAGAAGAAGAAGAAGAAGAAGAAGAAGAAGAAGAAGAAGACTTCTTAAAGAATGAAAAAATGTCATATACTTGGGTAAGACCTGTGATAAGAACAAATCTATTCATGAATTCTAGAAGAAGAAAACTAAGTTCATTCCATCCTGCTGTCTTACCACAGTGCATAAAAAATAAGATGAAAAAGAATAATTTGTGGGTAGAAGACAGGAACATTTTCCTTAACAGCAACTTGCTGCTTCAGAAAACACTGAATGTTCATACAAACACCAGACAGACAGAAATGGCACCACTCAGCTAGTGGTGAGTAATAGATAACTGGTTATGTAGGTAAAATAGTTCTAAACTGGGAGATATAACTGACATTAGAGAGGTTACAGGAGTGAGGAAGCTGGCTGCAATTCTGGCAGAGTTGACGTTGGTAAGAGAGAAAGGACACCTAGGCAAAACTTCAGTTGCAAGGAAGTTCTTGGGGGTCGGGGGGAGAAGAAGCCCAATACACTCTGCAACATTAAGTGAGCAAATTAAGGTTACAGAAATAAAATACAGCCAGCTTCCAAACACAGCATTGTTCAAAATGACAGAAAAATCACTCTTGGGGATGTGTAAGAAAAGGTGCCTCTCTCTGTTTCTCTCTCTATTTCCCTCTCTGTTTCTCTCTCTCTCTCTCTCTCTCTCTCTCTCTCTCTCTCTCTCTGTCTCTCTGTGCGACACTTGGGATTCTCCATATCTCTGTTACTATCCAAGATCTCTTCATGTAGAATATGGATCAAGTTAGACTTCTAAGTGGATCTGTGCAAAGTTTATTTAAAAAGAAGATTAGATAATATAATTTTAGCTATAAAAAAAACAAAACAAGAAATGTAGATCAGTCCTTCCCTCCTTCCTCTTCCTCATTATAGATAGATAGATAGATAGATAGATAGATAGATAGATAGATAGATAGATAGATAGAGTGTGTGTGTGTGTGTGTGCGTGTGTGCCTTCAACTAGAAAAGCATTCTTATGGGCATTTTATTAAATGCTTGAAATATAAATGTTAATAATTATTTAGTTAAGCTATTCCTATGTAGCAATGGTAAAGTATTTATTAGAACGTCCACTCCAATGGTATACAGTAAGTTAATATGTAGTAGTAAATAAGTATCTAATGGGATAATTAAATCTCAACGGGAATATAATTGCTGAGTAGCATTCTAAAACTCTGGAGACATCTGAGCTGCAGCTCATTTAATTAAAAGAATCTCATTCTGTGCATACGCAGTCTGTGTAGTCCCTCTCAAAAGCATGTTCTTTACAGCACCTATTTTCTGTTAAAGTCACATCAGGCTTTATTTGTAGCACAGTGTGCTTTGTTACAGTAGACTTGAGAGTTATAATCCTTTGAAGCACTCTCTGCTCTTGAGAGCATTTGAAACACTTTGGAATGCAGCTATGTAAGCCCCAAGTGTGATTTAATCTTTCGTATTTTAGGTTGTACCTAAAGCTGATATTTTTTGAGAAAGGTTAAAGTGTATGTTGATTTTGTATTCTGCTTGCATTCATGGGAAATGACAGGCCATGCAAAGTGTTAATCATTCTGTTATTTTCAAAACATTAAAATATGAAACCTATGTGGCTGCTTTACTTATTGTCATCTCATTTTGACTCCATATACCAAAAATTAGATATTGAAATCTAGTATGCCTTCAATCGTTGATTTTTTCAACTGAATTTTTAACTTGGAAAATTTTCATCTTTTTTGAAAATATATTGCAATTAACCTTTAATTATTCTAATTGAAGTCTGTTAATGGTTTTCTTATGATCGACACCTCTGTAACTTGTTTTAAATTAAATCTGCCAGAAACAAGAAGTAATTTTTCCTGGTGTATGTCCAAGTCTGTCTCAAATTTAAAGATGCCTAATATTTTTAATGAGACCATTCAATGCAAGTTTTCATTTGTATATGGCTTGTAGTATTACTGGAAATGCTTCAAAAGGAAAATAGGAAATTCACCCTTCATCAAAGAAACTTCTCTTTGCAACAGTCAAAAATGAGTTATAGAAAATAATAATCAAAATGTAGCATTATGGAGCCCAGTTATGATATGCATATGTGTGTGTATGTGTGTATATGTATATGCATATGATGTATATATAACACTCCCACACCTAAGACTCAAGGAACAGTGCAGAAAGGGGGTGGGAAGATTATAAGAGCTAGAGAATCAGGCAGCTTGCTGTGAAAAAAAGTGAGTTTCCTAGTAATCGTGTCAGAAACTACACTCAGAAAGTCTTATCAACCTGGCTGGCAAATGTGAGCTACATAAGGATGACAGCAGTAGACGTACCGGAGTGGACAGGGGGAAAGTTCGTGAGGTGTCAGCCTTACACAAAGAACTACAGACACCTACAAAATGCTGAGAGTGGGAGAAATAATCTCTCTAGGAAGTGGAAGGAGAATTTGTGTAAATAAGTTAACTCAAAAATTAAAAAGAAAAATTCCAGAAGAGAAAAATCAAAATGAGGACCGGCTCATTTGTTTATCCAGAAAAACCTAGTCATTTTTTCCATTTTGGACAATGCTGAAAATGCTAATATATACAAAACATCTCAGTCAGCTCATGGAGGGGAGACCTATATAGATGCCCTTCCCCTTTGTGACTCCTTCGCTAATCACGTAGCACTATAGAAAGAAACATATCATTTTCTGGCCTCACTTGTGTGGGCAACTCCATTGTATTGTCCATACTCAGTTCTCTTGAAAGCTTTGTGACCTGTGGGACAAATGGTAGAATGCCCTGTGTGGGTATGTGTGCACATGTTTATGTATCAGTGAGTGCACATAAGTGAAGATATGTGCACGCACGTGTGTAAACGCTTGTGTAGGTGTGCACATTCCCATGCTTGAAGATAAGATCAATAGTTCATATGTAAATAAGAAGATTGGGTGCAAGGAGCATTAAACTTTGCCAGTTTTACATGAAAGATAGTTTCTGCCAGAAGGAGCCATCCTTGTCTCTGTCACTGCTCTATTCATTAGCTGTGTGCATTGCAGTATTGTGCAGCCCTCAGCTCCATGCCCTGAGGCTTGGAGAGAACAAGGGTTTTCTGGAATCCCTCACTAATCCCAGATTAATCCTACCTGCATTTTCATCTCTACCCTTTCCTGTGAAAAAGTGTTTTGATCAAAGCCAATTAAATTATTTTTTTCAAGGACACATAAGGATAGCATTTCTGCAGTGGAAAAATTTAAAGTTACAGCGATAACTGAGTCCTTAGGAGTAAGAAAGCTGCAAGCAGAATACCTAGAACACTCAGTTCTGAGTTTCGAATGCTTCCCATTTGGACTCATTGAGAAGAAATGGAGAAGAACAACAAATTGTGTAGCTTTGGAATGTGGATGGCAATGTGAGCTTAATTGCTGGTTCGGAACATTTCACTGCTGAGAAAATAACACATTTAAGTAATGGTAGACAAGGAGTTAAACTCAGAGGTGACATGACTTATATTTCAATGGGACCCTTTCCCGTGTCTCATGTTTCAGGTGGACTCAGCAAGTTGCCCAGTTATAAGAACAAACTGATACTGTTTTCCCAGGCTCTGGGTCAGGAATTACCTGATAAATCATCACTGCTTTACTGGGAGAAATGATGGAAACCTAGGAGCTGATCATTCTATATCATCCTGGCCAAGGGAAGGAGAAAAGAAACCAAACAAGGTGAATTTGAATTCTTCCTTATAATTTGTCCAAACCAAAGGCTGTAGGGAACAGTCCTCCCGTATTCTCACCGAGCTATTCAGTCCTCCCGTATTCTCACCGAGCTATTGAATTGAGAGACTTAATCTGCTTCCAAGTATGAGTTTCTCAAAATTCCCTGCTACATCCGTATGGAAGAGGTGTGATTCTTAGACATGCGTTGCGTGCTAGATAATGTGCTCAGATGCCTTCTCCTCCAGTGGATTTTATCTGTCTTATGCTAGTAACTCCATTCAGGACATTTTATTGCCATTCCAACTTTATGAACAAGGGAGCCAAAGTACAGAGGGAGACTTGGTCAAAGTCAAGCAACTGGAAAATGGGGAAACCGTATTTTTATCCAGACAGTCCAGCCTTTACATCAATATATTTCACTGCCATAAAACACTGTTTCTCAGCAAGAAAAACAAACAAACAAAAAAAAAAGGTTATCACAGGAAAGAAACAGAAATAAAACATAGAGACAACCTGCATTGCATTTGTTATCCTGAATCCCAGTTAATGCTACTCTTTCCCTTTTCCTCCATGATTAAGTGAACAAATTCCACTGGTTCCATTAAAGAACTTATAATTTGATTAGTTAACTGTGACACATGTTTAGCTGTGTTCCATAACTTTAAACTAGTGTGAAATGCTTGAAACACTCAAGTGAGAAGAGAAACTAGCCCCACAGGAGGCATTTATGTAAGGGATTGCAGCTAGGAGTTTTAGCAAGATGTGTCAGTCAGTTGTGTTGTGGTTGGTGGTATTGTGGTGGTTGTTGCTGTAATATCTAAGAGAAACAGTTTAAAGAAGTATTTGTTTTCGTGTCATGGTTTCAGAGGATCCAGGTAAAGTTCAGTCAGATCCATTGCCTTTGTGTCTGAGAAGGGGCATAGGATTATCAGGCCAGGGATTTGTGGCTGAAACTGCTTACCTCCAGGTGTTTGGAAAGCAGGGTGCAAGAGAAGGGGGCTGAGGACAAGGATAGATCCATATCACAAGCCCCTAGTGTTTTTGCCAAAAAGGCCACACTTCCAAAAGATCCCAGCATCACCTACAAAAAGACAGTCAGTCGTGACTTGTCAGTGGACTAACTAATTGATTAGGTCAGAGTCTTAATTTTTATCAGTTCTCAATGAGAGGCCTCTAGTCTTATCGAGCCTTTTAGAGCAAAAAAATTTATATCTAAAACAAAACACAAGAAAAATAATATGTTCTTGCAGACAGAAGCCTAGCACAACTGTCACCTGAGAGCTTTTATCCAGCAGCTGATGGAAACATGCAGAGACCACAGCCCAACATCAGTCAGGGAGTCCTGTGGAAGAGTTGGGGGAAAGGTAGAGGGAGTCAAAGGGATGAAGGACACAAGAAAACCTACAAAGCCAACTAACCTGGGTCCATTGAGGCTCACAGTATTAACTATCAACCAAAGAGCCTGCATGCATGAACTGGACCTAGAACCCTTACAGATATGTAGCACATGTACAGCTTGGTCTTCATCTGGATCCCCCAACAATTGGATCTGTCTTGGGCCCGTCTCTGACTTGGACTCTGTTGCCAGCCTTTGGAGATTCCTTTATCCTTTCTGGGCTGCCTTGTCTGACCTCAATGTGACAGAATGTGCTTAGCCCTGATGAGACGAGATGTGCCAGGGTGGTTTAGTACCCAGAGGTGGGCCTTCCCGTCTCTGAGGAGAACAGGAAGGGAAATGGGAGAAAGAGAATGAAAGGGTCTGTGATTGGGCTGTAAAGTGAATAAATAAACAAATGAAAAAAAGCTTCAACAATAATAAAAAGAGAAATGACATAATAATTTGGAAATCCTGATAGAAATCAGATACTTTTGAATTATTATTCAAATAGACATCTGAACTCTGTGGGCTTTGGTTTGGAGATGGAACTGTACAGGGTTAAATAATTAAATGTATTGTTAGGAGGTCTGAAACACTGTGCATTTTTACTGTGCGCGCGCGCACACACACACACACACACACAGATAGGATAATAGGTAGAAAGCATCAAAGAGATGATTAATGTCCTACAAAAGAATGCAGATGAGAACTGAACCAATGGTGGTCCAAGGACCAGAGCAAAGGAAGAAGCAGCAGAAGCGGTAAATAGATAAGATAGCATGACTTTTTTGTAGGACTCAGGAACACAAGACTTACTGAAGCAAAAACAGAGTAAGAACTGCGTGAGATTCATAGGTGGAAAAAGATTAAAGTGCAGAAGAGATCCTTTATGCGATGAGATCCAGTAGTGTTTAGACTGAATCCGGGAATGATTTCAGGAAATGGTCTGAAAAGGATAATGATTGGATAGAGGAAAGGGAAGCTTTGATATATAAAATAGAGTTAAAATTTACTCAGAAAATAATATGAGAGTACCTTGTAAAAAAGTAGAGAAATATGCAAAAATTATACTTTAACTACTTTCTATACAACTGATAGAAAAGTTTACTTAGGGTATGATGAAACCAGAAGTTACATTGTTCTAGTCTTTTAAGTGATAAATATCAGGGATTTTTATCAATAGTACATGCATCATAGATGACATATATTTGACTAAACTGTGTATTTCCCAATAGTGGTTTTCTTTGTTCTCTCAAGTTAGTAGGTATTAATAATCCATAAAGACAAACCTTTTACACTATGCACTAAATAGGTGTGGTCAATTGGTCATGAGTTGTCACAAAATGAGAGGCTATTTTCTACCCAAATTTTCAATGAATGATACATGGTAAATACCCCAATATTTTAGATGTATCAGTTCCATGTATTCTTGTTAAAGAGCAATGGAAGGAGAATACCAGTAGTTGAGAACCCAGCAAGAAGAGAGGTTTTTTTTCTTCTTTTATCTAATGATTGTTGCTTACTTCTTTTTAACTTGCCATGTGATTATCCAATCTGTCTTGGGGAGGTTGTTTGTTTGTTTGTTTGTTTGTTTTTTGAGACAGGGTTTTTCAATGTAACCCTTGATGCCGTGAAATTTATTCTGTAGACCAGGATGGCCTCAAACTCAGAGATCTGTTTGCCTTTGCCTCCTGAGTGCTGGGATTTAAGGAGCATGTCACCACTGCCCACTCTTCTTTCCAAGCTATTCTTATTTAAAACAATATTAAGATTTTGTTTTAAAATTCACAGAAACAACCTAATTTAATGTAAGCTGGGTACCCCATAGAAATAAAATGTTAAGAAGAACACTTCATAGATATGGAAGTGTAACTTACTAGATGTTCTAAATATTTTTGATTAAATGAAAATTGAACTTTATTTAAGCAGTAGCCTCATACTTTCAAGTTACAGATGGGTCATATTTAAAGAGTAGGGGTTTGGGATAGCTGTGACATTGGGCTAGTTATCTGGGCACTGTGCATGATTCAATAATCCAAATTTAAAGGGAGAGTGTTTTTGTGTGTAAATAGCACCTGACGTGTGTCTGGGAATTTGCCGGTTTTCCAAATTGGTGTTGGAACTATTCTTATTTTGGTACTCTCTTACTCTTCCCTCTAATAGTGATAGAAACAGCCTAATGAGGAAAATATTTCACTTTATGAGAAAGGTGGTTTAAACCAATCATTCAAGAAAACTATTATTCTTATAAATTCAGTGACAACTATATTAAACAAACTCACCTTGGTGGGTTCTGTTCTTTATCTTTTGATACATCTTTCCTGTTTAATTTTTGGATATTTAAGACCATTTAAGTATACATCATGCAAATGCTGACATTTCATATGGAGTTAACTTTTATGATTCTCACCCTGAGCTACATAGTATGCCAATGTGTGTGTGCTGAATTTTACTATTTGACACTCACAGGGGATTCTGATTTACTAAGGTGATTCTCACGAAGGGAGCACTGGTGAATAATGAACAGATGACTACTCAACTGACCCTTATCATAAAAGCATAAAAGAGTTAGATCATTATTCAAACAGAAGTAAGTAAAATGTAAAACTGAGTTGTTATTCTATTCTTTATAAGGTTGTTATTGGTCTTGACATTTCCTCCTTACATATTACATCTATTTGAATTTTAATTACCAAATAGCAACATCCATTGTTGAAACTTTGGCAGTTTGTCTGTATACTATAGTAATAATACTATGTAACACTTATAAGGTATGCTTATGATTTTATGAAATCATAGGGAAAGCACAATAAATTTTACTTAAATTTTGAAAAAATAAAAGGCAACATTAAAAGCAAAGTGCTCACTTTTTATAAGGAAATATCTTCTCAATGTGTTTCCCTATTAAAGGATTAGATTTTTTTATCAGTTACAGTGGAATTATGGAAATTAATATCGCACTCCACTCTCAAGGATGCAAAAATGCATTGTCTTGAAGAAATACAGTATTCAAGACAATGAAGGTATATTCAAGTACACTTTACATTTTTCCCGCAACAGTTGAAAATATGTTATTTTGGGGAAATCTGATTTAATTGGTAGAATTAAAGCTGCAGATAAATAACATGTGCATGTGTCTCTTTCCAAGCCCCATCAGCAGGAATATAAAAATGAAAAAAAGGCGTGTTAAGTAAATTTTTCCCTTTGAAATATGAGAATTCACACGATTTTTACATTTGAAGATTGAGCTATCTCAAGGATCACTTTTGTTGTATGGGTTGGAGACTTCAGGACTTCTTGGTTTTCTTTAATCCCATGCTTTGTTTTGGTTTTGATACACTTGATAGGTCTTCCCAAATATGGACATAATAAATTAATTTTTGTGTAAGAGTTTAAAACAACTGATATCTTTGAAATCTCTTGTTAAAACATATGTGTCTAGGAATAAAGGCTGCATGAAATCTCTCAGAATTAGAGAAAAGCTATTAATTCTTACTGTATTAGACTTTTTACTCATAACAGATCTTTTTGATAAACATTTTAGCATTATACTATTATGATAAAGCCAAAAATAATTATACTTATTATTATTATATTAAATCTTTGGTTTTTTTTTTAAGTGCAAATGATTTTACTTTCTAGGCATGCTTTGATTTCACAGTTTTGTTCCTCCTACATGTGTGATTATTCTTCAATTTACAAATAAAAGTCTGTCTGGTTACACATCGGATGATTCTGTTACTTATGGTCTAACTAGTTTGTTTATCTTTATTAGTTATATTCTCTATAGTTTAGATAAGCATTAATAGGAATGAAATTTAGCTAAGCCTTCTTCTCATAATGTGTATTTTCTACATATACATGTGCTATAGATATAAAACAGCCAATTATGCATACAGTCTCCTCATCTCTGTATATGCTGGGATCTTTCTAGGCTGTTACAGTGGATTTTAAAAAACAGTAGTGAATAAATCCTAAATATAAAATGGTGAAATATTTGCATGTAACTAAAATATATCTTTCAGTAAGTGTATAATAATTTCTAGTTTATCTGTAGTATCTTGCACATATAAACATTATATAAATCCATATGCTACGTTGTTTAGGAAAAATGGCAAGGAAAATGTCTCTATAAACTCATGGCAGACACACTGTTTTGCAAACATACTGCATCTGTAGTTGATTTGTTCCACAGGATATAAAGCCTGCATACAGTTGGTGACCATCTCTATGTGAAATTAGATAAACACATACACATATGTGCTATATTTATATATATACATATATGTGTATATATACATATATATCCATACACATATACATATATGTGGTGTGTGTATATATACATATATACAACCAAATATATATATATGTCTGTATATATATATATATATATATATATACACACACACAACATATATATAGTACATATGCATTAATATATACACATTTATTTGTATATATCTCCAACTTTCTCATGCTAAATTTTTACCTTATTACAGAGGCAGAATGAGCACTTTCCCTTTGGTAAAATTGCAGTGATATATCCTGTATTTATTTTCAAACACATTAACCTTTTACCTTTGTGCAAAATTGAGCAATATCTAGAAGCTTTGTCCACAATATATTTTCAAGTATATAGAAATATCTACTTTTGAGGGGGGAAATTTATAACATACAGAAGACAGAAAAAGTCCAAGACTCTTCATACTAGTTTGAGTAGCCCCAGAACACATGCTTACAATTTAGAATCTCAGACTCACTTATGGAGTAGATCATATCAAACATACATTGAAAAGATTTTATGCAGTTTACAAAGGTGAGACACTTGAATGGAGAATAAACTGATTTTTTGGTTTGGTTTGGTTTGATATTTTGTTTGGCTTCAGTTTTTTTCAACCAAGTGGACATTTGATATTAGAAATTAGAAAGCCCTACACACACACAAAAGTTATGGTTATAAACATTTATCTCAATTTTTCTTACTTTACGGAAAAACCGGAAGCCAACATTTGGAGACACTTTGATAGCACTGTTTCTTGTAGGTTAGAAAGCCAATTACTCTAAGGGGAGTCACTGCCGAACATTTCATTGACACACATTACTTAGAAACAAAAGTGTTAAGTAGTTCACAATGAGTTCTGTGAATCATTCAATTACCGATATCACCTATATATCATTCTTTAGCGCCCTTGAGGATATCTGGGTCAAATAATCTTGGGAAGCAGAAAGATAAACAGGCAGCGTAGTCTCTGACATTTTATAGTAAAGAGAATCTGTTTAGTTTCATATCTTCCCAATAGTTTAAACAAAGAACCATTGTTTATCACCAGACAAATCCTGCTGAGTGAAGATCTAAGTGCTGCATTATGGTGCTGAAAATAACAGTTTGCAAGGTTATTCAGTAAAGACAGAATTCTGAAAAAGTGTGCCTACAAACACTAAGAAACATGCATCAGAGTGGAGCTTTGATCTGATTTAGCATCGCATTATTATCTAACCATTAGGGGCAAGAAGCTACTATAATCAATAGGCACAAATGTTCAACTTAGAATTTTCTCAGAATTCATTTCATTTCCTGAATGATATTTGTATAGAAATATTCACAGGACATGAAAATCGCATTTCACTATTTAGAGATGGGAAACTATATTCTTAAAACTGTGTTCAGAGAGGTACAGGATTGGTAAGTGATAGGATCCGACATCAAAGCAGGCTTGTCTAAGGCTTTGTCCATGGATACAAAGATGTAAATATACCTTTCTTGACTCTTGATCTCACTCGCTTGTGTCCCTTCAGAATACATTGTTTTTATCCAGTGAAATAGGTTTTGCAAAATTCTTGAGATTATTATTCAATGTCTTTTAAATGCCTGTTCCTTTCTTATCAAAATGAAAAGAAGTGGGTTGTTTGCATATAATCATTTATATGACATAGTATAATAATTTAAAACTAATCAAAATCCCTGATGCCACAGAATGATAATCATATAATATTTATCATGTAAACCAAAGTATTTACTAATCCATACACACCCTTATTTCAAAGAACAACATGTAACAGCCCAAAGCTTAGAAAACCTACTTTGGCCATGGTGCCAATGGTTGCCTGCTATGATTCTGTTTGCATGAAGGAAATTAAGATAGCACAGATGAGTTAAGGCTAAATTTCATTATTTATATATATATATATATATATATATATATATATATATATATATATATGCAAGTTTCAAGGTCAGAAAGTAAATGAATTAAACTTAGCTTATTGTAGGTGACAAATGCCTAATAGATATTTCAAGCAATAACAATTCTTTTAAAATGAAGGAAAATCATGCCCCCCCCCCCATGTTACAGTCAGTTTGCGAGGGGGTGTTGGCAGAGTGTAAGCATGAGAGGCACAGAAACTACATTTTTTTAGTTATTATCCTATAGCATGAAATACTCCCTCACAATCAAAGCTCCCATACAACAACAGTAACTACACCACTGGTTGTTTACTGATATTTTATTGAGTTTTGTAGCTCATAGTTTTACATGTGATTGTACAAAGCATTAAAAAAAAGATAAAAGGATTGAACAAGAGCGAAGTGGGGATCCAGTACCTTGAAATTTATTGGTGTGTATGGCCAGAAGAGTGTTATATGTGAGTCTAGGGGAATTCTCTGAGACCTGTGTTGCAATAGCTACATATTTACTTCTAAAAGTGATTTTTCATATCAGGGAGGAGTAGCTCAATTAGTTGTTAGTCTTCAAAAGAAACTATTTTTAAGAGACATATATTAAATTAAATGAAAATCTTGTCAAGAAGAAAAACAAATATGAAAAACTTTCCCAATTATCTGTCCTGTCCCAAAGGGTTCACATAAGCTGAGGGAGAAAAATCTGGTTCTACTGTTTTTGAATTTATAGTTTCCAGGAAATATTAGATGTTAGAATATTAGCATCAGTGTTAGAATACATAGATGACAGAGACATATCTACAAAGCACACACACACACACACACACACACACACACACACACACACACAGCTATCTACAGCTCTGTGGGACACCGCAGTTTTTTATTATTTAGAATGGAAAAACATATCTTTACTTTCCACTGGGGTATGAAAACAAAGCATTCAGTGATTTTATTTGTCCTTTGTGATGCAAAATGTCAGTGAAATGATCAGCCATTAGTTGGAATTTGAAACATTGAAAGCAATACTGTAAAATGATAATCGGCTTTTAGTATTAGTGGCCACACTTTTCTAGCCACTGTGCTACAACTCTGAAGAACCCCACTGCTCCTCAGTATCATGATTCTCTAACTTTCGTGAGACATCTTCTGAAGTCAATCAATAAGGGTATCAGGAGCATTTTCCCTGTTTTGAACAGCGGAAACAAAGCAATTTTTAAGGTTTGCACAGTTACCTTGTATCTGTCATTTAAGAAGCTATTTCTGATTCACATAATAAGAATATTTGCAGTGTTGACTAGTAAAACAAATCTAAATTCTTCTGGGTTAATTAGATTTTTTTTTTTTGCAACTTCCTCCTTAGTTCAAAGATCGTAGCATGTCAACATTAAACTATTGTGTCTCAAGAACAACGACTAAGTCAGATCTCTCAAAGCCTGGATTACTTCCTCCTTCAAAAGCTTCCCTTCACTTTTCTACCTTGGAAGAAGCACTGGGGATCTATTCTGAAGCTTTGTAATGTTAGATATTTTAGCAGTTCAGAATATGTACAGCTCTATGCAGAATTGTGTGAAGTGACTCCAGTGGTAGAAGACAGGACTGTCAGTATGGTGGTCATTTAGTAGGTCAATAGCATTCATATATATATATATGTGTATATATATATATATGCCGAATTATTTTGAAATAAGACTATTGGTTGTCAATTATTTTGCATAATGCATATACTTCTAATATCAATTCAATGTTTACTAGAGAAATTTATAAAAAAAAACAAAAACAAAGCTATGGTTAGCATTAGGTGTGTTTGCTCAATAGCAGATCAGAGGGTGAAGGTGAGTTGATGTGAAATACTTACATTTTAGAAACTTTTATGAAGTATTTACATTTCTGTGCAACAAGATCTAACCAGGTAAGAAATATCTAAAACAAACAAAAAAATGGCTAAAAGCATGTTGTATTTTCTGTAGTATTGAAATGATGAAAGTATGTGAATTTACATTTTTTAATACACCAGTAGTTTTAGGTACAACAGCTTTTTATCATAAGCCATTTCACCACCTTTCCCTAAAACTTTCCTCTAAAAGTCTAATGTCAGTTTTGTGTAGTTGGGAAAAATTTCATACTATGGTTAAGAAAATCCTGGCTAGTTAAAAGAAGATGGTGTCTAGGAGCTGTTCATTGATTCACATAAATCAGTTTTCCACTTACTCTTATCATGTTCTACAAGGGTATGTGGGTGCAGAGCTATAAATGGAGAGAAGAATAGTCAATATAGTGGTAAAACAGGTAAAGGATCAAAAACATATTTGGAACTGAGACATTTTAATAATAACTCAAAAGTGCTAGAGGCGAACTGATGATTGTAATTTAAATAAAAAGACTACAATAATTACGTAAATGAGAATATACAAAACTAACTACCTGACTAATTGGAAAATACCACAAGTGAAATAATTGTAAAAGAGTTACTTCCTCTGAAATCTTATTAAAAATTAACCTGTGTAAACACATAAACAGGTAACAATTTAAAGACTGTTTTCCTTTTTAAAGCAAACATGATATCATCGAGGTAAATGATTGTCTTAGATAAATGTCCTCTATGGACACAAACAGCTATAACAACTGGCTATAGCTTTTGGATTATAAATGAAATTTGAGATGTCTAAAAACATATTTTTCAAATGGTATAAGACACATAAATATCCTGATTACAAAACTGAGTTTAGTCTTTCGAGTCTATTTTATGAACTCTAAAAAATTTTTTTCTACATAGAATTCATTTGTAGAAAAATGCTTCCAAAATCTGTTTTGTATGTACTTGTGTCCCTTTTGTGTCTTCAACTTCCTAAAATTTGACATGGAGAGATCTAATATATAGATTCTAATTAGGAATGCATAGTAATTGTTTATGTGACAGATTATGATATTCTAAACGTGAGCAATTAAATCTTTGTATTCTGAATATAATATATTGGGAAGTTTGTATATAGTATTTTATATCAATTATTTTTCTTAGAGTAAAACATTAATGTCAATGTCCCACTTAAAATTAGATTATAATTTCAGATGGTTTATTTTTGACACTTTACATGTAAGTTGACATTCATTTATAGTTAAGGTGGTATTTTTTTGTTGTTGTTGTTTTATTGGTGGTTTTTGTTTTCCAACAAAATATATCGCAAGTACTGGAGTTTGATACAGTGTTAATTAACAACCTAAAAACTAAATACTTCCTTCCTATGGCGTGAATACAATTCAGTGCAGAGTTGCTTGTTAGACAGGAGCTTTCTTCCCCCTTCTGACAAAACTACAGTCTGTCACTGACAAATATTTTTAAAGTTATAATTTAAGTCAGAGGCTTCATCACACTTTTAACACTCAAGATTAAAAGCTTAATTTTTTAAAGAATTTTTTTAGTGTATTAATTTTTAAATTGTAGAGGTGGTCTTAAAAACAGCATAGATCATAAACTATATTTTAATTTAGAACCACCATGGGCTTTTTTTTATAGGAAATTATGATTAACTTAATTAGCTGCCTTTGCTTCTGCTGCTTATTTTTATTTTAATATATTGTGATTATTCTCTTGCCAATTAATTTTACTCACTAAGAGTATTCTAGAATTTATTTCCCGTGTGTTCATATTTACTGTGTTAAAAACAAAGAGGGATGTTCACAAAATATAACTGAATTCCAACCAATTTTCTTCTTTGAATTTCTATTTACTTATATAATTAGCAACCTTGGCTATGCAACAAGCCATCAATATAAGAATTGATTAAACCTGAGGTCCTTTAGTTAGTGCCCTGACAAAGTATCTCAGTACTTAAGACCTCAAAGAGGTAAAAACTTCAAGCGTAAAATATTACAAAAATATTATTTACTAGGAAGCAATAATTGGCTTGTTTCATTTACATGACTTTCTCATTTGGCTAAATAATGTGCCATGTATGTACAGTGAGTCTGTTTGGTAGAATTTTACTTCATGGAAACTATGCAAATAAGCCTATCAATGAATGCCATTGGGTACTGAAGACCTAGAACCGACAAAAGGATCTAGAACGAAGAAAAAGTGAATAGCATAAATGGATCAGTTTCTTTACATGAAATAGCAGGTGGAAGAGAGGGTCAGGAACTCATGTAGCTGCTATCATCAGGACTAAATGAGCACACAAATTTCTACTGAAATGATGCACAGTTAAATACTTTACCTACTCTTCCTTTTGTTTAATTAGAGTCACATAGCAAAGAAGCCCAACTTTCTGAAGCACATCGGATCTGATGTATGAGAGATCTACAACGACCCTTCATCTTGAGGCAAGAGCAAAAACACACAATATGCAGAGAGGCCTTATATACCAGTTTATGTATGTACTCAAGTGATCTTTCTTCAGGTTGTTCCCAGTATAAACGGGAAGGTTACCTGTTTCAAATTCTGGGTAATGAAACACAAAGTACCATGTATGGGAAAGTAGTAAAGTCTAAAAAGTATACTTTTTACTGATACTTTCATTTGGGAATACTGTTTTTAAATCAAGCACAAGTACCTGCACTCTGCAAACATAGCCTTATTTCTGAGGCTGTGTTAGATTTGCCCACAGAGGAATTTAAAAAAAAATACTAAATATAGGTATTGGGTGGGTTATCAGTACTGTTGGAAAGATTGGTAAAATCTCAAGGCATAGAGTGAGGAAAGTGATTACTTCTAATGCTTATGCTTCTCCTCGAAATTAAAATGTCTACGGATTTCAAGAAAATATTGCCACCAGCTGACTAAAATGGAATGATCCATGGATTCTTTGGAAATGGCTTTCAGATTAATGAATGGGTGCTCTGGCCCGGCACAACTTCTTCTGTCACAGACTTTACAGTGTCTATGGGTGACTGGTTAATCGCACTCTCAATGCCTCTCACCTTGATTTCAGATATCATTTATAGATAGCTATTGGGTAGGCTTTTATAAAGTAAGCCCAAGGATATACCACAAGAGAAAATACAGATTGGCAAGTTCATTTGAGCTTTATTCTACACGAGACTCCTTGAATATACTCGTTCCTTCGATACTGGTCATATAGGAACAGCAAGATCTAGAAAGTTCTTTTGAAGGAATTATTTTTGTCCTTCCCCCTCCTGCATACATTGAAGAAAATGAAAATAATGTAAAACAGTCTTACATATGTGGCATGAAGGTGGGAAGGGTACAGCAGGGACAGGGTGAGGTGTCAGAGGCCACAGAAGGGGAGTCAGAGGAATGGAGGACAAGAATCAACACAACAAATATTGTTTGAGGTTGCCATAAAGAAACCAACGCTGTGTGTTGATGTTAAAGATCTTAAACTCTTCTTGTGCAATGAATAACCTTTCCTATTACTATTGCATTTCTTAGCCAACTGGGGAAATTTAAATTTACAAATTTCTCCACAAAAGGGGGCCAGGGAGATGATCACATCACATGTGATATTTAAATCACTGCATAACTGTCTTTAATCAAAAGCCTAGTGAGGAGAGATGGGTTTTAAAAAAGCACACAGGACCTTTGTTATTCCACTTGAGTGGGAGCTATGTACCTGGCTTCAGCCCATCCCATTTTCCTGGACGAGTTTGTCTGCAAAAACCTGTACCATGCTGTGTTTGGATATTCAAGTCAGATATAGTGTGTGTGTGTGTGTGTGTGTGTGTGTGTGTGTGTGCTGCTCACATGGGTCACAAAGGTTAAGGAGAGTTTAGATTCTGAAAAACAGAGAAAAGGAAAGGCAAGAAAAGTCAAAAGAGGACTTGATAATACAGTACATACGTCAAAGCAATCTCTTCTAAATCTCAATCAGTTGTTTATTGGTCGGCAAACAAGTTTCACTTTTACAACAAATATTAGTAATGAGGTCATCCAACTTGAGACCATACAAAATGGATCATAAATTTAAAAAAAAATTATATGTGCTGCTAATTTACCATTTGTATTCCTACATTACTTAAAATCCTGTCAAATAAATAAATTTTCCTGTTAACAGAAAACTTAAAAAAAAAAAGAAAGAAATGTCTTCAAAATAATTTGACCTTTCAACTCTCACTACGAGGGAGTGAATTTCCTCTAACAATTGGTAGTGCAGGTGCCCACGTGGGGGTCAGACTGCGCAGTCAGCACTTTTAACTCCTATGGAATACAGCATTTCACATGCAGAAGCCCGTCTAGCTCTATAGACACCTCTTAGCTTCTAGAATCATAGCTACTGCCTTGGTGATGAACTGCTTGCCAAATATGCTTTGCAATACAACAGATGTGCCCTGGAAACATAAAATTTGTCCTGCTCTAATTTGCAAAATGACGTTGGAAATACTCGGGCTGGATAAAGATAGATATATAGCAAGGGAAGGAAGTCTAATTTTATTTATTTTATTTTATTTTTTTGTTAAAAAATAATTTGTTTGCATTACTAGAAAATGATTCTTATAAAGTGATAGCTTCATTTATTTATTATTATTATTTTTTTTTTTTGCCAGGTGAATTTTTAAAGAAAAAAAAAGGTGGGGGAAGAGGGAACAAAAGAAAAAATAAAAAGAAAGAAAACAAAAAAGGAAGGAAACTTTGCTCTTTACTGGTAGACAAACTTGCAAGACTAGCACAAAAGAAAAAGAAAATTTCTTCTTTGCCACTACATTAACAGGACTCAAATTCTGGAGGGACAGAAAGCAGACTATATGCGCAATGCTAGTATCTGTACATTACATAGAAATTGTTCAATTTGTTTTCTGCCATTAGTTTTATCATCAGTTAATACAGCAAATCATAAAATATGCATTTAGCATATAATTCTAGAATTCCCCTCCGTCAGATTATTAATTTTGTTGTTTTGCTTGTGTTTCTCACAGCTCTTCCCGCTGTGGTGAACTCAGGTTGCGAGTGACCATGAATCGCTATGTGATACAGTTCAGCTCTGCTTCTACAGCTGGGCAGCACTCCAATCTAGATGCAGCATTGTTACTAATTTCAAACAATAGTTCTGGCCTCTTTAAAAAAAAAAAAAAAGAAACAAAAAAATCAGGTCCTTGTAATTCTAGTAACAGAGCATCAGAGATGTTAAACAAACACAACATAACTCAACAAGGCCACAATGAGCGCCATTTTCTTCTTATCTCGTTCATTAACATAATGAAGTCTCCATCTGAGGGGAAAGGACTGGGAAAAATTGGGGCACAGGAGGAGCTCAGCAGTTAGCTTTCTCCCCTGGGCTGACCTAAAAATTCAAGTTAAAAAAAAAATTGTCAGAGAGTCTCTCTTTCGAGAACAGCATCAGATGTCGGAGTACACACGATGACCACTGCTTCTATCGACTCAGAATGGTCCACCAGGTGTTAGCAGTCCTGTTGGTTGCCATCCCTGTCATCTTCTATAGACTAGTGACCAAGTGCGCAGGTCCTTTGGAAGTCCCCTCCGGAGAGGCCCCATCTTTGTTGGGAGGAACTATGAATCCGTCGCTGCTGCCGCGCCCCAGCTGGTAGTAGGTGTGCAGCGGGTGCACGTGGTTTCTGGAGCCCAGGTTTGGCATGCTTTTGTAGTAAACATCTTCGGCATCACCACCCTTGGCCGCTGCGGCTTCGGTCTGGGTGCTGGTGGTCACACTGTCTGCAGCGGGCACGCCGGCCAGGGCTGGCATGCTGGTGTACAGAGAGTCCCTGTGCGGTGACTGCAGGTCTTCTGTGTGCTCGTCGGTTAGCAGAGGGAAGAAGCTCTCGCTGTGGTCCTGGGGGAACCGCCTCCTGCTGTAATGGTGTGGCTGGTGGTTATCTGTGGAGTAAACCCTCGGGGGCAGCAATGGAGCATCCGATTCCTCATGAATGAGTTCCAGGCCCAGACTCTCCTCGTGGTTAAAGGACGCGGCGTCATCCAGGACTATGGCGTCATCTTCACTCCCGCTGCCTAAGTTGTTCACCAGTTTGTTCATCATATTCCTGTTCTGTTCACTGGAGCGCTCGTGGTTGTTCAGGTATGAAGGGATATAGTTGGAAGTGAGTTCCTTTAGGATCTTTTTCTCTAGGGCAGTCTCGTTGTGGTTATAGCCACGGTCTATAATTTGCACACAGTTGCTCAGGTATTCGCCGCCAGCAATGCTGTAACTGTTGCCATGGTTACCATTCAGTGGTAGAGTATCCATGACACTTGTATCCCTGGCATTGTTCAGAAGCCCCTCTGAAAAAGATTACAAGACACTATGACATTTATATCCAATGAGCCATCGAAGACACACACACACACACACAAACACAAAAGTAGAAACATTTATGACTGTAAAATGTGTATAAATTGCTAGCATTTTAAATATAAAATGGAAACAAAAAACTATTAAATCTATTAATGTCAGTGTGTGTGTGTATATAATCCGAAAGGTATAATAACAGAAGTGCAATGAGGAAATAAGAAGTGTTCAAAGTAAAATTTTAAATATATATATATATATATATATTAATTTCCAGTGTCACACAAATAGAATCTAATAGATTAAGTGTATTTAGTTTTAACAGACAATTAAAATAAAATTTGATATAGTTATTCACTGCTTTCAATTTATACACATTAAAGTCAAGTCAGTTATGTCATCTCTAACTTTACATACATGTCCCTGAAATAACATAATTCATGTGTGACACTTTGAATATGCAGTTCAAAACTAAAAGAAACATTTGGTACCTTCATATATAAATATAATTTGGGAAGATTAAAATAATTTTTGCATACAAAATCACAAATGGATTATGTTAATTGCAAGTTATAAAATAATGCCCAGTCAAATTCATGGCACTTCGAGATAATTTATACATTCTTTCAAAAGTGCTTGGATATTTTTTTGTATTTTTCTTCTATAATCACGTTAGTTATTACTGTATAATAACCCAACAGTTATTGTTTAGGGTCACTGGGGAATACTACATAAGAATGTGTAAAAATACAGGATTTGACTCCTAAAAGCACAATATTATTATTAACGTTATCCTCTTATGATGACTGTTAACTTGGGACATATCTAAATTTACTTTTAAGGAAGATACACATTTTATTCTGGTAAGAAACAGCTGCAGGAAAATAAGTTTAACCACAGACTTCAAGGATTTTTGCAGTCTCTTGAATAACCAGTTCAAGAATCTATAATAGCTTCATAAATTACTTTAAGCACATCCACAAAAGAAAAAAAAATCACCTACACATTTAACCAATGCTGATAAATAAGAAAGGGTATGTCCAAAAATTTCCTTGAAGGATTTTCTTAAACCTCTTGATACACTTCTAAATTGTGAAAATATCACGCTCATTCTATATCTGTGATGCAATTATGTTTCTGACAAGCCGGTTCAATGACAGTTGAAAGGACATGTCACATGTTCACGCCAATTTCACATGGACTTTTGCATACTTTGCATTCACACAAAACAGTTTTCAAAATGAGCAATTCATAAAATCCATTAACAAGCAGTCACCACAGACATAGGTTGAAGCGGTTTATTTTCATGTCATAAAATATCTAGTACACAAATTCACAATGTTAAGGAAAAAAAGTAAATGCTTTAAAAGGGCTGAGTATGACAGGTGACTGCTGTTAGAGCGGCTGGTATGATATGTTAAATGGTTATGATTATGTTGCGGATGCATTGAAACTTTTTTTTTCTTTAATTTCGTTGTCAATGCATTTGGTATCAGGGTTAAAACAGCGGTAGAAAATAAAGTGGGCGTGTTTGCAATGGGACACATGTTTAATGATGGAATGCACTAAGTAAAATTAAAAGTTTATGGGTTACTTTGCAAAGAAAAATAAATGCTTAATTTAAAAACAATTTAACTCACACAAACAATACATGAGACTTAGCAATTATGTTGGTTATGTGACAGAATAAAAGAATCAGGCAACGAGAGCATCTAATCTCTATTGGCAGATATTTATAGAAGTTGACTGATAGGTTTGTTTTCCTTTTAAATTTTGAAATTGTGAGATGAACTGTTTTTAATAACTACATCATCTATATGTGATGCAATAAAAGTGAACTGAAAAAAATTACATTTGATATGCAATGTTTAGCTTTACTCCCATACTTGTCTCTCTGTAGGGCTCTAAACGACAGCATGAAGAAAAGGAAAGAAAAAACAACAAGTAAGCTTACAGCGACAGCAGGGGAAACATGAGTCAAAAGCAAATTGATGATATGCAGCAAAAGGAGTCACGGGAAATCATCCCCACTGTCCCCCAATTCACGAGTTTGTGTTACATGGTTTACCACAATTCAAACACCACAGTGTTAGTCAGAAAACAAGAGCCCTCCCGCTTAACACACACCAAGTAAAATGGGGCTTTTTAATAAGTGTTGCTACAGCTCACAGATTTCTTATACACACATATTACACTTCAAATTGTCACACAAACCAGAGTCAAAAAAAGGGTGATCCGTGACTGTTTCTACTGCTGTGGTTCGATAGGACACGGATGTGATGTTAGAAAGTACCAGCTTATAAGGAACGACATCCATTCTTAGAAATTAGTAGTGAAAATAAAAATATGATACAGAAAGAAAACTGGAATTTAGGTTGACATAATTGTTCTTTTGTGCCTTGTGTTCTGCACCAGGGTTATTTTACTCCATTGTGGCTATAGACAGATGATTTTGTTTGTTTGTTTGTTTGTTTGTTTGTTTGTTTGTTTTAAATGGGGTCAAATCACAATCTCTATTTTACACATTGTTGTATTGTTTATATAATATAAAAATAAAGTTATCTTTATCTTCTATTAGAGATCCATTAATAGTATAAATAAATAAAACAAATTTAGAAAGATTAATTACTTATAAATTATATTTGGTAAAATCTAAACTTGTACTAAAAAGCGTAGCTAAATCGTAGAGATGTTGCATTGGTTAAAAATGAGAAGATCAATCCTGTGCTTTTTGAAGCTCACATTAATAAGGTATTAAACTACAGGGAAATATTAAATCCATCTATTATTCTGCCTCTCAATAAGAGAAAAGCTTCCACCCAAAATAGAAAGTTTTCTTTAGATTGCAGTATCATCATACATTACAAAATATTTTAAGAGTAGATGATTTTAAAGACAAGCCACCCATTTTTTTCCAAGAAAAATCTATCTGTAATCAGAGATTACTTTTCCTTATTCTTTTGTTTATAGGAAGGTTAAAATATCCAAGAATAAAAACCAAGGAAACTACTGGGCCATATCACTTCAGAAAACACAGCCTTTTAAAAAATATGAATATTTTTGTCAGTGTTTATTAATTGCACAAATTTATGAGCAGATGTTTTGATATGTGCACACTTTGGTCATACTCTCTGGCTGAAGGAATAGTTTTATATTTTAAGTATTGATTATCCTCTTACAAAAGAGATACATCACATTTTTAAAAAATGTAATGTAAATCCCAGCTAAAACTTTGAATTTGCTTTAGAAGGAGAATTCAAAATAATCAGTGAGCTGTTGACCAACTGGTACAAATGCTGCTAGTCTCATTTTGACTCATTCAGCAAAGGAACTGAGATCAAAGGAGCCTGGGCCTGAGCTGATGCCACGCTGTTAACTTAGAGGAGGAAGAAACAGAAAGGAGGCTAGATTTCTCCTAGATCTGTTCTCCTGTGCTGGTCTGCCACAGGGCTGTGGAACCATAAGGTAATATTAATGTATATTCTACCCAACTTTGAACTCCTAGCAAATATAATGTACTCTTTCACTGCATCCTGCCCTATGAGTTTAGGTTGTTCTTTAAAGTTTCGAATTTGAATTCAACTACTTTGAAAACTATATTTATTTTGGTAAAATCGTAATTTTTCTCTTTATATAGTGTTGTTTTGACAGTTTTTTTCAATGAGACTTATCCTGATAAAATGTCTCATACTGACAAGAAGATAATGGTCCAGAAATAACATATATGATATTTTAGATATTTTTATGCATAGTCTCTCAATTTAGTATAACAAATGTATTTTCTTGTTATTTCTAACTCCATATATTTCGGGAACAGTATGAATACCTTTCCACAAATCTTAAGAAAAGGCAAGCAAGCATGACCACTTCCAAACTGAATGTTTCAATGCCTGAAGAGCACAGGCACAGGTGAATTAGAGGATGCACAAAACAGAATTAAGTGGCAATTCAATATGAACCTCGCTAGTACATACCAAGCCACCCATATTTCATGAGCGCTTTCACCTTGCCAATAAGAATATATGTGCATTCACCTGAAAGCATAAGATTTGCAGCAATATGACAATCATTGAGATTTATATTTTGCTAGTTTTTCAAAACTTGCTTCAAGCACTAGTATAGTTCCTTTATGTCTTATAAAGAACTATAACATAAATGAGAACTATAACATAAATAAAAACTGTAACATAAATAAGCTACACAATTTCAACTTTGACTTTAAAAAGAACAAAATGACCTAAGTGCTCTTTTTAAGAATAATCATTAGCATTTATTAAATTTGGTGAAATAAATGACAAATTCATCTGGGTGGAGTCTGTATATTTATTGATAACTTTGTATAACAATGTCTAGTGGTGAATTATGTAACACTGTGTCTATATGGCATGATTTTAAATTTTACATTGTAAATATTTTGGTTTTATGACATGTATTTTGTCTAGGAACACAACCCAGAATGGCTTTAAACTTGAGTTTGAGATTACCAAGAGGATTTCATAACTGGAACTCACGTATGGAAACGGGTTTTACATTTGTTCCATAATTTTAAAACTCCTTGATTTTTTTTTGTTTTTTGGATAATGACAGAAAGGTAAATATTAATTAGGAAAAACATTTCAATTAAGAATTGCTAGTTTTTCTTCCATAAGCAATTATAAATTATATACGAAAAGCAAAAGAAATATAATCTAAATATAGTGCTTAAAACCATTGCCAACATCTTCTATAAACATAATAATATTGAGAACACTTAATTAGCAAATATGGTGCAAATAGCCACTTAACATCATTTAAAATGAGATAATATTTCAGCAGGTTTTAAATTGTTTATAATGACATATTTACTTGTTAGTTGGCCTCCGAAGAACAAAGTAAAATGTTTTGTTTTGTCTTTTTCTAATAGACTGTTCTGCCAAACCACATCTGGCATCCTGTGTAGGGCACAGTTCATAGGCACCACAACAGAAGAGTGACCCTGACAAACAAGAGACAGTACAAGAGAGGGAGACCATGAAATGGGCCAGAACACGGTCTCATTTGATAGTTCTGTTCCATTAGGGAAACAGAAGGAAAAGGGGAAAACACATTGGCTGCCTTTAGTATTAAGAAGATCACCAAAGGATAACGCAGCATGGGCCTCTTCTTTGCTCCAGAGGTTAACCTAAGCAGCATACTCAAGCTGATCTACATACATATGGAAAAGCAAACTGAGCGCTTCAGTCGTCAATATATGGGATCCTGAGGTGTGGGGGTTACTGATAGAAGAAGAATTGATCCTTACAGACATCAACAAATGAGGATTTCGTAATGTCTGTTCTTCCTCTCCAAAGGCTTTCAGCAAAAATGTTCAAGGTTTGTGAATCTTAGCCTTGCCATTGTTAAGAAACTTGATAAAATCGAAAGTCCCATTTATATCTTAAAGTCACCATGTGATGGCTAACTTTGGTGCTTTAAAATAAGCTTTCAGATCATCATTTACATCTGAGAAGGAGCTACCTGGGCAAGCTCAGATGGTGTGAGACACTGCTGGCACACTGCATGGACCATAAGTTTACACAATCACACCACAGTCACCTCAAATTAAATGAAACACAAACAAACTACCTGATATTCTGAGTATAGCAGAAATCGATTGTAATCTATCACATTCAGTTTAAAGAAAGCAACGAAACATCATTTTCAGTAAGGGCTCGCTAGGTAGGATTTTTATTTTGTGCAATTTATACTTGAATTATTTTTGTGGTCCTTTAACATGCACAGAAATTGGATACTTAAAGATGCTTTTGTACCCATAACCAATAACTATGCTCTTAGAAGGTAGAAAAATCAAGCTTATCCTATAAGATTTTTATTGTTTTTTGAGAGAAAAAATTTACATACTTTTCAAACTAGACAATGCACAAAGAAACGATCTTCACAGGAAGCCACAGTATAAAAAAAAAAGTTTTGTGGCTTGCGGGGACCAACTCTGCTAGGCCTTGTGGGAGCTGAGAGAGAAGTGGGGTGGCTGCTGCCTTCCAGCCTGCTTTCTCTTCCATGCCTTAGGTCAATGTACTCCCCCCTCCCCGAGTTAATCTAATGCTTTCATCAATACTAATGTCTGGTGCCCAGAGTGAACTTCAAGGTATGGCAAAGGAAGATTTATTTCCTCAATCTTCTAACATTAAGACTACTGAGTCAAGTCATCCTTTATCTTACTTACCTTGGACAAATATTCTCATGTCTCACAGTAAGTGTAGGGGTATTTAATGTAGAAATAAATGAATAACAGGGAGGTACTGACACACCACACAAAACATAGCATAACAGCACAGGAAAACAAACACGGACTGATGGATCAGGCATTTGCTTATCAGATGGGGGGTCTACTCACTAAGGAAACCTAAGGAAAATGGAAAATCAAAGCAACAGGAGGCGTAGAATGTAAAAGGACTCTGTGTGTCTGCTTCCAAAACAAAGAAAAGGCAGGAGGAAATCAAATAGATTGTGCCCGTAAAAGCTACATAAAGTGGGACTCTCACTTGAAAAAAAAAATTAAGATAAACTCCAGCACACCTTGTGTGTTGTACATGCTGATAGAAGGGTTGTTACAGACCGCCGGTTCCCCAAGCAATGTATTATAGGGATTGTTAGTACCATGCGGACGAAGCAGAGCATTGCTTATAAGATGATTAGCCATGGCTCCTGGAGCAGCCCCATAGAAAGACAGAGAAAAAAAAAAAGGTCAATCAGGCAAATGTGCTTGAAAAAAAGAAAGGAAACATTTAGAATGACAACAATTGACATAGTCCTGATTACAGGCAGCAGCTAAATAGACTTAAAAAAGATGCCACCGGTACACACATTTCAATGATGCACATATTTGAGTCAATGGGAAAGAAAGAATTTACAGTATTGATTAAGCCACATTAAACGTGCTCTCTTTCCCAAGGGGTATGTAAGAATATATCTCTTCCCCATGCTTGCTAAGAATTGAAACCAAAATTAAAGAAAATAAATGAAATCTTGCCATCCATAACAAACAAAACACAAAGCTAAAGCCAGCAAAAGAAAAGGTTAAAATGCAGAAAGAAAAGATAAAACTAAACAAAGGCATTCCCTCATTCACAGAAACCATTGAATATTTTTCTTTTTTTTTCACGAAAGTTAAAAAAAAGAGAGAATAAAATGCTACATGTATGGTTGAACATTCATTTGGAGAGCAACTGTTGACACAACAGAACGATTTAATATTTCTTAAAAATTCTATGAAAAATATTTAATCAAAATAAAATAAAATACAATTATTCATTAGTATACCATATAAGCATACTAATCTGGTGACCTAACAAATACTGTGAACACTGTATGATTCTTATTTTAAACAAAGTATCAACTTTATGGTATTAAGCAGTACACACATACATACATTTTTTTTCCATTTTCCAACTAGTTGTTCCAACTTTGACTTACTAAAGTAACAAAGTTTTATATGTTTGCAGATATTCTTAGTGTCTAGCATATTAGCATAACTATGAAAACCTGCTACCTACAAAACCAATGGAGCAAATGAAGAAGATAACATGAATAATTATACTGAAAATACTTAGGCCATATATGAAAATGTTATGTTATATTATAACTTATGTCAGATGAAGGAGGCAATGTGGGTGAGAAAACACAGGCACACACAGTATCAGGAAACAGGTGGCACTCACGGGAATATGGAGTTTAGATATGAAAGTGAACATAGAAGTTGTAGACTGGGGGAATGTATCTGTTCTAAGTTTATGAGAATTTGTCATTCAGTTTTGATCTAAACCATTGAAAACACTTTCAAAAGACGTTTAAAAATCAGTACTAAAACGATACAAAATCCAGTTGGAAACAGGTAGACAATTATAAACAGAGTTTTCACAGAAATGATGCTCAAGTGTTAGGTAAGCTCATAAAAAAATAAACACCTTTAATTATCCATATAGAATGGCTGAAAGTCATAGACAGATAACACTACATGTACAAAGTAAAAGCAGCTGTAACAGCGAGTATAGGACAAGGACACAAAGAAATCCGATGGGTCACTTGTCACTGGTGGTAATGTAAAAATGACAGTTTCTCTAGGGAACAGTTTGGTGGTTTTTCATTAAACAGAAAACTCTCTAGGCCATCCAGCAACTGTATTCTGGTACACTGATACTGGAGTCACTGAAATTCATATTCATGCTACAACCTGAAAATGAAAATTCATAGCAGCTGTGTTTCTTAATATCCCTGCAAAGGAAAGAGCCTGTATTTTTTTCAACTGGTAGATAAGATAGACAGATGGTGTCATATGTCTTACTATGGAAGAAGACTAAGCAATCAAAAAAAGAAAAAAAAAAACATCGTTCACAGTAAAAACTAGATAAATTTCTATGAATTATAGCAGGAGAGAAAAGCCAAATCCAAAATTCATATACCATCTCATACCGTTTATTATTTATTATATATTATTTATTATATATTAGGAAATCATGAAAAAGGAAAACAGATAGGTGGTTGCTGATGATCAAAATGGTAAGTGGCCATAGTGACAGGAACATATCTTGCAGTAATAGAAATATGAAAGCATTCTGCATATTGACTGTGACAGTGGAAGCATAATCTTCTTGAATATGAAACTGCACAACAAATAAACACACAAACACAGCCATAATAAAGCAGATGAAATAAAGTGGATGAATGGAGAGTTACAGATCAATATCCTGATTGCGATGCTCAGTTTCAGAAGATACTGGAATATGTGATAACGCCACATTGTTTTATACAATTACACACAGATCTATAATTAACTCATAATATAAATAAACTAGATTGGGTTAGCAACACAAAACTCTTTTCCACTCATAGAGATATTTTAACGGCAATAAGGGGAAATTGGGCGACAGCAGTGTTAATGTCTTTTAAAATAATAAATGTTTGTCTGGTAAGATGCTAGTTACCTGACAACTACTTCAACCACCAAAGTGAGAAACCAAAGAATTATTTTAAGGCAGCATGTAGTTTGTCAGCACACTAAAGATGAAAATATCAGATCTTCCAGTCAAAAACTCATTGTTTGCCTTCTGTATATCCTGTGTGGAATGTGCAAGGAAATCAACACACTGCTTCACTAGGAACTTTGCAGCACCTGCTGAGGGACTTTATGCTGTATGTTCATTCAAATACGCCCGCACAGTGCAGCGCGAGGCCTGCTCTTACTCAAGCAATAAGGCTGTCAAGACATTATTTTCAACAAAGAATTATACATATGAGACATTAATTCTTTAAAGTTAAAAACAATTTCTTTCAGTACTTTTATGACAAGAATAGAAGATCCTAAAGCCTAAACATTTATGGGTTGGGGTTTTTTTTTTTTTTTGGTTTTTTATATATTTATGGTTTTTTGGACACAGGGTTTACTCCATGAAACATTTTTTTAAAAACAAATTATATGTAAATTGTGTCTACTACAGAAAGTTGGTATTCTGAATCAAATAATTTCCCTTTATGAGCACTCCATGTAAATTGAAAAGGAAAAAATATAACTTAAAATTAAATGTCAAAAACTTAAAAATAGAAAATACCCCAAAATATTTACATTCCTTCAAATACAAAAAAGGATAAGGATTTATTCCTGAATCTCTGTATGTTTCTTAATTACCACACACCATCTAACAGGAGTTAACTGGAATACTAACTAAGGGGAGACATTTTCACAGGTTTTCTTCATTTGCTTTGTATAACGTAAGATGTAAAGTGTGGGAAAGAAATGGTTCAGTTGATAAAGCACGAGCCATGAAGGCACTGACCCACAACTAAGTTACAACTAAGATGAGAAGCCCCATGCAGTGTTGAACACACACCAGGGCAGTGCTAGGGATGTGGATAGGAAGTTTCTCTGCAACTTACTAGTTTCCCTTGCTAAATCAGTAAGCTCCAGGTTCCTTGAAAAACCCACTTTCAAAACTGGCCCTAAAATCTTATACATATAAATAGACTCAATAAGTTGTAGTGATACATTTAAGGGATATATATGTATGTATATGCCACAACAATTAAGGAAATCGAAGGCAAGAATTTGAGAGATAGCAAGGTGGGGTGTAAAAGAGAGGATGGAGGAGAAAAGGAAGAATGTGATGTAATTATATTTTACTAGCAAAATTTTCAAATTAAAAGAAAAATGCTGTAAAATTATCATGATTTTTTTCTGTACACACTCACCCCTACCCTAAAAAGATGGAAAATCACAGAGAAAGAGATGTGATAACCACTTGCTCTGGCCTGCCTTTACACACACACACAGGCACACACACACACACACACACACACACACACAAACACACATATACTGCACACACAACACAAGTGAACATAAAAACATCAAATATTTATTGCGCTATAATGTAAAAATATTTTTATAGTAATGCAAAAGAAGCTATGCAGTAAATAACAAACAACTTTGAAATAATTCTGTATAAACAAGAAGGTGATGGCTCAATATTTTAGACTTTTTATTATTGTTTATCTTATAAGAAGTCCCAGAACATAAAGGGAAAATGATAAGTATTGGAAGTGAAAGAACTTCAGAATGAATTCTTGTGATGCTATTAAAGTGTTTACAGGTAGTCCCTCTGGTTGTGTCTTAACATTCCATTTCAGTTCTCCAAGCATTTAATTTGATTTTATGTTTTAGAATTCTGGAGTATACTTTCAAAACACTTTAGACAGTGCAACTGTGGATACAGGAAAACAAGCTGAGTTCTAAGGTTGATTTTCATCGGCTGAGAAAGGCTGAACATATTGGCTGAAATGCTTGTAGGTATTAAGATAAGTATTCACTACATAAAACCCAATTCCAGAAAAACACTTCCTCAGACTCTGAAGCATGTCAGAGCCAGTCAGTTACTGACCATAATATAAGTCACAAGGAATCACAGACAGCCATCATTGGAGGTTCATCTACTTTTCATGCTATAATCATGAAGACATTTGAAAATACTTTGGTACTCTGGAATAGAAATGTATATTAATCATTACTTTGGGAATGAGGAGACTTTTGCTGATAGAATGAAAAGAATGACTATCTAAAATTCAGTTTTCTTTCTTACTATCCTCAGCCATTTAAATATCTCATGTACCATTTGAGACCGATGTTAGTTATATACATGTTGAGTATTACTTCAAGTGAGGGCTTCGGCGGTAAGAACAAGGGACGGTAATAGTACAAGATGACCTGCTATTTTGCAAACAGCATAAAGACAGAGATTCCTCCCGGAATGTATTGCTACAGAAGAGACAGGAAAACATGTTCTTAATCAAATCATTGCTCTTTTTAGGATTCATCCGACATTAGAAATCACCTTTTCCAAGCTGTGTTTACACTCTACAGCTTTTTTTTTTTTTTTTTAAGAGCATCAACCTTACCATGTCCTAGCTATCAGTCAGCATCTCTTAAAGGGAACAATCCTTAGGAAGTATGAGTTCCCTGTTCCTACAGATTGCACTCACATGGGGGTAGGCAATTATACTTTTGAATGGTGTCACCAACTATGCAGAGAGAAACAAGCATTAAAATTAAATTCAGCTTGTCACCAGTGCTTGAATATTTCAGCTGAAAACCTGCACAGAATCTGTCTGTTGTCTTCCTTCTTTTGTGTTCAAAGGTACTTGTATCTTTTCTCCCTGGCTGTCCTGCACTGCACAAGTCTGACACAGTCTGTTCTGTTTGCTTCTGGCTGTTTCCCCAATTGATGGAGGTCACTGTGAATTCTGAAAGTGTTCTCCAGGAATCTGTCTACCTTGTCTCTTCCTCTTTCCTGGAACTGACTTCTGATTTGTAAACTTCCCTTCTCGCAGCTGTGAAATTGCTGAAGACGTCCAAGAAGTTCAGTGTTTACAGACCATCTGTCACTGTTTTTTAGCTGAAAAGTTAAGCTTACTGGTTAGTTAGTCTGAGGCACAAATAAATTTGTGGGGACCAGAGATACCTAACTATGCGGAAATGTGTTTAAGCTGCAGGGAAACTTAGTGCAGAGGTTGTTGTAAATGCTCTGTCCCAAGTGTGTAGAGCCCAATAAAAGAAATAAAACTACCCTCTGCTTAATAAATGAAAAACTGGCCTGAGATTGGTGCTGTCTACGAGTCATGAAATTAAACTTGAATAATTTTTGAGGAGTGATTCACTTTTATTTTATGGGTAAGAATGTTTGCATATAAATATGCATATCATTTTTGCATACTTGGTTCCCGCAGAAGACAGCAGATGGCCTATCAGACTCTCTGGATAGTTGGGAGTCACCATGTGGGTGCCATGAACCAAACCCACATCATCTGAAGGGTCAGAAGAACCCTTAACGTCCTAACCATTTCTCTACTACCAATTTGAATTTTTAAAGGGGTCTCGTTGGCCAAATACTGAAGGTATTTTCTTCTTTGCTTCAAAGACAACACTGGCTGCATCTACTACTGAAATTGTTCAGGCAGAAATAAACAATTATAGAACTATTTCTAGTGCTAAAATGTTTCTCAAATGTTTGGTAGTAACAACAATGTCCCCAAACAACCAAACCAATGTATCTGTCAGAATTCAAAGGGAGAAATACAAGCTAAATTAGGCTAAAAATGAAGTAGCTATGTAAACATGTCTATTTCCTAGTGTGAATGGACTTGGAATGGTTATTACCTTTCATACCTATATACTTGCTACAGAAGTGAGATTTAGATGTCTAGTAAAAAATCTGAAAAGGAATTAAGACTGAATTTCAACATATGCAGTTAGAGCCAATCCCTTAGCCTTTTATTTCTGACGCAAAAAAAAAAAAAATGCACATCAAATGGATATTCATGTTCTATGTTGAACAACCCAGAGAAGCTGTCTTATGCATTTTGAGACAATCAGGTTGTAAAGCCTGGAAAAAGAGTCACTTCAAAGGGTGGGTCCTTTACTTAATTTTTCCTTTATGAACAAATGAAGTTTAAGACTGATAACAAAAGCTTTTGAATGAATGAACCACAAACAGTAAAATAGCAAGTCTTATGGTTTCAACTGGGAGTTTCCCCATAGAACATTCTACCTCTTTCCTTCTGGCAGGAGAGTGCGTGTTCTGATATCAGGACATCAGGATGACTATGTAACCTGGGTTAGTTCTGAGCAGTGTGCTTTCAAACTGTGAAGCAGGAGACAGATTTGAGACAGCATGAAAGTCTGGATCACACTTGAATTTCTATTTTATCATTGGGAGAAATATTTCAAACAGCATTTCTTCTTGACAGCCAGCTAACAAAAGTATACTGATAAGCTCTAAAAATAACTTGATTGGTATGGTGTACTATGCCTCCCACTGCATTTTTAATGTGCTTGTATTTCTCATTGAAGCACCAAATTTAGAAGGCTTAAAAAAAAATAAAAAGATATGATGTGAAGTCTTAATGATTCAAGAAAATAAGAGAATACAACCTTTCCTTAGAGATACAAAACAATAAGCCTCATGTTCCATGTCTTATTGAAAGAGAAGATGAATATCTGTTTATCCTAATCAGTTTTACCATGATAATTCTTTTCCTTCACTCATCCTCCATTCTGTTCTTTGTAATTCTATCTTGTTTGAACATACACTTTTTTGATTCAAGGTCAAACAAGACGCTGGTAGACTCACATGCACATATGTAAAACAGTGGTTTTCAAGCATTTTTGGAATCCCCTTCAACAAAAAAGATTTCAACAGAATTTTATTCTGATCCTTCAAGGGGTTCACTAATATTCTCTCATATATTTTTCAATGTGATTTGATTATTTTATATTAAGCTATGCAAAATAGGCTAGTAAAATGAAAATAGGTAGTTTCATTTTACAAAGAGCCTCTTAAAACCTCAGAGAAACCATCGAAAGACACTATTTATCTTAAATATTTGGTTTTCTTTCCATTACTTTTTCTTTATAACAAAGTAATAACTGTACCTCACTCTCATCTATGACAATGTGATCAATATTCATTTCCGGTTTGTAGGCTCACACTATGAAATACATAATCTCATGTATTCAACATGAAGTCATTTATTAAGAAAACAACTAACGCTATTAAGAAAACAACTATCTGTCTGGCTCCCTTAAAATTATGTAAAATAACTCGCAATGTAAGTTCCTATTTTAATGTTTCATTTCAAACAATGAATGAAGTTACAAAGTGTCAAAGAAGCAATATTTTGTTGAAAGTCAAGAGCTCATTTGTCATTTTTTTCTTTAGTCATAAATTGAAGGCCTGACACCTTGATTTATCACACTGTGCACTTTTAATAGCCAACAAGTTTGCTATTAAATTTTAATCAACCTGCCTATTAAATTTCATTCAAATGGTTTGGAGATATTTCAGCTTCTTTTAACAGCTATTTCATTCACTGGGAATCTATTAAGATGGATTTCAATGACACATTTCCTCCAAAGTACAGAATGGCTTATTGTTAGTTCAATATAAAATGAAGGACGCTGAATGCTGAGTTGCAGCCTCTTCTTTAATATTGCAATTCATAGTTTTGGGTTGGAACCTGAGGAGTTACCTGTCGCAGCCCTTCTACTTTGTCTTAATTGGTTCATGTCCAGAGTGGTGAGGTTGTCTATAACTGATATTTAAAAGTCAGGTTTTTGGGTCAATGTGTGCATTACTGCTACTTTATAATACATCTCTAGAAAGTTGTCTGGAGAGGTCTAATCAGCTCACATTCCCTGGAGCAGCACAGATTGTCAAATTCTTGCTGAGACTCAATAGTGTAAGACTTGTATGTTGCTACCTCCTGTCACTGCTGTCCTCTCTCATTCACATGGTGAAACATGTTTCTGACCAGAGAGCCCGTTTTCCAAAATTCCTTTTGTTTTTTTGTCGGTCTGTTTTGGTACTTTTGTTTTTGCTTCTGAATCACTGGGTTTTATTTAGTTTATGTATGGATAATACTTATACAATCTGAGGACTAACCTCTTTTATATATTATTTATATCTCTGGTTTTCATTGTCTCCCTTGCATATTTTGTTCTGTTTTGGTTTTAATTCTAACCTATATGTTGTTCTAAAGATTTTTAAATTTAGGAGGTTTTTTTTTTTTTCCTTTGCTATTTTATCTGTGGTATCAGATGCAACACAGTGAACCTGTTGCTAGAGAAGGAATTGATATACTGTATATTAAGTGATGGCTTCAAAAATTAATTGGGAAAAATTGCCATACACAGTCTGGTAATTTAAGCAACAGTGGTGGGGTTGGGACTCAGGATTCTCAATGAAACTTGCTCGCACAGATGAAGCAGCTGCTCCTAAGTTTAATGAACTTATGTTCCTTTATTTTATTTTCTTACCTTTTGCTTTGTTTCAATTAAATTGTTACTGCTGAAATGATATGTCACTGCTTAGTTCAGACTGCCACTCCAAATTCTCTCATCTTGGACACCTCATTGATGAGATAGCAGGTGTGTCCTACCAATTCCCATCTAGGGCCACTTCTAAACCTCATGTCTCATGGTCAAAACATGTATTTATGTGTTCTGTTTACCTATGCACTAGGGCTGAGCACTTATAGCATATTACACAAAGTCCAAAGATAACAGGCTTACTTTTCTTAACCACCAAAAACAGCATCAAGCCTGAATTCCTTCTTAATAAAAATAACTTAGTTTAAAAAATCTTGTTGATTCCAGAATTCATACATAACTCACTGATTCATTTCCTAATAACCAAAATCTTTATAATCTACCAATGGTATGAAGTTAGTCTCAAAGATTAAATTTCATAGGTTTGATCATTTTGGCCAATAAAACTTCTGAGCCCTTGAAACTGTGGCTGCTTAGTAATATAAAAGAGTTATCCAAGTTAAGGACATCAAACTCTGAGTATAATCCACTGTCTACTTTTGGTATTTACTTACACTATGTAATTTATATAAAATTGTTTTCAAAAGGCTCACGTATAAAACTGAAAGCAGCAATACATGAAACATATGCCTGAAAAAAATCCTAAATGTTCTCTCTTGTATGTGGATCCTGATTTTTAATGAAAGGTGTGCAGATGTGCCAGTGTGGGCATAGGCTATCCAACTGAAAGAGATACCATGAGGGAGGGAAGGAGGCGTTGAAGGTGAGCATCCAAGAGACATGTGGGAGATGAACTAGGGATGTGCAGGGGATGATACAGGGAAGGCACACGAAGTGGAGATGATGAGGGCAGAGGCAAACTAACAAACCAACTCTTTCTGAAAATGCCAGAATGAAATATGGAATTGTGTGTGATATTTTCAAAAGTATCCCTGAAGTATGAATTGAAGAGATTATTCAAGGATGGGGAGAATTTTGCCCCTGACTGACTTAAACTGATCTGTAATGTATTTCCTTTTGCCTGTGGATGGGATATTCATTATGAACACATTTGCCCTCCTTGAACTATAACTCACATTAATACCATGACTCCTCTAATTGAGTCGGTTTCTCACCTTTAAAATCATTACTTATGCTGCACTTGGTTATCAAATTCGATTTCTAAAAGAGGTTCCTTCATCTTATGATACTTCTTTAGGTTTAGTTTAAACTGTGAATTTTTACTGATGTCATATACAAAGGAAGAAACTGACATAGAAAGTCCTCACCCCCATAGGGGCAATGAAAACACCAGAATAAATACAATAGTGGAAAGGCTGAATTATGCCCCAGAATACTCATTTGTGCTTCATAATGCTTGCTCATAACAAAACGTATGTTGAGCATGCGGTTCTGATTTATGAAGCTATGCTACCACTATAAGCAGATTATTAAATCGTTTTGCAAACTTCAGAAGTAGATGTCAGATTATATTAGGGGCTGGTTAATATTTACAGTGAGTGGTTTTATAATCCTTCAGAACAGCGAGGCTTTGGGGCAACATCACTTATTTTATGCACATAAATCAAATCGTATTTACTGATATTAATAAAGTGCACTGAGTGAGTATGCTGTTTTACCCTAGTAACTTTAATTTATATAAGTCATTAATCACAGTCAAACGCCCCTTACATTTGTTCATTTGCATTCGCTTTAAAAGCATAAAAACAAAATATGTTTGGAAGCCTGAATATTAATGAGGTAGCAGGTGATTTATTGTGAAGTTGCTTCTGCTTCAGTGACCAGCCTCCTGAGAAAGACAACAGGGGCTCTGAGAAGATGTGTGTTCAAAACAGGTCTACTCACATCCCTGCTCGCTACACAATGGTTGTTTAGGAAGGCTGTCTGAATCAAACTACTGTTCGCTAAGCTTCTGGAGGGTAGGATGGAGTTTTGAAGTAAACAGGAGACAGTGTGTGCTTATACCACGATATAAGCAAGAGAAAAATACATTGTCTTTATTTGGTTGCTACTAGAATATAGATTCAAATCAAACTGGAAAATAAATATAGATAGGTATAATTTACATTTCTTTCTGTTAGAAGGGACAAGTCTGCTTTACTCTGTTTTCTTTTTCTCCTTTTTGGGGGGCTCTCCTTGAGCTAGCATCATCCTAGGTAAATTATCACTACTTCTTTGACTTGGCATCTAGGGAACCAATTCATTCATGCCATCATTTTCTGGATAGTACAATGGAAAGGAAATGCGGAGCAGTGAACGGTGAATTTTAATGCTGGGTTCCTTGAAACACTGGCAAGACTCAGTGTTCATGCCATATAGATCCTTATTTCAAGGACTCTAAGAGGTTTAGGCCTTTGCCAGGGGTCACTGAATCAGACTGTATAATTCTGAGAACTACAGTGTGAGGCTACGGAATCAAGTCAAAATTTGTAAAGGTCTTCTGGTGGCAATCTTTCCCCATTTCTCCAGACTTGCTGCTAGCAGATCAGCCCAGGTTTTTAATGGTAGGTAGCTGTGTCCTTACAAATCTATGAAAATAAATAGCCACAGGCCATCACAGTTTTACTGACTATATTCCTGGATTAAGAATGTTTATGCAAACCTATGTAACTCTTAACCATGGAATGAGACTCTATCTGCATGAATAGATAAGTGCTACACGTGTAAAAGTCATTCTTTCAACATGAAAGAACTCAGTCTGGCTTAAATACCTAGAGCCTTTCCTGTCAGAATATGTTAATATTTAGATCATATTAACCTGTGTGGCAAAACAGAGGTAGGGAAGTGAGGGAGAAAGGGAAGCCTGTGACACTAGCCAGGCCATCTCACAAGAAGGGGGAAATGCTTTTGTTTTAATTCAGAAGAAGCAAAGCTTTGAAATCACCACAGTCTAGGGCTCGGGTTGAGGCATCCTTGGACATTGGAGGAGCTAGTTTGCAAACTTTGATTCTTAACCAAAAAAGTCTGAACTCAATTTAATTAAATGAAAATTAAATGTAACCATAATACTTGTGATAACAAAAATATAATAAAACCTTATTTCAAAATCATAATTTCTATTTAGATATAAAAGAAAAATGAATTAAACTCAATTGTCAGTTGCTGCTATTATCTTATATTTGTATTAGATTACAGTTGTTGAAGATGAGATCTCCTAAGCAGAAATGATGAGCAGGAGTTAGGAGTGGAAAGTTGACTACATTCCCTCTATGCCAGCATACAGAAGTGAGGAGAAATTTTGATTTATTTGTATATAGTCTTCGGAGGAGCTGGGGTTGAGCACAGCTACAGCTTTCCAACAATGCAGTAAATATTTAAGTAAACCAGTAAATAAATCCTCTTGCTGACACTCAAGCTTGTGGAAATGTTGGCTTCTTTGGGAAGTCACACTCTGCTGAAATTCTACATTTACCATACAGCTGCTCTGAAGGTCCCTTTCCCAGTCTGTATTGTGCCACCAAAAATGTTGCTTTTGTTGTGGTTCTGGTTTCAAGAACTGAATATCTGTCAAGATTTACAGTACTGTGCCAAGACTTTACACTGAAAATCACCAATCACACTTCTGGAGTTTTACATAACACCGAGAAATAAAGTCCAGATAACAATCAAGTATGTTATACTGGAAAATTTAGAAAGATAATCTGATATAGTCAACATATATGATGTGACAAGTTGTTTAGAGAAAGAATATCTGAGCTGGAGAAAGAAAGAAAGAAAGAAAGAAAGAAAGAAAGAAAGAAAGAAAGAGAGAGAGAGAGAGAGAGAGAGAGAGAGAGAGAGAGAGAGAGAGAGAGAAAGGAAGGAGGGAGGGAAGGAAGGAAGGAAGAGAGAGAGAAAGGGAGAAAGAGAGAGAGAGAGAGAGAGAGAGAGAGAGAGGAACCCAAACAATAACAAAAAGTTACTTAAAGTCTCTCTGACCTACATGACAGAATCTTCATCTTCATCCTTAATAGGGCCTGAGATGGTGTGATTGAAAGAAACTAGGTTAAGACACACAAAATTTAAAACACTTTTCTGATACACTGAGCAGTAATATGAATTAGGAAGTAAATATAAACTAAAAGTTTCCAAAATCACTTCTTGTCATTTCCAAGGGTCAACGCTCTTACAGTCAAAAATGGGAGTGTATATCTCACTTAGATATGGAATTATTATTTTAAAATTTTATAGCTGAACCTACGAGTGAATGGAAGGTTAGAATATATGAATGAAGATGCAAAGATGTTGTATCTAAAATGTTGATTTCAATAGTAGTGGATATAATCTTTTGAGCACAGAGATATGATTGTTTATGTTTCTGAGGTGACTGATATGTTTATCTAGAAAATGAATCTTGGATGTCACATACCTACATATGATACACAGGCCTGAATGCAGGGAAGATATCCTGGGGAATAAGACAAGATTAAAGAAGGAGGTTAAAGGCTAAATTTAGAGATATAACATGAAGAAATAAATTTTCAAAGTGTTCTAATCATATGGGGATTTAAACAAATTAGGAGATGAATTGGGGAGGCTCTTCTGGGGCTCTATTCCCAGTTTAGATTTCATTTGACAGTTGATGGCTTCAGGGCTGAGGAAGAGCCACTATGTTTTGGGAGTGTGGCCACTTGAAAGTTGGCCATGGCTGACCCCATACCCATAGGTTGTCAGCATTAATGGACTCTGTAAGGCAAAAAATAATAAAAATGGAAAGACATGAACTTGAAGGACGATGTGATAGGTGGTCCTACAGAAGGCAGGAGGGGAATTATGAATATGATTGAGGTACATTGTCTACAGGCATGAAATTTTCAAAGAAAAATAAAATAAAGAGTTTCTCAGTTGAGACATTTGGGGAAGCATGGTGTGTTCCAGGGAAATTAACACAGGAAATGAACAAGACCTTGAGATGAGCAGCAGGGTGCTGAGTAAAAAGAACAGTCTACATCTTGAAAAAGATCACAGCCTGAGCACACCTCACATCAAACACTCGTTCTCACCCTTTCCCCAGCTCTTGACTAAAATAACATGACACGTCGTAAGAATTTTAAGACCCTGCAATTAACAGCTTCATTAAATATCTTCAAAGGAGTAGAAATCGTGTAAAATCAGTCAATACAAGATTGGTTCATTTCCTCTGAATTTATTTGAAACTGGCCCAGTCATCTTTGTATTGCTATATTCCAAATTGATGAAATTTGAGAGGATTAATGAGAAATAAATAAAAAGCCATGTTATAAAATGTTCTTTACACTAATGTCAGAAAAAAAAAGCTCACTAAACCATGTATTATTAATCTTACATAGGATGGTGTTTTTACATTAAATCTGATCACACCACTAGAAAAAAATAATTAACACAGAGACTAGTATATCGTTCAAAGCCTATCGTCGCACCTTTTCTAAGCAACAACTCTGCTGTGGCTGCTGAGATCTCTGGAATCAAGATACTTTGGCAGGAACTCACTGAGAAGGCTAGTTTCCTTTGTAGGGTCAAACTTCAAAACCTCTCCAAATGGCATTATTTAACAGCAAAAAATGTCAGTCACACAGGAAGCAAATTAATGTCAAGGCCACTGAAGCAGGAGTGATCATTTAGAGGGGAAAGTGCAAATATGCCTATGTCTCTTTAAATTTTCATGAAGAAAACCTGGGCACTACATTGAAAAGAAGTGTCCTTGAGGGGGACTTTCAAAATGAGCATCATTTTGGGAATAAAAAATTAAGAATGAAAGGACTAAGAGTGGACCTGTTCCATTTTAATGCATTTTCTTGGTTTTGGATGAAAATCCCTATTCACTATTTTTACTTGTCACAACATGATACAGAAAAATTTAAACCATCGCTCATTACAGGTACTATCTGAGTGACTCTAATGCAAACCAAACCTCAACAAGGCTAGAGTAAACCATGCATGTCTGCACCAAACAGGACTTGCACACTATTTGGCCCAGCAGTTTGTTATGTGCTGCTCTTTATTGTGGGGCTCCGTGAAGCTCAGATATAAGAGTTCTTAATCATATAAAGCAGAAGAGCTGAACAATTTCTAAGTAACAGTATAGAACACTCATGGAAACAGGCCTAAAACAGTCTGATCAATTTGTTTGCCATTAAGATGAGAACAACTGTGTTAGTAACAAAAATAGTTTAGATGATAAAACCGATAGCTTCCTGGATAAAGCTGTAATGTAAGTGCTTTCCATCACTTACTTCAAACTGTATTCATTTCTGTGGCAGTCATGGTATTTCTGACTCCTCCTCTCCTCTCCTCTCTCTCTCTTTCTCTCTCTCTCTCTCTCTCTCTCACACACACACACACACACACACACACACACACAGAGAGACAGACAGACTCTCCCACACCCATATGCACACAAAACACAAGAGAGAGAGACTCTTTGATTGGCTGCTTCTCTCACATACAAAATGGCAGACCTATGCTAACTTCTTGTCAAAGTCTACGTGATGATCTTGGAGCATCTTTTCCACAAATGTTACCAGGCAGCATCCTCCCCACTCACAATATATTATAAACAATCATTTTCACTCCTAGCTCTTTAAATATCCAACATTGTTCACATATATCTTTTAATACTAAGGTGAGAGATAATTTTGACTTATCTTTCCTTAACTATGAATTAGACACTATCTTTTTACTTCCACAAAGATGATAAAATTGCTTCATACCTGGGACAATTGGAGCTCTATGATGCTTAGCAGACTATATAGCCAGGTAATTACCCATTTTCAATACTTCCAATGAGGCCTAACATTCCCACCAGTTTATAACAGCAGCAGATGATTAGGAAAAGACATTTCTCATGTTATAATTTCTCTCTGAGAAAATTCCCTGAAAATTTAGTATTTAAAAAAAAAAGTCTGTGGATAACGGAACACAAACTGCACTCATCAGGGATCAATCCCTACAAGGTTTCACCGGAACAGGGGTCAGAACACTGTGGCAATGCATTTAAGAACTTCCTACATTCTTCAGGGAATCAATGGCTAGGAAACATCATTTCCTAACTACCTCTGTTGAGCGATGCTGAGCTGTTTATGTCTCCGGTGATGAAGGACGACTCTGACTGCTTTCGGACAGTGTCATTCCACATTCTCCGAATCCGGCTCTGAATTGAGAGGGAAGAAGGAGACAGAACTGTAAGAAAGCAGCTTTTCAAACACAGTTTAGTTTCTTTCAAAGATAGATGAGGCTGATGCTCCTAGCACCTCATGACGATGTTGTCTCTAGCCACTTCCAACGGAGTGTCAGAAGAACATCAGCAACAGAAGCAGTGATGCTATTTTCCTGTCCTTACATGTTTCCATAGATGCTCCCGCTGTAACAATTAAAACTGTGCATAATGGAAAAGGCAAAGTATGTGGCCAGTGTAACAATGTCAAACACAGAGAGAGGTACACTATAGAAAGCTTGAGTTTCAAAGGTAAAGCAGTTCAGACACTCCTAACAGCCCATTAAAAAAAGAACATAGAACAGTATTGAAATGCCAAGGGAGTGTTTCAAGGAGACCAATGACGTTTCAGAGATTACATATCTCCTGACTTCTCTTTTGAGAAGGTAAAAAGTCGGTATCTCAGCTGTATTCATCACTTCACAATAGGAAGCTTCACAGATATTTGAAAAGTCCTCCATTTTGACTTATGTTTCTAAATTCACATTTCTAAGAGGCAGATTCCTCACAAAGAATGTTTTAGCCCTTGGGAAAAGTTTTCCATTTTATGGTATCTTGCCATTTTACTAGATTAGGGATCAAAAAATATTGATCCTCTGAGGAGGAAACATCATACTTCCAGCTGTTGTTCCAAGGATGGAAAGGTGCAGTAAGAAACTTTGCTGCTCTTAAAAGTGAACCCAAACTCACTGGGTGGTCCAGCTATATTTAAATACTAGGTACAGTTAACCTTAGATTCTCTGACAATCGTATAAGTTATACTTTTCCTAGACAGGAATGCAGATGTATCTACATATGTATGCATATCTGGAAGATGTATGCACATATGTATGCATATCTGGCAGGTGTATACATATATGTATGCATATCTGGCAGGTGTATGCATGTATGTATGCATATATGGCAAAACTCATCATCATCATCAACAGCAGGATATGTCTTAGAGTATAGAGGTGAAAGCAACAATCACACCGCATCCACACATTGTAAGATACCAGGTTGTAGAAAGATTCAGAAAGAATAAAGGGCATATTATGGAGGAGAAGAAACAATGAGAACAAGACAATAAGAAAAAAATAAAATTCAGGAGAATTCGATGGGAGGCATTCAGATGGTTTAGGAAGATGTAACACAGGGAGAAAAACACAATGTGGACAATCTGTTTCCCAAACTCAGTGTTGGATTAACATGTGATCACTCACTTAGTATGTGTTACAATTTCATGTTCATTACCTACTTTTTCTAAATTTTTAAATTGCTATATACTAAAAGGTGAATACATCTAAAATACAGTAAAATAAATGATGAAAGATAACAAAACTATCTCGGGTTTATCGACGTGAGAACATTCTGCTGTTCCATAATATAAAATCTTCCCGCATATTAGTCCTACTAATTGTCCTTTTAATTGATGTTGGTCTGATTCCCGTATAACTAACCTTTTATAAGTTACTACCACCTGGAAGTAAGTAAATGGAAGTAAGTAAAAGATAGAAGGACTCTGACTCTGCTAATCACACCCTTCCAAAACGACAGTTACTAAATGTGAATAATATCCCTTTTCTTCTTTATCTGAGCCATCCCTTCATCTTTCTGAAATAATCACAATAAAATTTAAATTTGCATCATCTCACCAGTACTTTGGGGATGTATCGCTTGGCCTTTTTGAAAGCTTCCTCTCCATCCTTACCATGACGGGTTCACTCAGTCTCAGAGAACTTGGTTAGCTAGCTAATGATCTCCCTTCTGCTCCTGAGTTTGCTGGTGTTCTTGGCCTCAGGCTTCTCATACTAAGTCTTCATTCTTCCTGAACTGTAGCTTCCTGAAACCCCTTCTCTGACTGAGAATGCTCTTCAGATGTTGACATGACCATCAACCTCCAAAAACAAACCAACCAAAACAAACCAAAAACCCAAAGTGCAATCTTTCTCCATGACTGAATCTGTGGGGTCACCTGGGGTCTTCACAATATCACATTACTTCTCTTCCCAGAAGCTTTCAAAACCTGATCTGAGATGCTTTTGCTCTTTTCAAATAAATTCAAGTTCTAGAATATAAGGGAAATTATCTGTTATCTTTTAGTCATTTTATCCCCAGAATCTGAAAATTTTATGACAGTATATTAGAAGTACTCAGTATTTCTAAATTCAAAAGTATAATTTACAGATATTATTTTAGAGGTTCTCTGATGTAATATTTTCATTCATATGTCAGAATCTTTTCGTCTTTTTCTTTTACAATGCTGAAAAATTTAACAAATTCATATAAAAAGTCACAATTAATTTTGAAACATATTTGCTTTTAAAATTATACTGATTAACCTTTATTTTAACGGGTGTTTTGCCTGCATGAATGTCAGTGTACCACATGCTGTGTCTATAGATGCAAGGAGGAGGAATCAGATCCACTGGGAAAATAGTTAGAGACGGCTCTTAGATGCCATGTGGGTACATCAAACCCAGGTTCTCTGGGACAGCAGTTAAGTGCTGAGCCATCTCTCTAACCACTATTTGTTGTTGTTGTTGTTGTAGTGGTGGTGGTGGTGGTGGTGATTTGTTTTAATCAGACATGGTATAAGTAATTAAAATATATGTAGGATCTTATTGTCATAATTAATAAAAATTGATATTTATGATGTATAAAAAGAATATAGAACTACACTAAAAACTGCAAAGGTGAAGAAAATGCAGCTTGAAATATATGTATTCTACCCTAAAATAGTAACATTAATAAATGACAGGAGCCACCAACTTATTGAGAACCTCCAACTGTTCTAAGTTTTGCAGACATTAGTTTAATCATGACAACCTAAGAAATTATTAATTTTGTCCCCATTTTACACATGGAGAAACTGAGTCGATCATATTCAAACCTTGTTCTGACTAAAAGAAAGGGTGAGTCCCAGCAATCCTAGCTCTTAGAAAGATGAGGAAATAGGGTATCAGCTTATGGAAAACATAATAAAACCTATCTATCAAATAAGAGGAAAGAAGCAACGAGAATAATTTTTTACTACAGCTGGCAAATGGTAAGAGTTATGTTCAAACTATAGTGTTCTCTTTCATGAAGTCTAACAGTTTCTTGAACTGCATTGCCTAAACTCGATCTTCAAAGGTATTAGTAAATATCTCATGAGTCTGTTGTAACCCAACTGAGATTCTCAAACACTGTATTTTCACTAATGATATTTGTCAATCAATCAAATGGCTATACAGTTAGGTACCTATACATATAGGTAAGGAGATACTAATGTGGAAGGCAGGCAAGGTCCCATCAAGCAGAGAATGTGCAGACTCAGTCATTTCTATTTAAAAGCTAGTGAAACTGTTCTTACAAAAAGAAAGTGTAGCAGAAGTTATCAGAGAGAGATAATCACTATTAACAAGATGGGGACTTTGATTAAAGCATCATCCTGATTTACCCTTATTCTTATGTTCAAATTCAAGTGTCTGATACACAGACTGAAAAGTCCAAACCCGCAGGTCTCTGCCGACCTAAGTGAATATATCCTCCAACCCTAATGTGAAACTCTGAAACCACAGAAAGTTATGAATGTGACATTAAACTTGAAGTGCTAGTGATGACTCTGTGTGCTTGGACTAAGTCTTATGATTTGGGGTTATTAAGATATTTAAGATAGTCTGATACATTTTGAAAGTTATAGGATACTTGTTAAAATTAAGTAGGCATTACATTAGATTGATAATAGGATTATAGTCTTATTGGCAAAACATAATAAAAGTCCATTACATTTAAAGATAGTGTTTATGGGCAAATTAGATTTGTGAGTTCCCATGCTAACTAGGCCTGTGGGTCTATAATCAGTTGATGTGGTTAACATAGCCAGATATGTTCCAGATATGTAAAAATGAATTTTTACAAGTATAAAGAATTGATTTTGTTAAGATATAAAAGTAATTGTTTGTGTTAACTTAATTTATAAAGATTTGTTATATACATACATATATCCAATGATACATGGCATTTTGGGGTCAGCAGCTTGGAGGGGACTGATCACTGCTCATTCTGGCATGTGTAAGGGCCTTAGTGTGAAAGCAGTACAAAAAAAGGTAAAAAATTGAAATCTTCATTTAAACTGTACTTACCTCCTTACTTTAAGCCTTCCTCAGAACAATCTAGACATAATCATATTTTCAACTAAACTGTGGAAGATTAGTCTGCCAGTCTTGACACAAATTCACTAAAACCCACAGAATACTACAGTGTAATCTGAGGAGACAGCAAACACTTCACCTAAAACCTCAGAAAGTGTTCTTGGTCAGGGACAATTTAGCAGTATCTCCTACTGGCCTGAGGAAACTGGCACCGATCACTGGTGCCGATGGCGGTTCCGTGGTGTTCTTCACTGCACTTCAAGTTTTAAATGAATAACATTGTGGGAACTACAGTTTTTACTAAACATGCCATATTTTCCTACTCTACTATTTAATATTTTTACTTCATGGATATGAGTGTTTGGGCTTCATATATGCCTGCACACCACATGTGTACCGTGATTACAAGGGTAAGAAAAGAGTTTTAGATCTCTTGGGACTGTGAACCACCTGTGGATGTTGGGAATCAGACCTGAGTCCTCTGTAACGGTAGTCAGTGCTTTTATCTGTGGAGCCATCTTTCTACTCCCATATATTATTTATATATTTGTTCAGTACGTAACGGAGAATTATTATATCTATTCAACATTCAAGAAATTTGAGGATCGATTTTCAAATTTGAGGATCAAATTTCAGTTCAATAGGCCATTCTTATGTCATCAGTAGTTGTTTTAGACTGTACATTTCATAAACAAAACTTTCATTTAAATCTATCCTTTGAGAATTCCGTGCAAGTGTACAGTACATTTTGACTAGATCTACTCTCTACTCACTTCCTGCTCCAACTTCTCCTTGATTTTCCACAATGTGACCCTCTGACTTCACTGAGTCTAATTAGCGCTGCCCATCCATTAAATCGGTGTTGGGCCATATACTGGAGGATGTGTAACATACAAAAAAGGCGCTATTCTTGAAGCAAACTGAATTTCTCTTTCTCACCATGCATCACCTCAGGACAGCCCTAAAGTCAGAGAGGAGCTTTATAAGCCCACCCACATTCTGTATTTCCTGCCAATCACACTAAAGCCAAACCCTTGACGTGGCAAACACTTGCGATAAGGGTGATCACAAAGAGCAGCAACTCAAAACTGATCACAAGAAAGAGTTATTTCAGGTCAGGGAGCCAGTTGTCTTTATTTACCTGCGAGCCTGTGGAGTACCGTCCTGGAGTTCGAGAACCAGATGTTTTCCCTGAGCCAATCGAACTCTCCGTGCTTTTCCCACTACAGCAATGCGTGCGAAGGCATTTCCCATACTCTTTCCGTACCTAGCCAATGAAATGTTAAGTTCTGTTAGAGCTTTGTCCATTTCAGATAGGAAGTAAGGAATAACTTGTAACGTTTGTTTGCAGGAACATAATTACTTCCTAGCACCACATAAACAAAAAGGTTAATCATCTATATTTTCCAGTGCAAAATTGTTAGATTCAAGGTGCCAAATTTAAATTTCACACTCCTGGAAACTTTGTAAATACACATACTTCCAAGGCATCAGTAATACCTAGGCCTTTTACTTCATAATTCAAAGAGACCAGATACTTTAAAGTTCAAGACAGTTTTTAGCTTTACTAATTGTATATATAGTGAATTATTGGTTCAACAGTATTGTCAGTACTGTTCTTTAGATAGAAATCTATGAGAAAGTTTTAAAGAGTAAGGTAGAGAAAAGAGGAGTCCAGAGAGAAGAGAAAGGGACACGATTTAATATTTAAAGACAGGACAAACAAAACAAAACAAAACAAAACCTGAGCTGGACTAAGCATTTTTTATCAATATTTGTGTTTTTCTTTTAAAGTTAGAATTAGAATATTTAGAGGAAAAATTCAAAATACTTTAATATGTTTGCAAAAAATGTATTAATAATTACACAGAAATACAGCTACTCCTAGAACTCACTTTATAGACCAGGCTGACCTCAAATTCAGAGATCTGCCTGCCTTTGCCTCCCAAGTGGTGGGATTTAAGGTGTGTGCCGCCCCCTCCCAGATGAATAAATTCTTAATCCATAATATAAACGTAAGGAGAAAGTAAAGATAAATAGCCATAATTTGTGTTTACAAGGTTGATAAAATATCAAGAAGTTTGGGGTAAACCTGTGACTTGTTTAAAATTTTTATTACTGCAGGTTTAACTGATCAAAGTATATGAAAAGAAGTCATATCCCCAGATATATATATATATATAAAACAATACAGCAAAAGATACTTTATGATATTTAGTGTACATGCATAAGTGTCCACAGTGATGTGATACTGCATTCATTACTGTTTCACAACAAATTCTGGTTTCTTGGAAAGGCCCATTTTGTTTGAATGTTCATATGTGATAAGAATGGTACAAATTTTATCTTCAGTGTCAATGTGATTGGATTTAAAATCAGGTGAACACACCCAAACACTTCCTTGGCAATCTATTCCTGAAAGACTTAAATGAGGAGGGATGAGCCATGATGAAGATAAACAATAAGTACCATACCACAGGCTGAGGACCAGACTGTTTATAATAAAATATCGACCCCACCAGCATGCATTGCTCTCTGCTTCCTGACTGAGGACTTGGTATAGTGTGGCCAGGTGTCTTATACTCCCACCCGCCCACTCGCATCATGCCTTTACTTCCAGAAGTGCTACTCATAGCAAACTGTGAGCCCAAATATGTGCTTCTACCTTATGGTTCTTTGACATTTATTTTGTCACAATAAGGAGAAAAAAAAATAGTACAAACAGGAGTATACTCGAAGAAAAGGACATAGCTTAGATGTCAGAACACTTGCTTAATGTGCGGCCAGCATTCTCACCTACTCATAATGAACAATGACAGAGACAGGGTGAAATCAAACACAGAACAAGAGGCCCTGCTGGGCATGGGTGGTGGGTCCCAAGCAAGGCTTATCAAGATAGTTATGAGAAAGCTCTAAAAAGATAGCTTAGAATTATTCTGTTGAAAATATAAGGTTGAGAAAGGTAAGAGAAGGCAGCAGTCTGTTCTGTGTGTGATAAATGAAGAAACATCTTAATAGAATGGTTATTAAATAATCAATATCTGCTGGGCATTGCTTATCCTCATAATAATGTGGCAATTTGATTAAGACTTAAGAAGCCTTAAAAGTAATTCTTAAACAAAGATAAGTGTTATAGAATAGTTTGGCTATCTGTCCTAAAGTTCGGAAGCATCTTTAAAAGCTGATGTCCTCTAATCTCACTTTCTTGGTCCAGTGCACCCAGCCAATGATTGTTTTCCATTAATCTATACTAATTATTTTTATTGGAACAAATATTGTAATAGAAAGAAAATGGGAGAAAAGAGAAATTTGGAGAAGTATTCCTTCTCTAGTTACCAAAAAAGCACGGCAAGATAAAGCCATAGAAGTGCATGGTAAACTATTTTCATTTTATGACAAAGACTGAATATTCTGCACTGGTTTTTGTAAACAACCAGCAAACCTAGAGGAACCATGCTGGCAAAGCCCATGCCAGCTGGACTGCCACAGGAGTCAGTGTGCCAACGCCTTCTTGCTCTGATATAATTTAAAATGGTCAGCATACTTCTTAACGAAAAAAATCAACATGGGCCATGTCCATGAAACATCTAATCTATTTCACGTCATATGTCATCTGAGGATGCTAGTTTATCTCAGTGTGATGCAATCTGGAGTATAAATGCAGGAAAGAGAATAGATTTTACAAATGAAATACTTTTTCCAAACTCTCAAATAATAATAAATAATCCTAGAAACACTGAGGGTATAAAATCTATATTAGAAAGTGAATTTTAACTCAAGTAGTTTAATTCCTATTTGAGAGTTCAATCAATCAAAAAGTTAACTTTTTAAATATAAAAATCCCCAAACTGGGTATTATGTATTTATTTTTAACCAAAATACATAAGCAATTGCAAGATCAAAGTTGTATTGATAAAAGTTTACTCTGAAAATTTTTAAAGAATTTTAAACATATTTCCACAAAAACAAAGCCTTCCTTTGGCTTTTTGTAAGAAAATTTCTCCACTTGCTGATCCTGAGACATACTCTTGACACTAAATAAAAATGCCACCATTTCTTTAAATGGAAAGAAAAATTATAATTTATTATATACATGAAGATACATTGTTTCCAATCATAGATTAGTAAATATAAAAAATACATTAAGTACCCTATACTCAATACTTTAGTGTGAATTTGTCCCCTGGAAAGTTCATTTGTTGAAAACTTAATCCCCAAATTAACATGGTAATGTTATTGGAGGTTGGGTCTCTGAAAAGTAATTGAGATTAAATGAGGTCCTGGGGTGACAATAGTTGCTCTCTGGGAAGAGAAAGACAAGGCTGCTAGCTGCTTTTACCAGCTTGTCATAGGACGCTTTCTACCATTTACAAAGGAAGAAAAAGACCACACAAGTACAACACCTTAATTCCAGAAGGAAGTAATAAAGAAAACTCAATCCTTTATAATTATATAGTCTGGATATTCTGTTACAGTAACAGAACACAGACTAAGTCAATACTTCTAAGATTTTGAGACAAGACTCATTACTATGTATATACCTTAAATTTTAAGCATACACACTTAAGATATAATAATCATAATCAGTTTATTGGAATATAAAAGGGAGCTAAGTGAATTTGCTCCAGGAGCCCTAATTTCCTGAGTTCTGTCTAAAGGAAAGCACACTAGTTTGATACATATTATCTAAAATCTGATTTGGTAGATATGATAATTATAATTAGAACCCTATACTTGGCTATGGGTTCTCAGATACATTAGTTAAAAACATTTTTTATTTATTTCAGTCATGTCTTTATGTAAAGTTAGAAAATAAAGGTAATAATTGAGTATGCTATAAAGATTTGCTAATAAAATACAATCAAATGAGTTTATTTATAAAGTATAAAAGCTAGCTTTACTGTTCAGTAGGTAGTTTCTATATTAACATTAATATTTAAAATATCTATGTCTTCAAATTCTTCTAATGTATGAAGTAAAGATGACAGATAAGTATGAATTCCAATTTGCTATCCATCAAGATCCTGTTACTATTTACCATGGTCCCTGATTCCTAAGGACATTTATACCTTTCCCCTTAGCCTCCTGATTTGATGACCATCTTTCTGTTTCTCTTAGAATCCATTATGGCTTTCTTCTTTCCAAATTTACTTATCTTTCAGAGAATTTAGCCTCCCCAACTTCCCTCATATTCATTAAAATGCTAATGACCATGCTTTCAGGCTTTCTCCTGCCTTTAATTTAATGTGTGGTCTTGATTCTCTTTCTATTCCTCTGACACCTCTTTCTATCTTTTTCCTTACCATTCGCCTGTCTCTTCCTCTTTAAACCCATCAAGTGCAGCTAATTACTATCTGGTGGCCATACCCAGTTGCTCTACTTCTGGGTATATGTGCTACAAGCTAAACTGTCTTTCCCAGTGTCCCTAGAAGTTTAATTGGTACCATCTGTGGCGTCGTGTCTTATGGAAAGAGAGTAGAAGTGATACAAGCCACCTCCAGATGGTTTCTACAAGATTCTATTTCCTTCCCAGATTATCTGCTGGGTATCATCACCCATGAAAACAAAATTATGTGTCAAGGACTTGCTAAGCCTTTTTTAGCTGAGTGCCTTTGTGGGGTATTTCATCAAATGGGTTAGTGGGTGAAAAATAACATACAGTGAGTTGAACTACTGAAATTCTGAGAATATTCTCATTTGATAGACTTTACTCATCTAATTCTAGCCTGTCTTAGAGGTGAATTTGACTCCATCAGCATAAAACTCATCCTTTCTAATAGGTGAGTCATTATTCCTCTATCCCATATTTGTGACCATAGGAAAACATTGTAGACATTTACTATCAGCTAAAATTGAAACTCAATAAAAATTGTTTTATTCTTGTCCTTCTTAAGAAGTGGACATGAATCTTAATGTCTGTTTTAGATGGCGCTTTGATTTTTAGTCTAGATTAAAGTATTCTTAGACAAAATTAGTCCTCATTTCTGCTGTTTTCCAAAACAAAATATTTAATTAGTATATGAAGCAAAATATTTAATTAGCATATGAAACAAAATATGTAATTACTAAAAGTAGCTTTATTACTAATTCCATGGTTAATTCTGAAAGATGGATATCAGGAAATTATCAGTTTCATAACCAGATTTTCAAACATGCAGGTGGAGATATTTAATTTTACTTGCTTTGAACTTGAAGACTCTTATGGAAAGATGTGTCCTTTTAACCTTTGGGGACTTTGATGCTAGACCCTGGTGGTTAATTCTAGAGTTCAATTATGGAAACCAGAATAGGGATACAAGTGACTTTTTTAATGAATTATTTTATTTGCTTATCAATACATGAAATCAGGAAATTAGCCTATTCCAAGATTTACTTTGAGAAATTACTTTCTAAAATACAACTTTCATTTTTCTCCCTGTAGGTATACACAAAAACCTACAAGAAGATATGTTTTGAGCACTGTGCAGATAATAAAATGTGTTTTCAGTAATTTCAATACTGCTTTTTCAACTCATATATTTTTATTTTTCTCTCATATATTTTTACTTTGTATATATGGTATCATTCCTAGTAAAGGTAAATTATAGAAATATGTTTGTTTTTGAGGAAGTAGAGTATATATTTCATTTGTTTAAAAAAATATCATGCCAATGCTACATGCAAATTCAGTAGGTGTCTTTTACTATCATGAGATTCATGACATCTGATCTTGAAAAACGATAGCTTACCTTCTTCTGTAGAACACAGTGGAAAATGAATATAAACATTCCCTGTAGAGAATTGAAAATGGTGAAGAGATACGCCATGATGACTGTGCTTTCATTAATATACATGAGTCCAAAGGCCCAGGTCAATCCTAAGAGGCAGAGCAGAGCTATTGCACCTATAACCCATGACCTGTGGAGAGAAGAGAAAAGCAGGGTTAGCAAACAATGAGTCCTGGGTGAACAAAACCGTGTCCTATCAATGCTACTGACACTGAAGAACTATGTCAGAGGAAGCTATGGTAGGTTTTACTGACAAAAATGTGAGACAAGTAGTCTAAGAGCTTAAAGATTGTGATGGGGACTACAAGTTCAAACTTGAGGAGAGATACGTGGATGAAAATGTTATGAACACAGAAATTCATTTAAGCAAAAGCAGATTCGTGCCATAAATTATTCATGTGTTTGCAATACATATGCAAATGGTATGGATATGTAATTACAGTGAATGGGAAAGGAGAAAAGTCTTTAAAGATCCATTAGTCTTCACCAGACTACTTGGTACATCTGTTTGAATGCAACCAATCTTTCAGTGCTTCATCTAATATATTTGTATACCGCTTTTGCCAAAGTTCCTTTCTTTTCTAGTAAAATTAATATATTTTTTTTGGCAGGGAAAAAACAACTCTGACTAGAAACAACCAGTATTGGAAACATTTTGTTTTGTGAAAAGGTTTCTCTGTGTAGCCCTGACTATCCTGCAACTTGCTCTGTAGACCAGGCTGCACTTGAAATCTGAGATCTGCCCACTCTGCACTGTGAGGGCTGAGATTACATGTTTGAGCTAAACTCACCCAGCTGAAGCACTTACTTAAAGGTGTTTATTGACACGTGGATACAGTAAGTTAGAAGAGAAAGCTCCATTCTAGTGGACACAACCTTTTAGCCTTCGGGTACTCTCTTCTAGATCATGCTGGCCTAAGTTTTCAAAATCGGGCCTTTAGGATCTTAATAGGCTTAGGATATCTTCCTCTCTTAGAAGTGTGTGCAAACTCAGGGAAGAGGATGAAGCTGAGAATGGGGATGGAGTGCTATGCATGGAGTCATACACCAGGAAAGGTGAGCAGCCACCTTTACTCCATTTGCCTCATTTCCTCCAAGATGCCATGTTATAATGGTAATAAATTGGTGACAGGAGCTCATACATTTGTAGTCATGCTACACATTTGCTGGAAACATAAGATGAACTATTCTGATAGATGGGCCCCTAATAACTGCAAATGGAATCCTTCTCAAGTTGCAAGTAGAATGGAGAACAGGATGGAGAGCATCCAAGATCTCTCCAAGACACATTCATAGTCCCGCCCCTTACTTTCCCAGAATCCCTTCCTTGAACACAGCAAGTTTACATTTCTTCTCAGTACTCTATTATCTTTCATCTTTGTTGTCCAAGGAGGAAATATTTGGGGGGATTGATTCTCAGCAAAACAAAGAGGGAAAAATACATAAGTCACCATAATCTGAATTTAATTATTTTTTTAAAAGGTTTTAAGGCATGGTCCCAGAGGCATATTAAAATGGTTTATAAATATAGCTATTTTTCTTTCACACAATTCAGGCATTGTATTTCAAATTCAGATGCCCACTAAATGAATCAGGTTTGCTGTATAAACCGTCAACATTGTTGAATGAGGGAGGTTTGCTCTTGCATTTGGCACATTTGCTTATATGAATTAGAAAACACCTTAAATGTTAATACTTATTTCACAATTGAATTCCAAAATGTGGAAACATACAAACGATAGCTCTCAGGTTCTTACAGATATCAGAAAAAGGAAAAATAGATGGAAAGGATCATCATTAAATACGGAGAAAGTATCTACTTAGATTTAGAGACCAAACGATGTCACAAAATACTAAAGTCAGCCATTATCCAGTAGAAAGCAAACAATGGATCGAAGGGTTAAATGATCTAGAACTGCAGTGAGCTCTGATTTCCAAAGATTAAAATAAGCAAAAGCATGAAGCAGTGAGAGTGAGGGGGTCAGGAAATGGAAACAAAGGACTCTTCACCAGAAGAACAAACTGAAAGTCTCCAGCGACGTGGCCCACAGGTGGCCAGTCTCAGTTGATCCTTGCAGGACAAATCGGTTTGAATGTTTTAAGCAAATACCCAATCGTGACCATTATCTTGTTACTATCTACTTGTTAGACTGGTACAGACTTGTCACTTTGCTTCAAAAAATTTCAATGTATGCATAAGCAATGAGAATATTTGTTATGATACAGGTGTCAGATTTCAAAGGGAAAAGTTTACACGTGTAATATTGAATCTTTAATAGTTCCTTTCCCCCTTTTATATATATAGTTAATATAGGTAGTCATTAATACTAATTGTAACTGGGTGGTTTCATATCCATATCATTGTTAAAAAGGTACACTACTAAGTCACAAAATACTTTAATATGAATGATAGTGGAATGAGCAACTGAAATTTGGATATATGCAGCATGAAAGAACACCACTATCGGAGGAGATGTCCGTGAAAGACAAGTCTGTACCACAGAGAAGTGCTGGTACTGAGGCACTACGATCACGTAATAGATATCCCATCAACAGAGGTGAGGTGGGATTCTTTTTTCTTTCCTGGCAATACACTTGCGGTATTCTGCATGTACGCTGTATGCCAGTGTCTCCTGCACAGTTTGCTCTTCTGCCTCAATGTGAATGACAGAAGCTCTAGTGGTTTCTCAGTACTGATCTGACAGCTGGTTCATGGGACCACACTGATAAATGCAATTTATCAGCCATTCAGGTCATTCTTACTTGATGAAGGGTCTGTTATCCTCATAGCTAAAGAATGCATAGACATAAAGACAAGAACACCAACATTAGCATTTTATGATAAAGAATTTCCTGTGAAAAAAAAAGTATTCTCCTGTTTCCTGACCAAAGCCCTTTACTTCCCGCCTCCCTAAAAGGTATCATAACCTTCCCTTTATATCCAGAAGCTAAATCCTAAAATGACCATGAGAACTTAAATACCAGGGAATAAAATCAATTTTATAATACTGCAATATCCCATCTGAGACTCAGCCATTCCAATTTTTTTCATCATGTGCTCATATTACTTGTGACTTGACGGAGACATTTATTTCTTAGAGATCACATTTCTCTAGAGAATGAGAAATTTTATGAGCAATCTGAAAAATAAGACTTGGGGGCATGCTTAAAATGACAGATGTTATGTCACGTAAAGGTATCTCTTCTTCTGTAATATTAGTGAGTAAGATGACTTAATTATGGACAATATGCCTCTAAGTAATTTTAACACAGAGATGATGATTAGCCCGAGTTCAATCTGATCACTACAGCTCCCTTTTCCCCGTTCTCCTTGCCAAAAGCAATATATTTTCCTGCATTATGAATACACAAATGATGTTCTCAGAAAGGCCCATCTGTGATGAGTTTTGAATAAAGAGAACCACTCATAAAAACCCACTCTCCAGAATGATGAGATGGTAAATACTGGAATGAGAGCCTCGTATGTGAAGCCCGCCTGCCTCAGGTTTACATACATCCCAGCACCATCATTTATTGGATATTTGATGTCAGGCAGAAGCCTATTAACTTGTGGTGTGTCATTTTATGCATCTATAAAGTGGTCATAATTAGACTCTAAGTATACTCCGCATTATTCTTGTAAAAAATACAATTATTTTTGGCCTGAGCAATAAAGTATTTTTGTCATTGCTAGACTGTCTAAAGCTAAACACAAACAAAATAAAACTTTCTTACCCAAAAGAGAAAACACTCAATACATAAATATTGAGTAGTTAAATGCCTGAGAAGATGTTTAGGAAGTAATATGATGCAAAGAAAGAGATGCAGCTGAAATAAATCAGTAGATGGAGCAGGGAGTGAATGGATTTGTGTACTCCATGTAGTGAGTGCTAATCAAAACTGGGTATTTAAATACGTCAAAGCATAATTAGGATTAAAATTCCATTTCTATATCACATCAGTCATAATGCAAATGATCCAAAAACCTCACATAGGTGGTAATATGATACTAGGTGATACAGTTCCAGAATATTCCATCATCACAGAAAAGTTCTATTGGATAATGCTGAAGTAGGACATGTTTAAGAACATTTTAGGCCAATCAATATAATCACAAAAGATGTTTAAATTATGCCATGAAAATGTGAAGATAAAAGAATGTCTAACAGTAGTTTATGTTTGCTATAATATACCCAGATAGAAAATCATGTACCTTTATATAAGCTATAAAACACAATGGTAATATTTATTATTATATCAATTCCATTTGCATCAATATACTTCATCTATGATGCCAAGTTCAGGATTAGAAATACATTCTACACTAATTAACCCAGAATAATGTCAAGCAGATACATGCAACTCCTAGCATATAAAGCAAAAGCACTTTACAAAACTGAATCAAGCTGGGCAGTGGTGGCACACACCTTTAATCACAGCACTTGGGAGACAGAGGCAGGTGGATTTCTGAGTTCGAGGCCAGCCTGGTCTACAGAGTGAGTTCCAGGACGGCTAGGGCTACACAGAAAAACCCTGTTTCGAAAAACAACAGCAATAACAACAAACAAACAAACAAACAAAAACCTAAATCAAGGTTTACAAATATTTCAAAAATTGAAATAGCCTGGTTGCAGTATGCCGATTATCATGTCACAATTTACCTTAAATATGAAATGTCACAAGAGAAATCAATGTCAGATTTCTAAGGCAATGAGATACCATTATCAGCTGCTCCACCAAGCAGAGTCTGCTAAAACCAGCTTCACTCAATCACTGCAGACCTGTGCTGAGCAGTGTTCACTGGGATGCGAATGGAAGTGGGTGTGACATTTCTAGGTCTTGCTAATTAAGGGATTGGACTGGGCCTTTGCTCTACCGTTTGTTCTCCCCTTTGACTTGGTGAAAGAGACAATAGGGCCTCAGACGCCAATTTGGACACTGGTTGGTACTGATGGTGGGTAGCTGATGGGTGAGGCCTACGCCACCTGCCCCTAGATTCTCCTTGACAAGAGTTTACACCACTGGATTTTGCTATACTTTTACAGTGGCTTACCAACAATGTAATTTTTGAAACTTTTGTAATTCTAAACTTATATTTAACATAGAAATTCATAGTGAAACACAAAACAAAATATTTGTGAGTTTTGTATTTTACTAAAGCAGGACATAATTAGCATACAATGATGTTAAATCTATAGATGACTGTACATTGCCTATGTTAGTAAGTTCCTGCATTTTTGCCAGATATTACATTAAAATAGAGAATTTAAGATTATTATCTCTCTAAGTCCAAAAGAAACAAGTATTAATGTTGCCATCACTAACCACAGCAAAGCTCTATCGACTTTCCATTTCCTTATTTTCATTTTTAAATCATATTTACCAAATATATCTATAACACTGAATAATTTTCATTGTGGCCTTCTGCCATTGATGAAAACTAGTCCTATGGTAGGCTCTGATTTCACTGCCATTATTTTGACGGATTATGGCACTACAGATACCCAGCTATACAATGTTCTTGGTGGAGATTAACATATCCTCATGGGCTATCTCTTAAGTTATGTAAATGTATTGATATAAATATGAACTAAAAAAGGAAAATATACTATACTATACTATATATAACTTTAAAGACAAATGGAAGATAATCCCTATTTTTAAAAGTTTTTCTTTAGGAAAGCTTTTTATTTTATTCTTACTGATGCTTAAAATTTTATTTAAATAGTATCATAAAATTTACACAAAAGTTAGCACTATTGTCTAAAGGAAAATGTTTACTTATCTCTGTCACTTGAAAATTTTGCATATCATTGAACAAATCACAAACCACATAAAAAGCTGTAAAAGTGTAACTTTATGAACACTTAACTGAATGTAAATTTTCAAGAGTTTTTAAAATCAAAACACCAACTTATATTTTTTCTTTTTTAATTTGATATTTTCTTTATTTACATTTCAAATGTTATCCCCTTTCCTAGTTTTCCCTCTGAAAACTCTGTATCCTCTCCCCCCTCCCCCAGCTCACCAACCTACCCACTCCTGCTTCCTTGGCATTCCCTATACTGGAGCATAGAACCTTCACAGGACCAAGGGCCTCTCCTCCCATGGATGACCAATTAGGACATTCTCTGCTACATATGCAGCTAGAGTCATGAGTCCCACCATGTGTTTTCTTTGGTTGGTGCTTTAGTCCAGGGAGTTCTGGAGGTACTGGTTAGTTCATAATGTTGTTCCTCCTATGGGGCTGCAAACCCCTTCAACTCCTGGGGTCTTTTCTCTAGCTCCTTCATTTTGGGGACCCTGTGCTCAGTCCAATGGATGGCTGTTAGCATCCAAATCTGTATTTGTCAGGCACTGGCAGAGCCTCTCAGGAGAGAGCTATATCAGGCTCCTGTCAGCAAGCTCTTGTTGGCATCTGCAATAGTCTCTGGGTTTGGTGGTTGTATATGGGATGGATCCACAGATGGGCCAGTCTCTGGATAGCCATTGCTTCAGTCTCTGCTTCACACTTTGTCTCTGAAACTTCTTCCATGGGTATTTTGTTCCCGCTTCTCAGAAGGATCAAAGTATTCACAATTTGGTCTTCCTTCTTCATGCGTTTCATGTGTTTTGTGAATTGTAGCTTGGGGATTCTGAGCTTCTGGGCTAATATCCACTTATCAGTGAGTGCATATCATATGTGTTCTTTTGTGATTGGGTTACCTCACTAGGGATGATATCCTCCAGATCCATCCATTTATCTAAGAATTTCACAAATTCATTGTTTTTAATAGCTGTATAGTACTCCATTGTGTAAATGTACCACATTTTCTGTATCCATTCCTCTGTTGAGGGACATCTGGGTTCTTTCCAGCTTCTGGCTATTATGAATAAGGCTACTATGAACATAGTGGAGCATGTGTCCTTACTGCATGTTGGAACATCTTCTGGGTATATGTCCAGGAGTGGTATTGTTGCCTCCTCTGGTAGTACTATGTCCAATTTTCTGAGGAACCACCAAACTGATTTCCAGAGTGGAAATCACAGCCTGCAATCCCACCAAAAATGGAGGAGTGTTCCTCTTTCTGCACATCCTCGCCAGCATCTGCTGTCACCTGAGTTTTTGATCTTAGCCATTCTGACTGGTTTGAGGTGGAATCTCAGGGCTGTTTTGATTTTCATTTCCCTGATGACTAAGTATGTTGAACATTTTTTTAGGTGCTTCTCAGCCATTTGGTATTCCTCAGTTGAGAATCATTTGTTTAGCTCTCTACCATATTTTTTAATAGGGTTATTGGGTTCTCTGGAGCCTAACTTATAAACAAACAAAATGATGTAATAAGTCAAAAAATCAATATAGAAAGATGATGAATAAATACAGACATGAGCAAATCCAGTTAATTCCAAGATACCCGTTTTCTTTGTTCAAGAATTATTGCTGTGCTGAAAATTATTCTGGGCATGCACTTTTGAGAGAAATTTTACTTGGAAATTAAAGATATAGCTGAAATAAATTATCTAAAGAGTTAAAAATATCCCCTGCTATTATAGATTCCTTTTGGAGAGTTATACCTTTGGAAAGGGCTAAATATTTTTTTTTATACTGGGTAAAGGGAAGTGGGAGGAAAGATGGAGTAATGAGAAATATGTTCGCGAAGTTAATCCTCAAGTCCAAAGATCTGCTCATTGATAACTTACAATAAGTAATGGAAAAAGAAGGATGCAGGCCAACTGCTAATCCCATTGGCTTGGAGGCCAGTACACTTTGGAATGTACCAATCCTCTGGTTAGCATTTGTGTTTGTTGCGTGAAATGTATGTTTTATGGAGCAAGAGAACTGTTGCCATCCTGACTAGTCTCCTGACATTTCCAGCTTTAGAATACAGTGGATTTGCTTTCCTGGATAAAAGACCATCTTCAGCAAAGAAACACAAAATTCTCTTTACTTAAATTTAAACCTGTTGCATTTTTATACTTATACCACAATAGCATGGAACGTGCTTGATCAACTGATTACATATCACAGAAGCCCCAGATTATCTGTATTTCTTTTTCAAATGTGTTTTATGTTAGTGGGACAGCACCAGCCGAATTTATACAACTAGAGTCTATTATCATTTTGTATACCACTACCAGAAGGTTAAAAGGAAAAGCTATTTACAGTTTAATCCAGAAATCTGAGTAAAATAAAGATAATGATTCTCTTATATCCATATATTTAAATCACTAAGCATTAGACACATTAAAAATTCTTATAAAATATTAAGTATGTATACTATAAACACAGAAACTATTATTAACAAAAGTGATTTTGTTTTAACTACAGATTTTATTGGTCCTGAATTATTACTGTCCAAAAAAAAGCTGCATTCCCATGGAATTTACCAAGGAGAAAACAAAATGAAGTACATCAATAAAACAAATGATTTAAAATATAATATAAACACTTTTATTCCTGTGGTTTTATGTGATTGCAATAAAATTGAAGATTTAGAATCAAAACACCAAAACTAAATCTGCAATCTGCAATTAAGAAGAATCTAATAAAACAGAATCAATAAATGTCAAATCTATGCCTTAAAATTTTGACCACAATTTTTCTATACTTGAGGGGCTGGAGAGATGCTTCAGGAATTAAAGCTCTTTTAGAGGACCTGGGTTCAATTCCTAGCACCCACATGGCTGCTCAAACCTGTCTGTCACTCCAGTTCCCAGGGATTGTTCTCACATAGACATATGAGAAGACAAAACACCAGCACACAGGAAGTAAAAATAAGCATAAAAACTGTTCTACAGTTTAATGTTATTTCAAATTTTATAACTCTATATCAACTAATCAAAAAATAATATATATTTAGAGCCTATGAATACAAATAAATAGAATAAATATTGAAAAGTTAAGTGATGCGTGGGTATGTCTTACTTATTAGCAGTTAATATTTTCATCTGAGAAATACATAAGCAAGTCAATTGGTAGGAGACAAGAAAATAGAGTATGAAATTTGGAGTTATTTTGATAGAAATTAAGGAAATCATTTATTCCTTAATGTTATTCCTTATTATTGTTGGCATGTGAAAAAACCAAAAGGAAGGAATTCTAAATCAGCCTGCTTCAGTCTGAATGCCTTCTAAGTATGTTTTCAACTACAACAGGTAAGAGCCCTTTATCTCTGGAAATACACCTTTCTTCATGGGGTTGCCGTATGAGTTGAATGTAAGAACCTAGTATATTTCTGTATGTGAACATCTAAGCACTCAACAAAACACAAAATTAAATATGAAAGTACAATATAATATTTGCCATTACATAAACATTTGTGTTCTTATGATGTGACCCTCTAAAAGGAGGCTAGAGAGAAGTTGAACACACACACACACACACACATTTCTCTTCTAGAAATTCAATGGAAATCCAAGGAGGACAATAATCACTGCACCAACTACTTCTGAGGGGTGTATTTTTTTAAGTATTTAAATGTAAAGAATAAAATAATTTTTTACTTTACAAGTTAAGTTTAGACTTAGTAAAAGTTATGGATTTTCTTATTATAAATTGAAAAATAGATATATCCAACTAATGAATGTTCAAAGAGAATCTCAGAATTCACTGGCAATTCGTTCATAAAGTTTATTGTGGCTCAGTGTACACAAGTCTACTTGTGAAGGGATGCTTTCTGTGAGACCAAAAGGGAGACAGCATAGAGGTTCCATGCAGAAGTGTGGTGGTGGTATTCTGAAGTTTAGAATTGACTTCCAAAGAGAATACAGATAAAATGTGAATTATAAACTCTAGGACTAACATGATATACTATAGAATATAAAAGGAAAATGAGAAAATGGATTTTATTCCTGGTTTAAGAGAATTGTACTCATCCTCGAGCTTTGAGCAGTGATGGCACACACCTTTAAGCCCAGCACTCAGGAGGCAGAGCAGGTGGATCTCTGCGGGTTCAAGGCCAGCCTCCTGGTCTACAGAGAAAGTTTAAGTTTCTCTTGAAGTTTTTAAGAGCATATATAATAGAAGAAAGTATTGACACTTTAATATAATTGTGTGTTTATGTATTAATATAATTGTGTATATATATGTATATATGTATGTATGTATATATATGTATACACATACACACACATATATGATGAAGAAATATATAAGAAGACAATATCAGGTCAAGGCATTTCTTAGTAGTAAAAAAAAAAAAAAAGGAAATCTAGCAAGAAGTGTAACATCTTATTAAAAAGTAAGGAGTCCAGTAGGAAAAAAAATCTTAATATTTAACTATATAGGCATCTGGTGAACACTAGGAAGACTTTGGGGTTTGCAGCAAACAATAATAAAATGAGCAATCTTTTATAGCCTTTCTACAGCTAATCAAGCAATACATAGTGGATTCAATGAAATAAAAGCAAAGCAAAGCACAACAGGTAAACATAAAGCGACTAAGTATTGAATAAGTGCAGTGTCCATCACTTCTACAAAGAAAATGTACTTGTTTTTTAATAATATTTTAGTATAGATGATAAATTAATGCCTAATGATTGCACAGTTTTAGTTGATACATGATTTCTCTTTTCGTTCCCAGCTTATTTGCTTAATGTCATAATGAAATGGCTTCACGTTAAGTAGAAATCAGTCTCAGCTTCTTTCACAGAGAAGAAACACTTTGTGCCAGAATTTCCAAATAGCTGGTTTAAAACACTAGCTTCCATAGGCAGATGTGAAGAATGTTCTAGAATGCCCAATTTAACAGCATGTGAACAAAAAAGTGCCAGAGACTTTGATGACAGATGAAAGAAAGAAAGAAAGAAAGAAAGAAAGAAAGAAAGAAAGAAAGAAAGAAAGAAAGAAAGAAAGAAAGAAAAAGGAAGGAAGGAAGGAAGGAAAGAAAGAAACAAAGAAAGAAACAAAGGAAAAAACAAAGAAAGGAACAAAGAAAGAACCACATAACTGTGAGGTGGAAAAACTCAACACCCACTGGGCGTAAGCCAAGAGAAAATTAGATTAGGAAATGTCCAAGTGTGGACTGGGCAGATCAAGAAGGCTGCCACTCTGCTATACTGTCTGCACACTTAAATACAAAAAAAAGTGGTTTTTATACAAATAGCCTTTCCCTTTAGGTCACATATATATTGAGCACTTACAAGTACGCATAGGACAAATATGATTTGAAAACTAACACTGCTATTGTAAACCACAATGGAAAAAAAAACCAGAAAAATAAGAAAACTCAAAGTGTTTAGGTCTGCCTATTATTTATGCTTAGGGGGAAGTATTTACTTCAAATATAGAGGACCTAATATGTAAGTTTGTGAAGCCATTTGAGGTTATTAATTTGCCAATCCAAGGAACAGTAAATCAATACTGAAACAAGTCAAGCATCTGTAATACTAAATACAAACACAGAAAGTTTACTGAATTCATGCACTGTGAATCCCAAAGTGAAATTTTGGTCTCACCACTCTAAGGGTTTATACAACATTTCCAACTGCAATATCTTGTAAATTACTTGGGGAAAAATATTTGTCCTACCACAAAATGTCTTATCTCTGGTTATTCACATGTCCACTTTAACAGCCCACCTGTTTAGTATCTGAGTTCAAAGCCCTAAAGCCACATCCTTTCTTGTTAATTTTCTATGAAATGACCTGAGGATTATGTAAACTTAAAAGCTCTTCTAGGGGTTAGGATTAGATCAGTGTATGTTCTGCATGTAGAAGAAGTACCTGGATCCAATCCTTAGAGTACACAGGTATGTATTGAATAAATTAATCGACAATGAAGATTATAAGTCGAATCTACTTCATACATTGAGGCATGTAAAGTATTTGATTGGATTAATCTGGAGAACAAATGGTGTTTAATTGAAATTATTCTCTGATATTTCTCATTTTCTTAAAGCCTTACACTTCATTCTATTGGGATGAAAAAATCGCAGTTGTACGAGTAACTAATTTAGATTCAGACTATGAAGCTTTCTAGTGCAGTGGCACGCTTCCTGTGAAATAGAAAAGCAGTCTGAGTCCATGGTCTATGTAAAGAACAAACGCTAATTTTTACGCTTTCATTATTAAGGAGAAATTTCCCTCTCGGGAAGTTGCTCGGGATTTCTTGTACATCCTTAGATAGCCATTGCTGCTCCCATATCTGATATAATTCTAATTATTTGGAGGGGAGAATGAGAAAAATAACTTAATCTCAAGGTATAGTGCATAACCGTGAGCTTACTATCATCCTTCAAACTGGCTTTCTCAAATGTCAGCTCCCGGCGTATGGAGTGTACTGAACGCATTTATCCATAAGACATGGAACTCAAGATGATATGGGAATTTTAATGCATTTTAAACAAAATTCCTCCCCAAAGAGACCATCCTTTAATACTTCGGAGCACTCAAAATTACAGCCTAAAAACTGAGGATGTGAAGAGATTGGCAGTACCACTGACTGAGTGCAAGGCTTTGTGAATCGGAGACTGATTCTCAGCTTTTAAATGCTGGAATCAAGGCAATCAGTGAAGGGCTAAGTAATGCTTAAGGGATGTTGCAAATATCTTGAGCTGAATCTAGTTGTCAAACAATCCACAGAGCTCTGGTGCTGTTTGGACTGTATGACTTCACTTCAGTTACTTCTCATAAAAGCAAGGCCTGCTATATACATCAAGAAAATAGAGGACAACTGGGGGAAAAAAGGGCAAAGCATGTGCATGAACAGAATTACCTTAATGAGCATTTTCCAAACAATAAATAATATGAAACGATTATGGATGCTAATTCTAAGCATGCATGCATTAATCATATATATTAGAAAAATGTTTAGTTTAAAAGGCTTGGAACATATGTGGTGGTTTGGATAACAATGCCTCTCATAGACTCATATATTTGAATACTTGATCCTTAGTTGATGAACTGTTTGGGAAGGAGTAAAAGGTATGGAAGAAGTGTGTCACATGGAGTGGACTTTGATGATTCAAGATATTTTGAAAATGTATTGCTTTCTCCTCCTCCTCCTCCTCCTCCTTCCCATTCTCCTTCTCTTCCTTCTTCCTCTCTCTCTCTCTCCCTCTCCCTTTCTCTCTGTCTCTTTTTTCCTCTTCCTCTTCTTTCCTTTCCTTTCCTTTCCTTTCCTTTCCTTTCCTTTCCTTTCCTTTCCTTTCCTTTCCTTTCCTTTCCTTTCCTTTCCTTTCCAGGTGGGCCTTCATGAGTTTGAGGTCAGCCTCGTCTACACAAAGACATTGAGGCTAGCCAGAGCAACACAGTAAGACCATGTCTCAAACAGAGAGAGACAAACAGAGAGAGAAACAGAGAAATAGAGAGAGACAAAGACAAAGACACACACACACACACACAGAGAGAGAGAGAGAGAGAGAGAGAGAGAGAGAGAGAGAGAGAGAGAGAGAGAATATCCTAAAATATTTTACTTACTCAGAAAATTTGAAGTTTATGAACAGTTTTACTAACCGTGACTCTATAATGAATTTATGCTCTCATAAAGTTCAGACTCTTTTCATATTATTGTTGTGACAGTTGTATAAAAATGAGATAATTTTGATATGTAGGCTCTATATTTATATACAAGCCAAATATACATATATATTAGTATGAAGGAAAATACAAGCACTAAAATCTTCCTGTAAAATTGTTTTACTTTTCAAGCTTAGGTCAATTTCCCTTCCTTTTTATTGAATCCAATCACTCTTGACTCCATAAAGTATTAATTGACTACTGATCAAGCTGAATATAAATATGACTTAATTTTTCTATGAACATTTATAAACATATTACTTAAATAAAGTCTACCATTTTAGGAACCACGGTTATTTTAGGTATTGTTAGCCGTGTTCTGCTTGCCCTGAAGCTTTCAGAGGCTTCCTGAGGCTTCTTTACACAGACAGGTGTGAAAGCTCGCCAAGGACGCATTATTTCTACCCTTTAGAATGATAGAACTTGCTATTTATTAATCAAATGAGCATTTCACCCGTGGAATCTTTTTTTTTCCAAAAAAAGGCTAAGTAAGTTTGTCTTTTAAAAAGAGAATCATATGATGCATAATTTTAATGACACCATATGGTGAATAAAGCCACACAGATTCTAATGAGATTTTGATAGAAACTAAGCACAGCTTCACTGTGGAAAAATTCAAACACTCAGAGGAAGCAGCATATTTCCACCCAGAGGAGATTACATTAAGTAATCAAAACATGACAGGCATGGCACTGTAAGGCTGCAGTTGGAGCATCTCAGGAGACAGAGGCACAGGATCACATGACTCCATCAGTGTGCATCTAACCCAGGTGAGACCTCACCTCCATGGGTGTTTTGTTGTTTTTGGTATGGCTTTTTTTTTTGAAAAAAGACATAATATTCTACAATTGTACCAACTATATGATGTGGTGTTTTGCACATATGATTACCATTCATTATGCAAAAGTCTATAAAACAGATGTATTTATTTCACAATCAGAGAAAAAACTGATTGCAAATCGTTGGAAAACTTGACAAGGACATAGAGTCGGCCATCCCAGGACTGAAGACATGCATCTAAACTCCCTGGTTAGTTACTACAGTTTATCAATACCTACACTGACAACTAGAAATGATGAAAGGAAAACTAAATGAATGCCCTAGCACTCAGGTGGATGACTTAAACAAATTGGGAATGGGTAAAGACAGAGGCTTGTGTACAGAAACCTGTCCATAGACAAAAGGAAAGCAATAGATATAGGAAAGTCAAAGGCTCATTTCCTTATTTCCACCAAATAAACACAAATCTTTTATTATTTCCTTTTAATCTTCAAAATAACGTGATATTGCTTAATAAAAATATTTTAGAATTTTATTTTTATAATAGAAAGTAGATGATTAAAGAAACTGTCCATTTTTATTTTGAAGGAAGTCATTGATTGTTCTAAACACTCCTCACAAATTAAACTTTGTTATTCATCAGCCATACCATAAGTTACTTTGGGCTGACAAAAATTCAATTATAGCCAATATATATTAAATTGATTTTAATTGTATTAGACATCTGCTATGATTATAGTGGGTTCCAAATACAGTAAGGAATAAAACAGAAAATTCAAATGGTTGAAATTACTTCTTTCTTATAACAGCCTATTTTGATGAAGAGGCAAATGAGAAATAATAAGCAAGTAGATGTGTACTACTTAAGTTAATTACTTTCCAAGTAAGCTTGAGAATTAACATCCTACATTTTCTCTGCTTTTAGGTGAGCTACATTATTCCATGATATTGTTTGGTTTTTTTTATAGTATATCATTAATACTGTAATAAATGAGACAAATAAGTGTTTGCTAATCCTAAAGAAACTTACTATGAGGACCCTGGGGTTACTTTGAAATTGAAAAATAATACAATGTGTTTTTTAAAAGGGAAAATAATATTTAAATTATATGTGGTAGTAGGAGTCAGCCAGGCATGGAGCAAGGAGAAGAAAGTAAGCAGAGGTAAAACTTGAGGGGATAAAGCACATGCCTGACATGAACTGAGGGGCTCATGATAAAGAAGGAACAGTAGGCATGAGGTAGAATAAGGAGGAAACGCATATTCAACAACATGCATGTGTGTGTGTGTATGTCTGTGTGTGTGTGTAAAGTGCACACGTGAAAAATCATTTCTATTACAAATAAAGCTATTAATTTAGTGATTTTGGTTATAATTTCTAGAAGAAGTAATAAGAAGGGTAGTGATTAGCTAAAAAGCCAACATGAAAGATAGAATAGGAAGCAAAATAGTGTTGTTAATTAAAGGAAGGGTGAAAGGAAGAACAGTGTATAGTGCACAAACTACAATAAAATAAAACTAATATAATGAACCCATGACATCAATATAGTTACACTAAATGTAAATGGAATAAATATTCTAACTAGAACATTTAAATTTGTGATACCAAATTTTTTAAAAAGGTCTAAGTATGTGCATAAAATATGAGAGCCAAGCCTTAGTGAGAAAACAAGTGCATTAGAAAGGGTTTTAACGCAAAGCTATTGTGCTTAAATCTCTTGGATGTAATAATCGGGAAATTGCTTCTGGGATTTCAGACTTTCATAGAGGAAAAGGTTTGAAATTATCTGTATGGTGTGGTTGCTATAAGACATGATTAAAAATGTAAAACAACATAAGGGGCAATTGAAAATGATCAATAATGCTTTATTATTAAGAATTTCATTATTGTATTTTGAAGCTTTGATTTGATTAAATGAATGAATGCTTGAAATTCTTTTTCTTGACCGACTGTTTTTTTGTCACAAAACAAACTTTGCAGTTTTCAATAATCCTTTAGAGTTAAAGTAGCCATGCAAGATGTCTTATGTTTAGTGTTAATGAAAGAAAATGTTTTCTGCACTTGTATTTTAAATGAATTTTCCTCCAGAATTTGAAAAATGCTGAAGAAGCTTTTCTTGAGAAGGATTTTTTTTTCTCCCATGTACTCTCTTCATCTGTGAAAGACCGTCTTTCTTTGTAGAAGTGTGAATGGAAATAACTCAATGTATTAGCCTATTTGGTTTCCATCAGCACATGACATTACATCAAATGTTACTTCCTCCATTCTGTCACAGTGGACAAAGTATAGTCTTCCTTGCTTCTATTAGCACAGCAAAAGAATGTTCTTTTTGAACTGTAAGGCGCTAAAGGCTCTGATGTGATGCCTGGGATTTCCTCAGTTATGAACTCATAATGATTCCCTATTGCCTTTCTTGCATTCATATAATTTAAATTAGTTAATTAATTTATTTAAACTCCAGATTTTATTCCCCTCTTGGTTTACCGTCCAACTTTTCCACACCCGATACCTCCTCCTGGCCCCCTGTTTCCACAAGGATGTCCCCAACCCTCAAACCCACCCCACCAAACCTCTAAACCCCCTGAGGCCTCCAGTCTCTTGAGGGTTAGGTACATCATCTCTGATTGAACACAGACCAGGCAATCAATCCTCTACTGTATGTGTATTGGGGGCCTCATATCAGCTGGTGTATGCTGCCTGGTTGGTAGTCCACCTTTCTTGCATTCTTAAACTATGGCTCTTAAATGTAGAGCCATAGTTCTATTTTCAAGTCACCCACCACAACATTTTAACACTTAGTCTTCTCTTATTGAGGTTTGAGAGGGTATCATCAACAGCTTTACGTTCCTACACACATATGATGGTCATTCCTTCACACATCTGATGGTCACAAATGAGTCACCATTCATTATACAATTGCAAGAAGGGTATCATGACTCAGCAACGTTAGATACACTCCAATGATTCTAACCCTGGGGCAGTTTAGGCAGAAAGCAAATCAAGGTATTCTGACATATGACTTCATTTTGCTTTCTACTATTAAACTTAAAGGGAACTATGCCATTAAATATAATTATTGACTGTGATAAAAAAACACTTGCTATCAAAACTACTTAGAAAAAATATTATATTTTACAATCTATGACAGTCAGTACTAGAAACAAGTAATAAAGCTAAAGAAATATTACAATGCACTAAAAGGTTCTAAAACCACTTTAAAATTAAAGACTGCATTGATTTTTAACCTTTTAGATGTTGAAATGAAGACCAAGTTTTATTATTTTTTTGCCAATGGTACATTAAAAATTACATAGATAATGTTTACAATATAAAATAAAAAGTATGAAACCATAACTTATAGTGACCTGCGTAACGTATGCGAACTAACTGTTAAATGTTAACAGTCATTATCAATAATATCTCAGTATCCTGTGATATTCTCAGACACAAGTCATGGCGACTGTGTCCAGCACCACATATAGAAAGGTGGACCATGAGAGACATGACAGCTCTCTAACACAGCTCAAGAAGGATGGCTGGAGCACATGGAAGCTACATGTGCCCCCTTGAACGTCTTGAATGCACAGTCCTTTAAATAGAATCCTTTATCCAAGTTGAACCACAACATAGGCAAGCCAGATGAAAATGCAATTTAGCATAGGTGTTGACAAGTGAGTGAGAAAGACTAATGTGCATCTCAATGTTAATATCTTTTTCAAACATCAAGACAATTAAGTAAATTAAAATATAATTTGCACATGACAAGGAATTCAGAGACTTTTCAGAAAATGAAATTTAGTATTTTTTCTATATCTTTATTATAGGTTAACATGAAATACGAATATTGTATAGTTCTGCATATTTATAATTGTCTGAAAATAAAAAATATAAAATGTTTATAATAAATATATTTTAAAAGTGAAAGGAGAGTTGGGTGGAAAATGTTCTGGTGAGATTTATCTCCTAGGAAAAAGTGTGTTTCATAGGTAGAAATATATTTTATTAAAAAAAAAACAAAAAGCAAAAAAACAGAGGCTCAGAATCATGGAGAGGAATGTTCAAATCCAATATGATCTGAAATCTAATTATAGTGATCAAAAGCTTCAGATCTTTGATCTCTAGACTTTAGACAATTTCAGGTTTCAATTTTCAGTTTAGGAATTCTCATTGAACAATATACAAACTCTGTATGGCCATTCTCAAATCTGAAATACTTAAAACTCTAAACTATTTTTAGACCTGGGCATTCTGGAAAAGACATGTTGAACCCTTGCTTGTGAATAGTCAGGAAAGCTCACCTCCCTTCTCAGAAGGACTATAGGACAGCTATGAGCAACAGCAACATGAATACTCAGAATCAGTATTTCAGAGACGTTTTACAAAATTGTAACTGTAAGTAATATCAGTTCTTATCCGTTAACAAATGCAAATTGCAGGTACCATTACTGCAGAAGCCATTACAGCAGGTACCATCATTTCAGGTACCATCACTATAGCAACCATCACTGCAGGTACCATCACTGCAGTAGTCATTGCTGCAGGAACCATCACTGCAGGTAACATCCTTGTAGGTACCATTGCTGTAGGTACCATATTTGCATGTATCATCACAGCAGGAGCTATAGCTGCAGGAACTATCACTACAGGTCCTTTTGCAGGCACTATAGCTCTGAAGAAGAGAGTACAGTGTGAGAGATTTCATATAGTCACTTCACTACAAAGCTGTGTCTGTTTTCATTTGTGAATGGTACACTTCATTAAAAGACACAGTGAATGAAGGTCTTAAAAGCACATTTATAAATTACAGATTATAGGAAAAAGTGGGTTTGGAGAGACGGTTTCATTACGTTGATTATATGCCAGTCAATTTACCTCAACTATCAATAAATTACCTTCCTCAACAAAACCAATACATTGAACTTTGACATCATTTTGTCATGTAATTTTTGACAATATGAACTATCAACTATAAACAATTTCAAGGTACAATCTATAAAAACAAAGCTAAGAATCACTTACTTGATATTGTCGAGACAGCCTGATTCAGGTTTCAGTATGGCAGTATGGTGAAACATTTTGTATAAAGCAATCCCAAGGAAGATGACATTCAGCTGAAATACAAAGGTAGTGCTTTGTAGATAACCAGAGTAGGAAAAAAAAGCAAGGTCATTCCCTGTAACTCATGATCTGTTCTGGGAAATCAGTTCCCAGTTGACTCTTAGAAAAATTGGATCACTGGTGACTGTCTAATGCTTTAGCAAAGGCAAGAAGCCAGCTTTGGGAATTGTGATATCACACAGTTACACAATGTGACTATGCCAAATTCACACTAAACACAAAATGACTGGTCATTTAGAAGGATGCTCTTGAAATGTTCAAGTAACTCAAAGCCCACTACATGTTTAAGAAAACCGAATCCCCAAATACAGAAATTACTGCTACATTTACATTCCATGAACGTCTCTAGATTGATTAATCTAGAAAATAGATACTCCCCATTTCAGTTCTTAGAGATGCACTTTTTCAGATGCTAATTTATCAACATGTAAAAACATTTTATTTTATTTATTTTGGGGAACTGTTTCAGGATGAAGCCCCAGCAGACCTATAACTCACTATGTAGAGCAGGCTAGCCTTGCATTTCTGGATATTCTTCTACCTCTGATGACCTAGTTCTGGGATTACAGAGACACACTGCCACATCAGGCTACAAATACAAATTCTAACCTCAGTATATTTTGAAAGCATAAGTAAAATGAACTAGAAAATGCTGGTTAAATTCTGACGCTACAATAAACTAAGTTGTAAGCAGGTGGTCTCTTGTGGTATTGTTATGCCACAAAGCAGAAAAGATGTCTATAATTTAAGAGAACATAGTCTACGAGGCATTACCTATACGCCTTACATGAACATTATAAAGCAGTGGTTTTCAACTTTTCTGATGCTGCAACCCTATAATACAGTTTCTCATATTGTGCAAACCTCAACCATAAATACATTTTCGTTACTACTTCATTACTGTAATTTTGTTGCTGTTATGAATGGTAATGTAAATAATTTTGGAGACAAAGGTTTGCCAAAGGGGTGGTGACCCACGTGTTTTGAACCACTGCTATAAAGCAAGCCATATGCTGAACAGCACTAAACCAGGTGGTTAACTACAACTGGGAACTAACACAAACCAGGAAAATTCAATAAAGTGCTCCACTGACATTCCCCCTAGAAGGCAGCTTCACAGTTCTGTATCAATGATCTTGGAGTCTCAAAAGTAAAAATCAAAAGGTGAAAAAAGCTAAACAAAACAACCAACACTGAGTGGCTAAAAAAGCTTAATGTGAACTGAATGCAATTAGTGGGAGAGCCTGGTCTGTATTGACTTAAGCCAGTCCGGGGTCATTATTCTGACTTTTCTTTCTTTTTTTCCCCGAACCTTTTCTTCCTGTAATGATATTTGGTTATAAAATGACTCCTAGTCTCTCATACATCTGAGTAATGGTCAGTGAGACTGATTTTAGACACCAGGCTTTTCCCATGATACGTGTGTGTATGTACACCTGCATTTACATGTTTATATATGTACACACACAGTAGTGTATGTGCTGTATTGTCACTTTCAAATCTGAAACATAAGTCTTGAGAGCTTAGATGAATGAATAAATAAATAAATGAATAAATAAATGCTGTAAGTAATAGCTAGGTGTTCACCTTTATTTCTAATTTCTGATTATTTCCAATTTTTTAAAAGAAAAAAGAAGGAAAATATGCTGTTGTCAACGTTGAGTCATCACTGTTCAGTTGTCTCGACAGCTGTGTGATCTACATTGGACTGGATTCTTGCATAGCCATTTACTTTTGCAAATGCTTACTTTCCTTTTCTAAGAGTTTTGATGAACTACTTCACACTATAAACGTAGACGGTAATGAGTGTCTAATTGCTTGAGTTATGTAGGGTCATATAAGTACATGCTTTCCCCCAAATTAACCTATGTAAATTTAAGATGGCTAGCACAAGGATAGTGGAAGTTCTTATTTCTTGACCTGGGAAGTGCATAGTTAATTAGGAGTTCTCACCATAATTATCAAGGTTGCCGGTCCTATAAAACTCCAAATGAAGTAGGTGTCAAGGCGAAGCCAACATCTGCAGTGAAACACAAGAGAGAGAAGCCATTCAAAGACAGAGTCCAGGACATATATCAAGAGTGAGCAGGTGACAGAGAAGAATGTGAACGGCCCAGTATTCCACTGGGAAACAGGAAATATTACATTGCTTGTTCATTTAAATGCTGAATTATGTGCCCGATTTCTGACAGCACTGTTGATGGAGTAAGATAATTACCTCTAGAGAAAGCAGGGGAAAATGGCATCAGGCCTATTTGCTAAGGCCTTTTGTGGCTGTCATTGAAACCTTAGAGGAAAAAAACCGAAAAAGCCATACACATAGCCATTAAAGCCAGTAGCTTTAAGCTATCCTTTTCTCTCCAATTACACTGCTACATAACCTGTCTATCAGCTGTCAGGAAAAGTGACATTATCCTGTCAGGAAGATCTGAGGAAATTCAGTACAAGGAAGAAATAAATTTGGTATCAGAAGATTGAAGTTTAATTAGGTTGGGCAGCCAACCTTGGAGGGTTCTGAAGCCTTAAAAAGAGCATGTTATTGCTCATGCTTCTGGAGTTACAAGTGGTCCTTAGCATCTGAAGAAGTTGATTCATGACCTAAAAAGTAAATTATTAATCACTTAATTTCAGGCACATTTAGTACTCCCCCCAGTTCTTAAAGCCTCTGGGAAATTACATTTCCATTCTTCACGGTGACAGGAAGACAAAGTGAAAGTGACTCGTTAGGAGAAAGATTAATGCAAATAGTGAACAAATTATTTGATGTTAAGAATAATATCTTGAATAATTTGCCACTTTGCAATATCAGAGGCATAATTAAAACCAGAGCATTTCTACTGGTAAATACTCAATTGCTTTTTCTCATGTGCTCTACACTTGTATTCAAAGCATTTGAATAAGCTGCCTATTACAATGTTAGTAAAGAGTTACAGAGCACCCGGAAGTTATCATTGAAGGATTTCAGACATCATTTCAATATTGAACTGATTAAAAAAATATATTGTCTTTCATCTGATAAAACAGTATGAAAGTTGACAAATAGAGTAGGTCTATGTTTGCTAATGGGATGCATTGATAGACTGAGGGCTGAGGTTAGATACCTCAAGAACCTATGAGGCTCTGAGTTCAGTGGTGAGAACCATAAGGAAGAATGGAAAATGGAGAAAGGGAGGAGGGGGGTGAGGAAGAGGAGGAGGTAGGAAAGTAGGAGTAGTTGTTCAGTCAAAAGGCCATATAAAACATTATCACCTATTTATTAAATGTACACACATATTTAATAAATTAAATAATAATTTATATATAGTATGCATACTTAATTATTTTCATTTATATATGTATATATATGTGTATATATGTATGTGTATGTATATATATATATATATATATATATACACACACACACATGAAATATATTTATATTTGTTTTCGTGGAAAGAAAAATACCTATAAACTCATGCTATTAGGGATTGTCCCATACAATAGAGTGGAGGCACCAGATTTCAGAACCCTAAGGCTTTATTTGTATGTTTAGATTAATAATTATGGAAAGTATGCTAAAATACTTAAAGTTTTCACTTGCCTGGTAGAGGCAGTGGTTATCATTTGTTGCTGTTTTCTGCTTTTTGTAACTTTCGGATTTTTCTTAAATGATTGATAAAATGACTTTTAAACAACAACAACAAATTGTCACCAAAACCAATCTCTAAGCACCTGGCTATCTTCTTTTACCTTAATTCCATATAAACTGATTTCAATAGCAGTGAGGTGAACATAGTATTCAGAGACTGAATACCGGTCCATAATTTCTACTTAGACTAGGTGATTTATTATTGTTCAAATATATATAAGAATTCTGTTTGAAAAATATTATTATGGAAACAATTAGAGCTTAAATTACTAGCCATATATTTGTTTGAACAGTTAGTTATCTTTTTGCTGTGGTATTTAAATACTTGTCGTAGAAGAAAGGTGTAGTGTTGCCTATGAACAGGCATAAGTAAGAGAGGTCTATTTTCACTTAGCATCACTGTCTTCATTCTTACCGAGGGTGACCTTGTCACCCTTTAAAGGAACTCTGTGTGTAAACGATTTAAATAAGTATGGGAATTTCCATCAGTAACTATAGGTACTTTACAGGCTAGATTTCCCTTCAGGATAAAGGCAATAAAGAACAAAGCAAGTACACTTTTTCCAGATTAAATTAGATGCTAGCCCCACATTATTTAAGTTATATCAACATAATACAACATTAATAATGTATTTTAGAGTAATTACTAATAGGATAATCCATTTATAGCTCAAAATATTCTTGGAGAGGCTATCTAAGAACTAAATCATATTTTTTTAGCAAATAATATTTATTATGGAAAAATTTGCTTCAAGTTCTTCCAGAAAATAATCCTTTACAGGTAATAGATAGTTTTAATCATATTAGCAGTGATTTTTGTTCGATTCAGGTTGGCAAAAACTTTAATATCTTCATATACTTTTTAAAAAATAACAGAATGAGTTTAACTTTATCCTTAGCAAGCTTGATTTCTTTAGAAATATCAGCTAGCAAATGCTTTATTTTAAAATATAAATTTGGCTAACAATCTCTTCTAGATGTGGAAGACAAGTGACATGTTATTTTTAGTCTTTAAAAAAATTCTTCAGTATCTATTTATTTAAAATGATTTAAATTCCCTTCGCAAGTTAGCAGGGGAAGAGTCAGTCTGGAACTCAACATGCACTGAGTAAATCATTCCCCATGCCTGCCTTCTGCACTTTACTGTCCTCTGGAATCTGTGTACAAAGAATGCCTTTTCTAATTTGATTGCCATATGGCCATACCTGCTGTTGTTTTTGGCTGCATGCTGGCTTTTGCAAAGCTCTCTGCATTTCATCTCTTTCCCATTACCCACCTTCAAAATTTGCATGGTGCCTGCCCCGTTCACTGTGCCAAGATCAAAAGAATTATCCATGGCCATAATGCAAAGAATGGTATATACTCACGTTTGACCATACACACACACACACACACACACACACACACACACACACACACACATATAATATATCCGACCCCACAACATTCTAAACTCTGGCCCCTTTATGCTAATTGAATAAAATCCAAAACTAATGGCTAAAATGAGACCAGATCATATTAGTACGACAAATGCTAAAGGAAAATTCATCATCTTAAACACCAAAAGGCTGCTTACAAATGGTTAAATCTACTTCTAAATACAATGGTTTATCTGAAAACCATAGTGATTTACTAAGTAATATTTAACTAGCAAAATTGGAAAGTTTGATAGGCCATTTGTATTTCATTTTCAAGACACCTCAAATTTGTATTTTAAAAGATATTCAGTCTATTGCGTCTAACCTCTGAATTGTGCTTTTAGAAGTACTAAAAGAAAATAGATGACCTACGGGTGAAAAGAAAACTCATCCTGGCTAGCATCCCTCTCACTTCTTCAATACAAAATACTTTTTAGAATACAAAGGAAGACTTTTCATTTGCTACATCTTGCCTTGTTTTTTGTTTCGTTAATGAAACACAAATGTGCCATAAAAATCATCTTATTGTAGTATTTTTCAAAGGGTAACAAAATACTGCTATTCACATGATGATATTGCATTGATATAATATTGGTTTCAACACTCCAAAGAATCAATGCTAAGCCACAAATATAAACCATTTTCCTCTAGAATTGTTCACCAAAATATACAACACAGCCTTAAAATTAATAATAAAGGACTTGCTATCATGTTCCCCTAGAATCAATTACCTATTTAACAAGAACAACTTTCATGTAAACTCAGAAAGAAATGAACAAATTATTTCCTTATAATAGGAAAATTAATTCCTTAAAATAACACAACAGAGAAAATATTCTGCTAAAATGTATCCTCTAAGATGTAAACAACAGTGCATCATTTTACTCTCGCCCCTCATACTGAAATGGTGTGGTTCTGTATTTAGAAAAGCAGCAAGGCCATCAGCCCAGAGACACAGTCATTATCCATATGCTATCATCCATAGCATGGTTCACGATGCTGAGCCCTAGTCAAACCAGCAGACTATAGTTTCTCATCCACAATTTGGTGCAGAATAGGTGCAAAATTATAGACTAAAGAGTCTATGGGAAATATTTACTATAACTATAATGTCATTAGATATTAAAATTCATGATGATTTTATATCAAGTTGTATATGAGTTTATAGATGCCATAATAACCTTTTTAGGTCATGCACATATATGTCTATTTTTGTATCCATTTTGTTATACATTGTGCATAAAGCACAGTATTTGTACTGTTTATTATGTATGTTACTGCTCATTTTTCTATCATATCTCTGTCTATGTAATGTCAAACAATTAAGGAAAAAATAAAAGAAACATGGCAAGAAACAAAGAAGAGAAGAGGAAAGAGGCAGATAAACTGCAAACAATAAAGAATGTAGCCTTAAACATATTGAAAAATACAGTTGTCAATGACTTTTAAAAAGTAATTGCCCTGGAATCATGATACAATTTACAGACCCAGAGAAGAGAGGCTAAATACCAAGGAGGGCTCAAGGGAAGACACATGGATCTCCCTGGAAAGGGGAATATAATAGATTTTTCAGGTGGACTGAGGAAGGAGGGTTAAGGTGTGGGTATGGTGGAGGAATAGAGTTCTGCCAGAAGGCTGGAATTGAGATTTCTTCTTCCATAGATCAAAATAGCAACAGGATAATTGTAATCACTAGTTTAATAAATGTTCAATTTTTAACTATTTAACTTATAGTTTAAAATGTTGTTTAGCATACACTTTATATTTATTCATTTCTACCAGCCATATATAGAACCATTAATAAAAAATAATATTTAGTAAGAGCATATTTACTTTTTAATTTTATGTAATATGTAATTTCATGTATATCTGCATACATGCACACATAATCACAAATAAATGCACAGGTTCATATGTCACAGTAGTCTTATACAATTTTTTTTTTTTTTTTTTTTGGTTTTTTGAGACAGGGTTTCTCTGTGTAACCCTGGCTGTCCTGGTACTCACTTTGTAGAAATCCGCCTGCCTGGGATTAAAGGCGTGCGCCACCACGCCCAGCTACAATTTTTATAATCATCCTTAATTCACAGGTTAGTAGTGGTGAGGTTGGTAGTGGTGTCTAGATTTTATTCTAATCTACCTGACATCAAGGCCTCTACAAGAGGAAAAAGATAAGTACTAAATAAAATAAAAGTTGTAAATGACTTGATAAACACACATTCTCATCCAATGGATGAGAAATCTACATGCTATATATAATACATACATATTAAAACTTGTCTTTAGAAAAATACCAGAATTCTTTCAATATGTTGTCTCTTAAAAATGCATTATTTTGTACTTTACTGAGTGGCTTTAGTGAAAAATAATTCACATATTTGATTATTTTAAATTTATTTAATAGTTGTAAAATTGCCAGAATAATCAGTGTTTTTTAGTCTATCAAAACCCACATTATGTCTAGATTTTTTCCCTGCTTTACAATATCCCATCCCTCTTGACTATCCTGCAGCTAGAACTTATGCTGCATATGTACTATAAATAGTATCATAAAGTATATATATTCTTTTTGATAGACCTCATTGAAACAAAACAATATTTTACAGTTTATCCATTATGGAACACTTAATATTACTTTTTTATTGAGAATAATATTCCATCATATAGTTGTATCACATTTTGTCTTTTTAGCTGTTGATGATATAAGGGGTCACCATTGTTTAGCTATCCAAAACAATGTATGGGTTTTTGCATAGATCTATGCTTTTCTGTGTCATTGGGTAATTATGACTTGGTTGGTGATGTGAAAAGAACTTGTTGTTTGCTAAGGCTGGTCTCAAATCCCTGGCCTCAAATTATCCATCCTGCCTCCAAATACTAGGACTACTAGCCCGGCCTCTATACCTAGCCAGGAAAAAAATTAACATTTTGAATGGTTCCAACTGCTATGTTTTAACTTTTAATATTATTATCTCTTTTATTATTGCCACTGAGTAGATGTATACATTTTAAATTACACAATCACCACTAGAGGTGAAATGACAGCTGTGGACATTTTTTAATTTCTTTTTATCTAAAAATAACTCAAGTACAGTGTGCTACTTTAGTATAGTTCATTGACTTTATAAAATTTGCAAGAGAGTGGTCCTGATTTTTGATACAATTCTGGAATAGGTAACTCCTTCATAGAAAATGTACACTCAACCTAGCATTACTTCATATGGTATTAGCTTCATTCCAATGACTGGACTCCTTGGTAGGAATATGGTGACACCATAAAACCTCAGTCTTCAATACATAAGCACAAAAAAAGCACGCTTAAGGATGTGACTAAAATAATATTTAAATGTGCATGTATTCTCCATATACACACTGTACAAGTGTGACCATGTTATGTCATTGAAAAGTACATCTTCATTGGCTATACTATTTCATATGTCCAACCTAAGTCAGATGCATGAGCTGATGACATAGAAGTTTCGTGTCAATTAAAATAAGAATGCTTTGTGATGTGCTACAGTGATTGCACAGAATACTACTGCTGGTTAAAAGACAATATTCTGAGGGGGTTTAGCTGATTAGAGATTGTGAACAAATTTATAAAATAAACCCATGAACAAAACTACTGAATACTGCCAAACTCAATGTTTGTCAAGTCTCTCTTTGATGATACTATAATGTAATTGGAAAATACTATAATGTACTGCCTTTACAATAACCAGTGAATACTATTCAAGCTACATGGTTATACAAGCTATTTGATAAACTGAAATAAAGACATGTGTGGGGTTTTAGTTAACACAGATTACAGCTTTACAATTATTCTTAAGCCAGGGAGCTATGGAGTCAAATGCAAAGATTCATAGGTGGCTTCACAGTGACTTTTCAGATTGCAGTGTGATGTTAACTCTTTTTTGGAGCTTGGCTCTTTTCTGTTATCCATGGGTTTCTGATTGGTTATGTTCCTGATTTAGTCCATGTACCTAGAAGCCCTGTATCAATTTTCCAGGTCACATGCTGTCTCTTAGCCTAGACTCTAGCTTTACCCCATTTCAGTTCTCTTGCTCTTCTTGGCCCTCATTTCCGACTCTTTCCTCTTATCCACTCAGGATGCTATCTTTTTGGTTGTACACATGAGATTATGATAAAGGTCCTAAGGAGACTATCAAAGTTACGTAGGCTTTTAACTGTCTGAGCTGTTCATATTTTTGTAATATTTTGATAAATTTTAAAATGGTCTGGTTTGATTTCAGGTGATAAATTTCTAGTATTTTGAACTGGATTTCAGAACAGTCCTGTTTCAATTATTGTTAATCTTCATTATAATCATGTTCTGACTATACCCATGGAATAGTTTCATTGAATGTCCAGAAGAATAAAAGCATGAAAGATCAGAGATAATATATACTCATTACTCTGACCTGTAATCCACTAGCCAGGGGTTATGTTTTTTAAAGATTTTTGTTATTTAAATGGATTTTTAAAATGTTGTGATATTGTGTCCAAATGTTATTATGAGTATATTTTCGAGTATGTGTCAATTATACTAAAATATTTTATTATACAAACATCCGAAGATAATGACTCTTTTATAAGCATTGCAAATTCATGGCAAACTAAACAACACCTTAAGATGAAATTATGTATGCTTGGTTCATGAGTATGTGTTCTGTACATAATAAACTCAACAGCCTAATAACATTTCATAGAAAAATGCATCATAATCCATCAGCCAGATGGATTATGATAGTTATCTCTATCTGTATCAAAATAACATTGATTTTGCCACAAGACAATTTTATCTCTAAACTTGCCATCAGTCTCTTTCCTAGAAATGTAAGCTGCTCTTATTAAAGGGTTCAGATGGACACCTTATTATCACCATAATGAAATGCAGTAAAAGGAGGGAAAACAAGAAATCTACTATTTAAATTACATTATAATACTACACTACGTTAATTAGAATTGTTCAGGATATACTCAAAACATTAAATTAGAATAAAAGTTAAGAATCATGAAATTCCAAAGACATAAACATTTACTTTACAGAGAATAATAAGCACAGCCAGGAATATCTTTGATTTCTGGGTTATCACAGTTTATATTAGACTAGACTATCAACAGTTTTATTTTTTTTTATAAATCAGTGAGTGTATCATAAAACATAAGATGTACATGAAAATTGAATTTTTTTAGTATCTTCTGCCATTTTATGAATAGTTATAGGCATTTATTTTTTAATTTATTTATTTTTATTTTAATGTGCATTTGTGTTTGGCCTACATATACGTCTGAGTGAGGGAGTTGGATCCACAGGAATTTGAGCTACAGACAGTTGTGAGCTTCCATGTGGACACTGGGAATTGAATCTGGGTCCTCTGGAAGAACAGCCAGTGCTCTAAACCTCTCAGCCACCTCTTCAGCCCTTACAAGAATCTCTTAACTGAAGTTTTTCCGATATCTTCCAAAATTTTGCTTTGCTGCAACATTCCACAATAAAGGGGAAAAATGTTACATAGTTAGCAAGTCAGTGAAAATCAGAGGGACTAAATAAAACGTATATATCTGGAATAAAGTAAAAGCAGCAGTGAGCAATTCCAGGAACCGTGAAGATAGAAGACAGTACATACCACGTTACAGAATGCAGAAAGCCTAAACCTGAAGTCAACATTCAATGCCCTGGCTAGGGATATAGCTCAGTGATAGGGTGGTTGCTTCGTATGTAGCAAGCCAAGTTCAATCTCTGAACCACCAACAAAATTAACTAATTAAATTCATTCATTTTAATTTTATTTAAGAAGATATCTTAATTAAGTCCAAATGGAAATATGACACATTCATGGCAGCTATTATCAAAATAATAGCTCCTTCATAATACTTGAATCCTTAATAAACAAGATGGTCCTAGGCAGATATTTGGTTCAATGAACTCATCAACCTAGAAGATAAATACATTCTCCCCACAGATCCTGGCGTCAACTTTGTGAACAATTTTTATATGTCTAAAATAAACAGTAAAATGCTGCATTCCTGTCTATGATGGAGTTTGACCGGAATTTTCTCTATTTTTCCTTTCCTCTTTCACTTATCTTTTGCTTGGAAAAAAGTCATAATTGTATAACTGAGCATTTAACAATTGTTTAGAATCATGCCTGGGAAGTAAATTATCCTCTATTCCCACAGACTAATAATGCCAGTAAATGAGACCTACTAGTCATGGGGCAGGAAATTAAAATAATTGTGGCCAAGGCTTTAACCAAGTCACTAGGGACTGTATTATTGATTCTAAGAAGACAGATCTCTACTCTCCAGAAAAATGACATCTGTTTCAAAATGAATGACGGAGACACAAAGGACACAGTGGACTCGGTCTGGTAAAGGAGGAAAATTTACAAACAACTCAGGACAAAAGATAAATATTGAACCAAAAACAAACAGAAAAGCAGAACATTCGGCAAGCAAGATGGGACTGCTGAAGAACACTATTGGAAATTGTATAAGGTCACACATAATGATATAACTCAGCTTAATGTCTTAGGGGGAGAGTGCATTAATTAAAATGCAAAATTCTGTGACCCACGGGGAGTGATTGCTAATGGGCTTCTTTATGGTTTGATGAAAATATTCTAAAATCTGTGGTGATGAGTGTCTAACATTAAGCACATATTAAAACCCTTGAAGAATATACTTCAAAGGAGTATATTGTGGCTTGTGAGTTATATCAATAAAGACATTATTTGGGAAGAAAAAAAAAGAGCATATGATGAGTCTAATTCCTCTCTCCTTAGACATCTTTAGAAGCAAAGTTGGACACAGCATTTTGCTCATTGAAGTCCCGCGATAGTGATTGGGACCGGTGGAATGAATTCAGATTTGACTGAAATCTACATCAGACTTGGAAATAATTTTCACATTGAGACAGATAACCTATCCTGTCCCTGAATTTAAAAAGAACACCGCATAAATGTAATGGTCTCCTTTTAATTGTATGAGTGGTATCTGGGCACCACATGTTCTATTTTAACTACACTCTCACTAACCCCGGTGTCTTCTTTCTGTCACTCCCTCTTTATAAATCTCCATTTCTGGGAAGCAAGCTTCTTTATTGCCAGCATGTTCAGGTTGCTGGTGGCTGGTGGAAAGCCATGAAATCTCTGGCTTGTTAACGTCTCTACAAATTGATGTTATCCAATCTCGTCTGAGCCTTCACTGCTGCCTCGAAATCCTTTTATGAATGTCTAATTGGCTCTTTTCACACATTTTCCATAGACTTCACCTTAAAGCTTTTCAAATCTCTTGTCTTCTTACAATGACCTCTCCACTTCACCCCACCACCACCCCCACACACACACAGAAGTCAGCATCTTCTGCCTGGTGAAACTGTCCCAATGCTTAGAAACATACAGGACTCATTCCTTCCTACATTTCTCTCCAAAGACAAAGGCAATTTCACTGTCACAGAAAGAAATCCAACTGCAATTGAAATAAACTCATCTCTGTGATGATAGACAAGTCAGGATGAATGTGCTTAATTTTCTCATCTATAAAATTTATACCACAAACATGGTGAATTCTAGAGCTATTTTCAACACATTCAGTTAAGGTCATTCTAATGTGTGTGTATATATATATATATATATATAAAAGCATCCTGGGACCCTTCCTTTCCTGAACAACCTTGGTACACTGACTACAAATTCAAACAATAATCACTTTTCTCTCCATTAATTCCCTGTCAACTGGAGTCTTCTCCGCCTGTACGTTCTTAAGACTTCATCCTTCACAAAGCCCTCCTGTATATTTTGTTGTTGCTGCAGCTTTATTTCGTATCGTTTTGTTCTGCATGCTGGGCAAGCACTCTGACACAGAACTGGAGCCTCCCCGGCTTGTGTGACACCATTTCAGAATCCCTCCATTACTTTCATCACATAAACCAATAAATTCAGCAAAATTACTTCAGGGTATAGATACTATCTGAAGCCTTTGATAACTTGTTTTTTCACACCTTCCAATTTGGCTGGTGCTTCTAGCACTGTCTTGAGATAGCTGTTGCAAGTGACTTTCTGTCTCCTGCTTATCCTATTTGAATTATCTTTGACATAAATCACCACTGGTTCTGGAAGGCTAACATGAACCCTTTTCTTATTTTCCATGACATTCAGTCCCAAGGTTCTGTTTCTATGGTTCTGCTTATTCTTCTCTGCATTTATTCCCCCTCCTCAGTGTAGCCCTAAAATGTAGGTGTTTCTTCAAATAAATCTTTCATTCATTGCTTGACAATCACTGTTGACAAGAAGGCATTTTGAACTGAATAATTTTCTTTATTTTAAAAACTATTTATTTTATGTGGTGGTTTGCCTGCATGTGTGAGGATTCGAGATGCCCTGGAATTGATAATGCAGACAGCTGGGGAAAATCAAGTAGGTGCTGGGAATTAAACGTGGGTCCTTGAGGAAAAGAAGACCAATGCTCTTAGCAGTTGGGGCTATTTCTCCAGCTCCAATACGTTCTTCTTTTTCATTTTCTTTCCCCTTCCTCTCCCGCAACACCGCCCATTTGCTAGACTGGGCTTTTCTGTGTAGCCTCAGCTATCCTGGAACTTGCTCTAGAGACCAGGCTGACCTCCAACTCAGAAATCTGCCCGCCTCTGCATCCTGAGTGTGCTGGACCCTGCCTGAATGTCTTTCTTTTCTCCTGTATTCCTCTATATTCTTTAACAATTTAAAGATATAATGAAATCAAACTGTATTACTATAGTCTGATAATGATATAGAAAAAGAGAAAAGAAGAGCAAACTTCTGCTCCTGCAGGTTTCCTGTCACTATAAAAACTCATCTAGGACTAGCACTGGCATCTGTGAAGAAAGACCAACAATGCCAGCAGAGACTCTCTGGTCTGTTCTCAGGAACAGTTTTTGATTGGTGTGCACATGGCTAAATACTCTAAAACATAATATAAAATTATCACACAGTTACTTCAGGTTGTTATCTAGAAACATTACGCTCTTCTAAAATAGCATCACAGTTTAAAAAAAAAATTAACTGCACAGCAAATACCAAGCTATACATTGAACCATACTCTCAGTTGCTTCTACGGTTTCTTTAGTGGCTGCTTTGAGGGTAAATCCACATCGAGAGATTCCAAAGCTTTTACCTTGAGTAGATCTGAGAAGGGGAGAGAAGAAAGGCAGCAAACATTCAACTCACACTTTGTCTGTTCCGTAGCTCCTGTAGTCCACGGCCGCAGAAACGGCCACGATGAGCGCGGGCATCCCATAGCCAACCAGATAAAAGTACTTCCTACGGGAATGCTCGCTCTCAAAGACCTCCACCAGCATGATATACAGCTGCACCCCTTCTAGAAACATCCAGGTGAAGGCCGCCAAGAAGAAGAAATGCAAAAGAGCCGCGAACACTGCACAGGCAATCTAGAAAAAGGAACCCAGGCTTCAGTTTCCAAACAAGCACAAAACTATTGCCCAACACAAAACTAACGTAAGTGGCTATCAGCCCAGCAAATATAAAAGAGGTTTGCAATAGGATAATCTGGATAAGACCCTTGGGAGTATAAACATGAAAATGAATTAAATATAACCTGCTTGGACTGCTTTTTATCTTAATTACAGCTTATGGCTGACACCTTATTATAAAACAAGGGAAATCATAGCATTTATGGGGAAAAAAGAAATCTATTAAAAGCCCAAAGATAATTACCACTGGGATTAGGCTCAAAATTTTTAAAACTTTCTACTTAACATTTAAAGATTTTTAAATCTTTAAAAATGAAAGTGATTGTTTCTATAGCCATAATCCAACTGCTTGGTAGACTAAGACAATGGAATTGAAAGTAGCCTAAAGTTCAACTCTGCTTCAATTAAAAAAATAAAAATAAAAAAAGAAGGAAATAAGAAAGGAACAAAAATAGAGAAAGAAGAGAAAGACACAAAGAAAAGCAGAATGATGTCAAAATTGATCTTTTCTGTGTTTCTTCCGAACATGGATTAATATGTTGGGTTTTCTGTATAGTTTTTTTATTGCAACTGAAGGGACTAGACATGAGCTCTGTCACTCTCCTCAATATCTTCAGCTGTAAATGAAAATAGAAATAAATAAAGTGCCAAATATGATGTGAAACACACACACACAGAACACATAACTAGTAAGAAAAGGAAGAAACTTTACTGAGTAACACGACCCCTGATGACCCCTGCATTTTTTTGTATCAGTCTCCATCTTTATGTTGTTCACCAGAGAGTGGTTTGAGGCAGTATCCACTGCCTGGTAAAGTTTATCATAAGATATTAACATTGGGGAATTAAAATTCAAATATGATTCTACGTGAAAGAAACTATCACTATTTTAAGTAGAGGTTAACTAAAGAATAGGATATTTTTCTCAAAAATAACACAATTGTTCATTTAAGGATTTCTAAGGTTAGGATTTCAACTATAATTTTTTTTTTAATCATAAGGCTTTAGCTTGAGGAGGAAAATGTGTTCTTTGATTGCTTATTCATATATATGCATTTATAGGGAAAGCAATTGCATTAGATATATGCTAACCAATTAAAATATATTCACCATAATTGTATCCTTTGCAGTCATTAATCATAAAGGCATAATCATAGACTTGAAAACTGCATTCTATTCTACGGTACATCATGCATATGAATGCATACTGGAGATCAGCATTAAGTGAGTGAATTATTTATCATACCCACAAGTATTCTGAAAACAACAAAGTAAAGTTTTCCTCCCTTTGTGTTTCTAGTCATGAGAATTTATAAATGTCTGAACCAATGCATGGATTGTTCATTGATGCTGTGAATGCAAAATAGCATGGATACTTTTGGAAAGAGTTTGGCAATGTCTTCCCCAAACTACATAGACCTTACCACAGAGCCCATTAGCTATGTACTTAATAGGCTTGAATTATTAACCAGGAAAAACAAAACAAACTAAAAAATGACAAATAAAAACAAAAAAGGCACAAATTGAGCACACTGAAATGTTGATAGCAGTTTCATTCACAATTGTCAAAAAACAAAAGGCACTTCAGCGGGGATATCTAATATTAAAATCGTAGAATATCTACAAGGGTAGATATTTTTCTGTGTTAAAAAAAAGCTATTCAATCATAAAATGATATGGGAGAAACCTAGTATATATCAGCAAGAGAAAAGAACCAGTGCAATAAAGTTATATAGTATATGATCCCAATAATACTGGGGAAATGCAAAGCCATTGGAGAACATAAGAACAACTGGATGGCTAGAGGAGATACAGTGATGAACAGAAGAAATACAGAGAATTTCCAGACAGTAAAATATACTGCATATGCAATAAGAGAGAATGTGTGTGTGGGGGGGGGTCTACAAAATACATAGCCCCCAGTGAATTCTAATGTAAACTATGAACCATGGATTTACAGTAATAAAGATGTGTCAATCCTTCCTCATTAGTTACAAATGCACCACTCGGGTAGGAGATGTGGGTGACAAAGGATGCTATTCACATGTGTAAGCATGAGTTATATGGACAATCACTATACTGTATGAAAACCCAGAGCTTGTTGTAATAAAGAAATAGAAATTTGCACCCCATCTGTAAGATGTGAAAATCTCTGTCTGTGGACTAAACCAAAGTAACAGTCCTTCTCAGCATGGTCTTTCCCAGTGTAGAGAGTCTTACAAAGTGAAAATTGTGAGTAGCCTTTTGCTAACGGCAATATAGCTTACTGGTTGGTCGGTTCTGTTGATTCCAATCAGGAAGAGCAGTTCTGCCACGAACAGGCTGATGCAGAGGTTCTTGTGAATGGTGTTACGGTCACTCTGGAGTCCCCGGAAGAAGCAGAATGTGAAGATGCAAATCAGGAGACAAACAAGGGACAGCAAGATGCCAACCCACGTGATCACATCCAGAAGAAGATCGTGGACTGCATCACTGTGCTGGAGACACAAAAGGGACCATAAGTTGCCTTTGTATGTGAACAGTAATCAGTTCTGGATTCAGAAAGCATGATTCTAGGAGAACACTAAATATCCCTTACACTCACAACAAATGTGAAAACTGAACCACTCGGGCTTTCTATCCCATTAAAGCATGTTATCTTTTTTGCTAAGAATTTACTTCGAAATTTGGAGGTGTCAATAAAATTCATTAGCTTCATTCTTCCAGTACATAAATAACTGAACCAGATCAATGTGACTCTGGCTAAAGATTTCAAGGTCAAATTGTAGATTTTAAAATCATCAACAGACTTTTAAGTGTATAAGAAATGTAAATAAATAAAATATCAAATAAAAAACAAAAAAGAATGTATAACTCCTTGTACCATTGATGATTTATCATAATTTTTAAATCGACTTCATAGAAGTATGCATTTAAATAAAAAAAAAACCCTGTAGTTAATTCTGAGGAGTAGCTACATATCTCATCTGTACCACATATTTAATGGAACGTTCTCAGGTATTGAGGATATCCACAGGACTTATATTCACATTGGATTGCTTTAGCATTCATAGTAACATGTCAAAGCAGTCACTTGAGTTGAGAAACAAAGTCTAGAATAGTCTGTGCATGGCCAGTCCAGTCTTATTTCTTGGGTTCGCTCAAAGCCATTAGCAAACCCCTTCCAGCAAAGGAAAAGTTAATCATCAAGTTTAACTGATGTAATTCTAAAAACATGAAAAATATCAGACTGACTCAGAGATAGTTCTCAAAAATCTAACTTTACAGCCAGGCAGTGGTGGCGCACACCTTTAATCCTAGCACTTGGGAGGCAGAGGCAGGCAGATTTCTGAGTTCAAGGCCAGCTTGGTCTACAGAGTGAGTTCCAGGACAGCCAGGGCTAAACAGAGAAACCCTGTCTCGAAAAATCAAAAATCAAAAAACAAAACAAACCAACAAACAAAAAATTCTATCTTTACTTTAAATGAAGCAACCAGGCAGAGGGCCTATACAGTAAATCACTTATGGAAAACTGGCAAGGATATTAGATTGGCCAGGAGATCAGTTAAAATTTAAACCAATACCATTTTTTGTCTGTGAAGATCATACACATAGTTTTCTTAGTACACATGAATACCAGTGCCAGAGGAGGCCACAGACATCATATAGCCCTGGAAGTGGAGTAATAGACAGTTGCAAACAAACCTACAGGGATTTTAGGAGTAGAGACTTGGGGTCCTCTGCAAGAACAATATGTATTCTTAACCAGAGTCATCTCTCCCTTCACACACATGCTTTGCAATGAAAATTCCATAGTATCTTCTACATTAAAATAGCCAGATTAAAAGATTAGTATTAGTTTTCATTCTTTCTGTGTTATTTTATTCTTTGAGTTGATAGTGTGAAAAGCATGAAGATGAGCTTCCTTGAAGCAAGTCATTATCCCAGAATCCGCATCGCATCACGTGCACCTGAGCGCTTTCCCCTTGCCAGCTGTACTTACACGGGGTCTTATTTCATGAAGCCCTTCCCTAGAACTGACTGTGAAATTGGTTTGAAATATTCCTGCATAAGTCGGCTCTACTTCCCAGGAAAATCACAAATCATGAAAGAAAACTAGGTGAAGTTTTGTTTGAAATGCTTTGTTCTCCTAAAGATATTACTAAAACAGCCCTGGGTCTCTGATGGTTAAATGACTTTGTAGTTTGTGAGTGGAGAGAGGTTGACACTGCCTGGTTCCCAGAACAGAGAGCTACTTGCTCTCACTTTTCCTCAAAGGAAAGAAACTGCTGGAGTAACAAGTCCTGGTGTTTAGCACAGCAGTCTCCCATGATGGGAAAATGGCAGGAACAATACTTTCTCAAGTGTATCCTAAAGACCTAAAGCACTAAGGAAAAATAGAGGGGGAAAGTAAAAACCTCCCACCTTTGTTTGCCTGGGTGGTTGTATTATTAGAAATGTATTTACTTGGTGTCTCTGTAGACCCTTCACAAGCCCATGCAGAGTTGTTGAGAAAAGAATACCAGATTTCAAAATGTCAGCAACAAAAGTACATAAGACTCAAGCACAGAACAATAAAACCTGGTGATTAACTCGCCCTTAGTGTTGTCTCTCTGGGAAAACATTAACAGCCATCAAGGTGTATGTGATACAAGGGTAAACACCCTTTGATGCAACTCAAAATTTAAATATTATCAGTATGATAAAGGGAAAAGAGACAACAGACAATAAATCATTCTAAGAGATGTAAGCATAAGCATATAAAAAGCCATGTTTTAAACAGTTTGCCATGATAGAATTTCAAGAAGGTAGTGATAAAATGTGTGTGTGTGTGTGTGTGTGTGTGTGTGTGTGTGTGTGATAAACAAACACTATACTTCTGAAGTTTGGGGCTTGTAAGCACTCAGTTATTGGTAACAAATATTTCAATCCTTAGGCATCTATCATGTTAGAGTCATGTCCCAAATTATTATATGTGCACATAAGTAGTATTATATATATAATTCTTTATAAATATTTGTTTTTTAGCCATTTGATTCCCATTCTTTTGAGACCAAATACCTAAGTCTTAGAAGCTGAGGGATTTCAGGTGAGAAGCCAGCCTAAGTTAAATAGTCTGTCTCTCTATTTCTGCCTCTGTCTGTACCTCTGTCTCTGTCTCTCTCTGTCTCTTTCTGTCTCTGTCTATATCTCTGTCTCTCTCTGTTTCTCTCTGTCTATCTGTTTCTCTGTGTCTGTGTGTCTGCGTCTCTCTTTCTCTCTCTCTCTCTCTCTCTCTCTCTCTCTCTCTCTCTCTCTGTGTGTGTGTGTGTGTGTGTGTGTGTGTATGTGTGTAAAAAGGAAAGGAGAAGAGAAAGAGAGATAGACAGAGAAAAAGAGGGGACACTCAGGGCAGAGAGATATAAAATCTGGAGCTCATCTAATCCCAGCCTGTGATGTCTCCTACCTAAATAAAGATGAAAGTAAGTTAAAAGTCCTTCTAAGGATTATAGAGTGCTGTAAGAACTGAACCCTTGGGGTGGGAGAAATTGATTTTTAGGGATTAAGAGCATTAGCTATTTTTCTGGAAGACCTGGGTTCAATTCTCAGCATTCACAAGGCAATTCACAACCATTTGTAACTCCAGTTCCAGGGGGGTTGATACAGTATTCTGGTATCTGTGGGCACCAGAAATACACAGGGTATACTGACATACATACTGGTAAAATCCCTATACATAAATTCAAATCAGGAAGAGGAGGAGAAGGGGAAGGAAGAGGAGGAGGAGGGGGGAGGAGGAGGAAGAAGAGGAGGAGGAGGAAGAAGAGGAGGAGGAGGAAGAGGAGAAGAGGGGAAGGAGGAGAGGGGGAGAAGGAGGGGGGAGGAGGAGGAGAGGAGGAAACAACTGCCCTATTTGACAACTTACTTTCCTTACTCTTTTTATTCTAGCTCTGATGGCCTGTTCTGTTTTGTTATGTGAAATATCTAGTACATTCCAACCCCAGGGTTCTAATTTTATTTGCCTGCAGCCTCAGTTCCCTTCCAGAAGAAATTCATGAGGCTTGTGTATCAACTTTCATTTGCATGTCTCCTCAATTATTGGGTTTCTTTTCTTTTCTTTCTTTTTGTTTCTTGATTTCATTTATGTAAAATTATAAATATCATTCTCACCTATTGCTGTCCCTAAAATACATTCTCTGTAGTGTTTAGTGTTTATAAAATTATATAATTTATAGTTTCTAATTTTTGTATTCCTCACTAAAAAGTAAGAATCAAAGTAATAAGATGGTTCACCTAGCCATTAATTTGTTGCTTCATTCACCTAGCCAGAGCAGGGAGAAGTATATGGGAGGTGTTAAAGAGAAAAGAGAGAGAAAGAGAGAGAGAGAGAGGGGAGAGAGAGAGAGAGAGAGAGAGAGAGAGAGAGAGAGGAAGAAAGAGAGAAAGAAAGAGAGAAAGAAAGAAAGAAAGAAAGAAAGAAAGAAAGAAAGAAAGAAAGAAAGAAAGAAAGAAAGAAAGGAAGGAAGGAAGAAAGAGAGAGAGAGAGAGAAATTGGGAAATGTAATTATAGTCTACTTACAAAGAAAAAAGAAAAAGAGAAAAGGAAAGGAAAGGAAAGGAAAGAAAAGAAAAGAAAAGAAAAGAAAAGAAAAGAAAAGAAAAGAAAAGAAAAGAAAAGAAAAGAAAAAGACACAAAATATAGCTCATGTCGCTGGTCTTGGAAGAGACCAACATGATTCAGTAAAGTTTCAACTGAATGCATATTGTTTTTGTTCTCCTAAAGTTGAAAATCAAAAGTCGAACCTTCATGTGTTCAGGACTATCCACCTCAATTTTAGGCTGTCTGAAGCCTTGTCTACATAGAAGCAAAGCAACAAAGTTTACAATTTACTGTGATTAACAGCAAAGTGGTTCTTTTCCCCATAAAAATACTAGAATTTTTTGCTGTTTTCTTGGTAGAAAATTTAAACTATCAAAAGTCTACAGATTTGATATAGAATGAGTCTTAAGTATAAAGTAAGTATTATTTTGATGCCAAACATTATCATAAGTAAATGAATTATCTAATTTCAACTCACTAAATTTAAAGTTTCATGTGTATCATTAGTACTGTTTAGGGAAAACTGTCAGAATTGTCCATTCCATAATATTTGAAAGTAGTATATTTCAACATTAAATTGTGAATTCATTTCTATTTATAACTTTTGCATAATGAACAGAAATAACGCAATTTCAGGTATAGATCCTTCTTTATACAAAAATAAGCATGCAAAACAAAGACTTAGATGAGAAACTTGCTGAAGGGATCATAACTCAGTGAATGTTGCTGCAAAGAATACTCAGAGGACTAATAAAACATAGAAACAAGACAGACAAAGAAAATTCTTGAAGAAAACCGTCTTCCTATGAGAAGATGGGAAGACAGTCTCTGAGGAGTATGATAAAATACTCAACAAGATATAGTTTCAGGAACTTCAATGACTCTTTTCTCACTTGTTAGAAATTTTTACATAAACATCATTTTTCTCTTTTTCTCCGACGTTTCTATTCATAAGGGAAGTGACAGATACTTCCATAAGAGTTAGAGAAAATTTCTGATTTTTCTTTTAATTTGATCTCACCCAATCTGCTTCTAAATGTCACAAAGGACAGCTCGGTGAGAATGAAAGGGTGTAAAAGGACAGCTTAGATGATGTCTATGAGTCTATGAACAGCACTCTGACCATGTATAACTCAAATATGTCAACACATGCAAACATCCAAAGAATGTAAGTCTGCAGACATGAAACACGGAGATGAGACGTTTGCCTCATGGTTTTAAAAAGAACTCAAGCTGGAGTACAGTAACACTTGGTATGAGTGTCTTGAAAGTACCAATGCTATTTAAAAAACAAGTTATTAGCACAATATATAGACTTTTCAGTACTCTTCACTGAGACTACACCTTCTTCCTAGATGAGTTAGACACTGAATTACTTTGATTCTCTCCAGTTTCTTCTTTAAAGAAATATTTTTAAAGAAATGTATCCCTGCAACATTCTAGCATATGTGAACAATGAGACAGTAAGTATTAAGAACCTGTTTTACATTCTACGCACAGTTACATTTTAGTATTATCAAACTGTCTTTTCAACCTATTTTGTTCTGAAATATTCAGAATACTGCTAAAATGTCATCATTTTTCAACAAACAAGGATATTTGCTTCTCATGTCTTCATCATGAGATGAAACATGGGTTGGAACTGTAGGTGTCACTGAAGCCTATAGAATTCCAAAAAAAAAAAAAAAGTCTATTTTCTGATAAATGTAGTTTGGAGTCTCTTAAGTTCCTGGAATTTCTCTACATTTTGGGAATCAAGTCAGCAAGCACGAAGGTCACCTCACAGGCTTATGGGAGACAAAGGGCTCAGTGGTCTGAAGCAATGGTTTCTTCTGTAGAATAAGATGAAACTCACAGTTGAGCAGTCTAGTGAGAAGGGCGATAGGATAGTCTTTCCTACTTCTTTATAGCAAATTAAGCAACTAAGTTCACTCCAGACTTTTATATTTGTATCAAATACAAATCAACATTAACATATTTAAGCTTTACTCTCAAAAGAGAAACACTAGCAAGTTAGATGCTAGAGAGAGACATTCACATAGAGCTGCCTTTTAGATTAAAAAAAACCTCAACAATTTCTTTTTACTTTAAAGAAATATAACTTGATGCTTTGATATATCTGAAATTATCTTACAGTGAATTAAAGAATAAAAACATAAAATTCATCTTATTCTGAACTAGAATCACAGCTACCATAACAAAGGAAAAAGAGAAAAGAAAATACTTTATTAAATGAGAAGGAAATACTACATTTCTCTCACTGCTGCTTTACTGGTGTATAGGAGAGGATTCACAGCAGAGTGACCAGCTTCCCTTCTTGCTCAGCACTGCATGAGTTCTTATCATCGTATTTTACATCCTGATAAAATCTTCATCAGATCATAGTCTCAGATTTCAGATATGAGGGCAGAAGTTTGAAATGTATAAAAATCATTCCAATAGCCCAGAAGATAGATGAGGCTCAGTGCCATCTCAGAGTTAAGTAGATGAAGCATTCGCCTCTTTTGAGAGACTCAGGTTAGTTTTGCCCTGATAATTGGTTCAGGTGACCCTGACCAAAGTTTGTAATCCCAGGTCATGCCATCTGCATCATCCTGGGGGAGTGACGTCAGAGGGCAAATGTAGTAAGTGGTGAGCCTGAGTTCAGCCTTGCCTTTACTTATGAATCAGGCACTGGGCTTTGTGTCAGACCTGAACTGTTTTAGCTTACCTTTGGGAATATTATGAGTGGTTTTTTCCCTACAGCTCAATTATGAAAATGAGTGATCAAATTATCAAAGCTCAAATGACTGGATGATAAAAGAAGACTTAAGACTTGCTACTTTAAAGGTAAATGGAAGAGCATAAAAAACTCCAGAAGGAAGAAAGTCAAAGGCTGTGCATAGAGTATAACATACGAAACGAACATGGCATTATGTATAAGGTAGACCGTTATATAAAACCCTCCTGGAGGCTGCACTCCATAGATCTTGAATATGATGCCCAAGATTGTGTAACTCAATCAAAATTTTTTATTCTACCCCAAAAAGACACTAACTGTTGAAAGTAGTGGTCCTTGAGTTATCTGTATTTGCCACTAGAGTATTCATTCTTGATGGTATAGGTCTCTTGTTGTTCTGTGCATTTGAGCGGTCTCTTAATATCTGTGAATTTACAGAATATAATAGTCTAGAGGTGAAAGGGAGGAGTGATGATAATCAATATGGTGGAATTTTTTTCCAGTGGAGTTGGGTTTTTTTCACACTTAATTGAGTGTTTTAAAATTATTTCATGTGACATGTTGAGCCACAGCAACAATTATGATTCCTATAATTCTATTTACTGCCTATTCGAGTGTGAAATTAAAATCTACATGTATTTCTATGAGGATTTTAATAAAAATTTTAAATGTAGACTTAATAGCTTGGAAATATAAATATTTGACTTTTCTGTCATCATAAATGGCTATTGTAAAACTATAAGTTCTGAGAAATTCTTTTTAGTCAATGACTTTCTAATAAAACATGTTTTGCACTTGCTAAGTGATCTATACAACTTTACACAACGACCAAAGGTAACATGATTTGCTCATCCATGAGGGCCCATGGTAGAACTTTTGGTCATTTTTCAATTGCCTCAGAATGTACAGACACACTTAGAATTCAAAAATTCTAGACATGGAAGTAAAAGTGTCTGCTGAAACATATCTACAAGATGTCTCTCAGTGCCATTTAAGGAGATGGTGCAGTAGGAACTTTCTGTAAGACTAGATTCTCAAGATGTGGTATGATTGATATCTCCCTAATTTTGAAATACTTGACAGATAAAAGTAAAGAAAAGTTATAGTACATGCTTGGTTTAAAAAAAAAAGACACGTAGAACCTGGAAACAGCTGCACTGACTCCTGGGTTTTCTGATGTTCTGTATTAATTTAGAAGAAAACACATATATTCACAGAATACCTCATCTTTTAAACTGTAAAACTTTCCTAAAGAAAAGGGCACAGAAGTTAATGAAGAATTTCTCATTTGCTACTCAAACAAACAAACAAACAAACAAAACCAAACAAAACAAAAAACATGTTGGCTATAGTAAAATTAAGGCTTTAAAACTGTTATTCCTAATAGGGGTTTAACACGTATTAACATTCATTGAATATGGCAGTGTGTTCAAACCATAGGTGTTCATAGACTTTCAGATAACATAGTTGTTCATATTTCCCTCCCACAACCCAACACTCTGCAGATCTTCTCTCACACTAATTAACATCAAATTCTCCCTCCCTCCCTCCCTCCCTCCCTCCCTCCCTCCCTCCCTCTCTCCCTGTCCTCCCCCCTCTCAATAAAAAAGCAAACAAACAAACATGATTGCAAGAAGGAGAATGGGAAGGAAATACAAAGTTTCATTCCTAACCAAGAACCCATTTATAACTGGTGGCTTCTGGGGTTAAAAAAATCAGTTTTCTTTAATGAAAGGACACTGAGTATATCAATCACATTTTGGGGTAGCCTCATGCTCAGGAATAGTTGGCCCATACAAAAAAGACTATTATCATATTAATCAAAATTATCAAAAAATATTTAACTGAAAACAAAATTGGATTAGGAGTGAAAAATGGTAAGCTTTCAGTTCAGGTAGTAAAATTCTGTTTGAGTCCAAAATATTATCCACCAAACACTGGCAAATTCAATATATGAATATTTCTTGCATTACTGCTATGTGTTGTGTATTGATTAGAGCAATGCAAATGTAAGCATGCACATAAACATATATTCATCTGGTTTCCTTACCCATAGTAACTTCAGATAAAAGAAAAGAAATAATTAGTAGGCTTCCTTTTTTCCATTGCCACTAATAAACTTATCATATTTTATGCAGAATTGGGTGCTTCGGATACTAATCTTAAGGACAAGTATCCTCTAAGTTTAGTGACAATAAGTGAACTAGCAGTCATTAAAAAATAATATTATTATTAAAGGTTTCATGGTTTTTCCAGGCAGCAAATAGTTCACAATAAATCTGTAAATAGAAATATTTGCACATTAATGATATGAAGAATAAATTGACAATACACAAAGTGCCTTAATTCAGAAATGTTTTGTTTAAATTAAAACCAAACTTATGCAAGTTGTCTTTTATGTGTATGTTAGTAAGCTATATAAGTAACCACTCTGGAGAAACTTGACTAATTCCTCTAGAGCCCAATAGTGCTCTAGTTTTTTTGTGTATTTGCCAGACACAGTAGAATGAAATAGGTCAGAAGAAGTAAATAATAATCAATGAATAACCTCCATGCTAAATAAAGCAGACTCTTGGGATTTGAAACCGAGTGAAGTTAGAAGACACTTCAACTAGATCCTACTACAAACAGTATCAACAAGGAAGATACAGTTGTTTTTTTTTTTTTTTTTTAAATATTACTTATTCTAAGTGTTGGTTTATAACTGCACTTAACTATCTTGGTGCTGACCTTAAAAGGATTCACAGTGTTCATGTGTTCATTCACATTTTGATAAGTTTAACAGCTATTTGCAGTTGTGATAACATCTTGCCTCAAGTTTGATGATTTCATTGTGAAAGATAATCTGTTCTTCTCAAGTCAAAGCAAAGTTCTGGTCTAAACTTCACTTCCTGAGCAAGTGACTTGAACAAAGCTGGATATGCATTTACTTAGAAACTGGGTTAAATGCCCCAGTACAGGGGAACGCCAGGGCCAAAAAAATGGGAATGGGAGGGTAGGGAAGTGGTGGCGAGGGTATGGGGGATGTTTGGGATAGCATTGGAAATGTAATTGAGGAAAATATGTAATAAAAAAATATTTTAAAAAAAAGGGTCGCAGCATTAGGAAGGCTGAGAATCACTGCGTTAATTGCTGAGCTATCTTTCTGGACTACCCCTTAATCAATATTTTCCCTTTTTCTAAATATGAAAAATTACAACTTTTACCAGGTAAGTTTCTTTCCAATTAACTGTTTTTCTCTAGAGAAAAGAAATTTCCAAGGGTATTCCATTGTTGATTTGTTTTCAAAATAAATGTGTGTGAGCAAGTTCACATGCAAAAAAAAAAAAAAAAAAAAAAAAAAAAGAAACTGGGTTAAGTAAGCCTTGATAGGTAACTTCTTCCAAAATCAAGAACTTATTACAAATAGAGAATAAAAAGGAATGGGTGAATAGTAAATCAAAATTTGGTATTTTCAGAAAAGTTAATAAATAATGTTAAGAAAAGCTTTATACATTTTGCTATTTAGTACCTAAAAGCTTTCCTAAGGGAATTTTAGAAGTAAAATTTGTATCACTGAATCCGTTGATAATGTGAAGAGGAATGCTCAAGATGACTTGCCTCAGATGACAAGAGCATTTCCTGAACATCAATATCCTGACTCTATGCTTTCTTATTTTTCATTCTTACTCTTATTTCCTTGAACCATAAATGTCAAAAACAACAGTAATGACAATGTTGCTGCGATGCCGTGGAATAATTACAGTAGAGCTGACACTACAGACAGTGCACAATTCCTTATCACCGCAGCTGGAATCATACTATGGATCCTTCCGACAGCTGGAACCCCTGCTTCACCACCTACCTATGAAAATAGCCATGGTTAATGACTTTTTCTTATAAAAATATTTCTCAGTGCAATTGTAAGGACACCACTAGCTGATTTTAAGCCATGCTTGTCAATGGAGGATGATCTAGACTAAAAGTTGTTGCTTTAGGGCCTAAACTCATGCTCTCTGTGTAAAAGAGAGAGAGAGAGAGAGAGAGAGAGAGAGAGAGAGAGAGAGAGAGAGAGAGCGCACAGCCATTTTTAATTAAAAATGTTTCTATAACCTAGGGCTGGAAATCAAGTCAAGTGGGTTATTCATTTATATATACATTAGAAAATACACTCCTAAAATAGTACAATTTTATTTCATATTACCAAAACTTCATCTGTTTCAGTTTGTTTAAACAAATGTCCTTGTTTAAAATGTCATTTTTCTCTAAGGCATCATCACCAACTGGCTAACCCTCCCGCCTACATCCATGCAGCAGCTCCAATGGCCACTTTAACAAGTGTCTTACAAATGCTGACACTGTTGATTACTTGTCCATCTAAGAGACAGACTAAAAGGGCTTGGTTTGGTTTGGTTTGTTGTCTTTTGTCATAATGACTTAAATCAAGTATCTGTAGGACAAATAAAAGAGTATACACCCCATAAAAAAGAACTTCATCTTAGAAGGAAGTGACAATGTTTTTAAATATATTTCCATGTATTCCTCTTAAGTACAAAAAAGTTCAAAATTCTCATATACTTTTACGATTTCAACAGTCATTCATACACCATAAATTTAATTAAGCGATTAGTCATAATAATATTAATAGGGAATACTCGGGACACACTCCTGCCTACTGTACTTTGGTATTCTATCGTGTTGAATTCTTGCCATGAGTCAGAGTCCTGAACAATTTTGACTTTGAAACACTGAACTAAACACAAGCCATGGGCTCCATCAAATGACTTTTTCAGGCATGAGAAAAGCAAAGATGAAGAATAAAATGAATTAAAGAGCCAGAACAGATTAAAATAATGTGTAATCCATGAGCAGTTCCCCTGAGGGGGGGGAAGCAAAACCCAATAATTCTACTTGAAGAATGCGGAGATTTTATACATTAATTAAACAATAGATAATGGATTTGCTTTATCGTGTCTTTCAGCAGAAGAAAATTTAACATATTTACCAAAGGATTTAGGAATGAATGTAGTATTATGTTGTCATGCATTCACTTGCAAAAATCTAATAACACATCAAAAAAAGAAACATGCATATATACCAGGGTAGATATGTGACATATTTTAAATTTAATTAGAGAAAAAATTCATTATTTATCAACTTTTCTATTTAAAAAAAAGTCTATAAAATAATAGAGTGACAATAATAAAAAAAAAATTAAATAAATGTTCTTTTCTCATCCTAATTCTAAACCTGAGAATGTGTCCTGAATTACAAGGAGAGACCTGGACAGCCAAAGCTCTGTCCCTAAAGGAAATTATTTCAAAAAGATATAGCTCCTGCATGTTCAGGGATGCTAATAAACTGTGCACCTTTTCTCCACTGCCAGCACAGGGTATTTCCAAACATGACGGCTCCTCTCTGCTATAGCACAAGAATACAGAGCAATGTTTCTTAGACATCAGACTCCTGACTAATCTTGATATATAGGTAAGACACTAAGTATGAACCAAACAACAGTGTGCAGTGTGACAAAGGTAAATAGGAAACACAGTACAAAATTTTGTTCAGTAGGAAAAATCGAGCATCATTCTTTTTGTTTTAAAAGATTGCCTATTTTAAAGATATAGTTACTAAAGTTGGTAATCTAGTTTTACATTTTAAAACCCTTTTTTCATGAAACTTTCTATATTTGATAAACATTATACCTGTAAGATTTCTAGTATTTTGTCTTAAATAAACACACTTGGCGCATGTCTTTAATCCCAGCACTTGGGAGGTAGAGGCAGGCAGATTTCTGAGTTCGAGGCCAGCCTGGTCTACAACATGAGTTCCAGGACAGCCAGGGCTATACAGAGAAACCCTGTCTCAAAACAAACAAATAAACAAACAAACAAACAAACAAAACAAAAAACCCAACAAAAACAAAACAAAACAAACAAACAAACAAAAAACCCCACACACTTAAGCACTACAGGCAAACTATGATTTTTCAGTCCCTACATCCACCTTCATCTTGCTATACAATAGCCATTAAGTGAGGAAAATAATTTGGGGAGTATCAGTGTGCAACTTCAAATATTATACACTAAACATTTTATTTTCCACTAATGCAGCACGCTTACTAAGCTAATAAAGTAACTTTTCTCTTTGCACTTGAAAGAAGGAAAATTCTCCTTTTAGAGAAATAAGAACTCTTATGTGTCAGCAGAGCTTTACACTATAAAATTGCCTCTTTTTTCTTGTAACTTAAAAAAAAAAACTCAATTTCTAATGTTGATACACAGATGCTCTGGAAGGGGATTTAAATTTTCAGACAGGTGATATGGTTTAGGTCCTGCTTAGCAAACATGAAGACTGGGGTTGCATCCCTATAACCCATGTAGGGAAGGAGAGAGCTTAGTGCTGTGGGGTTTCCTGTAACTTTCCCACATGTTATAACATGTGCCCACACGTGTTATAGCATGTACATACTCACACACCCATAACCAACACAATGACAAAACTTAGTAATACTATCAAGTGTAAGTTTTAAAATCAATATGTAAATAAAGGCTTACAGGTTGTCATTGCTTTAAATGAATGGACACTACATTAAGAGCAAAATGTGCAGTGGTTTTCTTTTTCTGTTTTCGCTTTTGTGTGTCTTTATTTTTGAGGCTATGGAATGGAGAGGCAGACATTAGAATTGGGGTGAGACAATACCATAAATTTATGGAAAAATATGCAATAATCAAATTAAGGATATGAAAACATTTTATAGATGATGAAAATAAATGTCAGGTTGAACTGATATGAGAGGATACAGACCATTTTATTACTAAATCATTAAAAAAATGAAAAACTGGGAAGAGAAAGTTACTAGAAATAAGATTTTCATAATCTATTCTAAAGCATTTGTTAGGTTTTTTAACAAAACCACAGAATAAATGTGAATTCAATTAGTTTGAAGCAGATTAGATTTAGTTTATATCCTTCTCAACCTCTACTAATCATGATTTTATACTCAAAATAATTTTTTTATTTTTTTCACTTTTAAGCTTAATGGATATGTCTTAATATATTACAAATGCTATTTCTGTTTTGTATAAAATTATAGTCCCTAAGTTTGTAAAAAGATTATTTTTGTGTTTAAACAAGAGACAATGAAATATTTTTGTAGACAACAAAAGCAGAAAGGCCCAAGTGCAGTTAACCAGCTGCAGCTGTGTTGTCAACTTGGGGTATAGAGTAGTAATTTGTAAAAGTTACAAGAAGATGAGAGACTTTTTAAATGTCACTCTAATTGACTATTGACAGAAAATTATGAACAGTGGTTGATGACTTGTGGTCGCTAATTAAAGGAAAGCTCCTCATAGCACCAGCATTATTAGTCTAACAAACCATCCTAAAAACAGAGATGATGACAAAATCAAACAGAAAGCCTTTAGGTTGATTCTCAGATCATGCAGGAGACAGAATGGCATTCACTTTAGCAAATTCTAGTCATTCAGTCATACTCCTTAACAGAAGAACTCACAGTCCCCAAGAGTCATGCCAAGACTTAAGTAAGTATAAGTAAAAGAAGTCATGTATAAAGTACTGGTTATATGTCAAACCTAAAATCTTTACATTTGAATGGTTATAGAGATGTCTAAAAGTGTAGGCTAGGAAATGCTAACATCAGTGAAGCATTACCAACAATAATTTGGTTTTCCACCATAACTTATGGTATGACCTTATTGCAAAGACACCAGATACACTGGTGACAGGACATGGGGAAACTAATTTGATTCTGACCAGGAAGTTTTCTCTCTGTTGGCTAACCTGATAATACTAAAATGGCTATACAGGCTAAACATCCATATTTAATTTTCTTACAAATATAAAACTATATGCTTAGAAGTGCTTTATTCCTTCTATTGTCTGTTTAAGTAGACATTTGTGAAATCTTTCTCAGCATCATATTCAACAAACCTTTATCACATTTCTCCCTGGATAAACTATAACTTTCTTAAGGCAAGAGGCCTGGCTTGTCTTAGTCCACATTGTATTTTTTGCACGTACGGGAAATGTGAAATTTTAAACAAAGAGCATAAGGAAGGTAGCTCTGTGTAAACATAAGACCTGTACTGTGCTAGGTGGAAGGACCAAAGATTTTCTCTGTGACCACAGCACACATGATGTGTTTGGGAAAGTTTCACACAATGTAAGCTACAGGAAGGACAGTTAAGAGGAGAGGTCACAAGTTGCTAATAGAAGTCAGCATTTGTGAATTTGTTTTCAATAAGATAAGGAGTCTTTGGAGATTGACCTAGGCTGCATCTTAAGAGATTTACAGAATTACTTATTTTTGAGCAGTGATGTGGTCTAACAGAGCACTGAAGTATCCCTTTGGAAACTCTTCTGAGAATAGCATTCGGAGAGACAAGATGAAGAGAAACTAGCTAAGGGGGCATTAGCCAAAACTCAGCAAGGAGACCCCGGGGATTTGAAGCTAGAGGATAACAAGCAGATGCTGAGGTTATGCTCTCTGTTGTCCAAAGTGTGTTAATTGGACTAATAGGCAGCATCAGTAAAAAGAAGCAAATCAAAGTGGCTGTGTAGTAATGGAATGGTACTCTTGATGAGGCAACATAGTCATTTAATAAAATGGGGGGAGAGAATTTTGAGGGAGAATTGTGATTCTTGTTACAAAAGGCTAAATACAGATTGTACTCAATTTATGGTGGTTTGACTGATAATGACTTAACCTAGAACACTTTGAATAGGATGGTACAAAAACAAAATTTGATTGGTAAAAAACCACCCTTCAAATTTGAACTTCCGGGTTTCCCTAGTCTAGAATGTGGTATAAGGGTACTGGGTTGGGTAGTAAGAAAGCTGCATATTAATGCCAGTCATGTCTTCAAGAGAGTAATCAACCTGTATGTAACTGTGCACTTCATTGCCAGCTGTTTTGTATATCATGTTTTGCATTGATAACCCATTATATCTTCAACATGCCCACCTCTGTCTCCTGGGCTAATGCAAACATTCTGTTTTACACTTTCTCTACAGTATTCAATAAATTATATGTCAGTCTACATGTCATTCTAAAATAGACTTTTATATGTGATTTTACACAACTGCAGCATAATATGTGTACTAAGAGGATTTAAACTAAACGAAGCTGAGATTAAAAGTTTGGTATGCTCCATGTATTGAATCCATTTATGAGTTACGGCATTTTAACTTACAATGACAGAATTGGGATTTGATTACAACCCAAGTCAAGAAATATACCTATAGTTATGTCAAGTTACTGGTTAGATCTATGAGTCTAGAAATAAACATTGAAACCTAGCAATTGGCAACTGATGTTTAAAAACCATATGACTACATGAGGTCAGCCAGGGGCAAAAAGCAGTGATTTACTAAACTACTTTTGTCCCAAGTGATGAAGAGAGGGTATGCAGGTGAGGAACAACCAGGAAAGGAAGCTAAGTAAATCCAGATGCTGAAGAAAGAAACAAAGAGTGTAATACTCAGAGAAAGTGAAAGAAATGTTACAATAGTATGGCCAACTCATTCTCCACACATCACCTAGCTAACCACATCACATTCCTCCTACAGATCAAGACGTTTCTTTGATAAGGCCCTCTCTGAACAAGTATGGGCAGGTCCATCATCTTCCTCTACATCTCTACATCAAAGGATAGGTCTCAATAATCCTCAGTAACTGTAAACTGGAATTCTGAGAAGCATCTAAAGAAATGTTCAGCATCCTTAGTCATCAGGGAAATGAGAATCAAAACAACCCTGAGATTCCACCTCACACCAGTCAAAATGGCTAAGATCAAAAACTCAGGTAACAGCAGATGCTGGCAAGGATGTAGAGAAAGAGGAACATTTCTCCATTGTTGGTGGGATTGCAAGCTTGTACAGCCACTCTGGAAATCGGTCTGGCGGTTCCTCAGAAAATTTGACATAGTACTACCAGAGGACCCATCTATATCACTCGTGAGCATATACCCAGAAGATGCTCTAACATGTAATAAGGACACATGCTCCATCCACTATGTTCATAACAGCAACATTCATAATAGCCAGAAGCTGGAAAGAAGCCAGATGTCACTCAATAGAGGAATAGATACAGAAAATGTGGTACATTTATTTACACAATGAAATACAACTCAGATAATAAAAACAATGACTTCATGAAATTCACTGGCAAATGGATGGAACTTGAAAATATCATCCTGTGTGAGGCAACAAAAGGCACAAAAGAACACACATGGTATGTACTCACTGATAAGTGGATATTAGCTCAAAAGTGCAGAATACCCATGATTCAATTCACAGTCCATATGAAGCCCAAGAAAAGTCCAAAGTGTGGATGCTTCAGTGCTTCTTAGAAGGTACTCCCCGCCCCCCCCTACCCCCCGCTCCCCCCCACCCCCGAGCTCGTGTCTCTAGCTGCATATGTATCAGAAGATGGCCTGGTCAGCCATCAGCGGAAAGAGAGGCCCATTGGTCATGCAGACCTTATATGCCTCAGTACAGGGGAACACCAGGGCCAAGAGGTGGGAGTGGGTGGGTGGGGGTGTGGGTGGGGGAGGGTGTGGGGGACTTTTGGGATAGCATTGGAAATGTAAATGAAATAAATACCTAATAATAATTAAAAAAAAGAAGGGGGAACAAAATACTCACAGGAGGAAATAGGGAGACAAAGTGTGGAGCAGAGACTGAAGGAAAGACCATCCAGAGACTGGCCCACCTGGGGATCCATCCCATATACAGTTACCAAACCCAGACACTATTGTAGATGCCAAAAGTGCATGCTGACAGGAACCTGATATAGATGTCTCCTGAGAGGGTCTGCCAGAGTTTGACAAATACAGAGGTGGATGCTGACATGCAACCATTGGACTAAGCATGGGGTTCCTGATGGAGGAGTTGGAGAAGGAACTGAAGGAGGTGAAATGGTTTGCAACACCATGGAGGGAACAACAATGTGAACCAGTAAGACCAACCAGAGCTCCTGGGGACAGGACCAACCAAAGAGTATACATGGCAGAACCGATGGCTCGGGCCACATATGTAGCAGAGGATGGCCTTGTTGGACATCAATGAGAGAAGAGGCCCTTGGGTCTCAGTGTGTTCAATGCCCCAGGGTAGGGGAATGCCAGGGCAGGAAAACGAGAGTGGGTGGGTGGGGGGGATCACCATCATAGAAGCAGGGGGAGGGAAAGGGGATAGGGGGTTTCCAAAGGGGAGATCTGGAAAGGGGAAAACATTTGAAATATAAGTAAAAAAAAAAATATCCAATAGACTTCCGGCCGGACCAGCACCAGGGTAGCTAGAGCGCAGGGTCGGCTGACACCCGCCAGCTACCCAGGACCCCCGGCACAGGATTTTGAGACTGCTGGTGAGTGGAACACAGCTTCTGCTCCAGTCCAATCACGCGGGACCTGAGACTGCTTTGGTTGGGGAGGCAGAAATCCCGCCTCAGTAGGGCCACAAGCCTCTCCGGTCAGAAAAGCGCCGGGGTAGCTAGAGTGCAGGGTCGGCTGACACCCACCAGCTACCCACAACCCCCACCACAGGATTTTGAGACTGCTGGTGAGTGGAACACAGCTTCTGCTCCAATCTTTAAACAGTGACAACGACAACAACTAACCCCAGAGATTACCAGATGGCGAAAAGTAATAATCTTACTAACAGAAACCAAGACCACTCACCATCATCAGAACCCAGCACTCCCACTTCGCCCAGTCCAGGGCACCCCAACACACCGGAAAAGCTAGACACGGATCTAAAAGCATATCTCCTGATGATCTCAAGAAGGACTTTAATAACACACTTAAAGAAATACAAAGGAACACTGGTAAACAGGTAGAAGACAGTAAAGAGGAAGCACAAAAATCCCTTAAAGAATCCTTCTACCAAAGGCTATACTCAACAAAACTGGAGAACCTGGATGAAATGGAGAAGTTCCTAGACAGATACCAGGTACCAAAGTTGAATCAAGATCAGGTTAATGATCTAAACAGCCCTATATCCCCCAAAGAAATAGAAGCAGTCATTGATAGTCTCCCAACTAAAAAAAGCCCAGGACCAGATGGGTTTAGTGCAGAGTTCTATCAGACCTTCAAAGAAGATCTAATCCCAGTTCTTCACAAACTATTCCACAAAATAGAAACAGAAGGTACTCTACCCAACTCATTCTATGAAGCCACAATTACTCTGATACCTAAACCACAAAAAGACCCAACAAAGATAGAAAACTTCAGACCAATATCCCTTATGAATATTGATGCAAAAATCCTCAATAAAGTTCTTGCTAACCGAATCCAAGAACACATCAAAACAATCATCCATCCTGACCAAGTAGGTTTCATCCCAGGGATGCAGGGATGGTTCAATATATGGAAATCCATCAACGTAATCCAGTATATAAACAAACTCAAAGACAAAAACCACATGGTCATCTCGTTAGATGCGGAAAAAGCATTTGACAAGATCCAACACCCATTCATGATAAAAGTCTTGGAAAGATCAGGAATTCAAGGCCCATACCTAAACATGATAAAAGCAATCTACAGCAAACCAGTAGCCAACATCAAAGTAAATGGTCAGAAGCTTGAAGCAATCCCTCTAAAATCAGGGACTAGACAAGGCTGTCCACTTTCTCCATACCTATTCAACATTGTACTTGAAGTCCTAGCCAGAGCAATTCGACAACAAAAGGAGATCAAAGGGATACAAATTGGAAAAGATGAAGTCAAAATATCACTTTTTGCAGATGATATGATAGTATATATAAGTGACCCTAAAAATTCCACCAGAGAACTCCTAAGCCTGATAAACAGCTTCGGTGAAGTAGCTGGATATAAAATTAACTCAAACAAATCAATGGCCTTTCTCTACACAAAGAATAAACAGGCTGAGAAAGAAATTAGGGAAACAACACCCTTCTCAATAGTCACACATAATATAAAATATCTTGGCGTGACTCTAACTAAGGAAGTGAAAGATCTGTATAATAAAAACTTCAAGTCTCTGAAGAAAGAAATTATAGAAGATCTCAGAAGATGGAAAGATCTCCCATGCTCATGGATTGGCAGGATCAACATTGTAAAAATGGCTATCTTGCCAAAAGCAATCTACAGATTCAATGCAATCCCCATCAAAATTCCAAATAAATTCTTCAACGAATTAGAAAGTGCAATCTGCAAATTCATCTGGAGTAACAAAAAACCTAGGATAGCAAAAACTCTTCTCAAGGATAAAAGAACCTCTGGTGGAATCACCATGCCGGACCTAAAGCTTTACTACAGAGCAATTGTGATAAAAACTGCATGGTACTGGTATAGTGACAGACAAATAGACCAATGGAATAGAATTGAAGACCCAGAAATGAACCCACACACCTACGGTCACTTGATCTTCGACAAGGGAGCTAAAAACATCCAGTGGAAGAAAGACAGCATTTTCAACAAATGGTGCTGGCACAACTGGTTGTTAACATGTAGAAGAATGCGAATCGATCCATTCCTATCTCCTTGTACTAAGGTCAAGTCTAAGTGGATCAAGGAACTTCACATAAAACCAGAGACACTGAAACTTATAGAGGAGAAAGTGGGGAAAAGTCTTGAAGATATGGGCACAGGGGAAAAATTCTTGAATAGAACAGTAATGGCTTGTGCTGTAAGATCGAGAATTGACAAGTGGGACCTCATGAAACTGCAAAGCTTCTGCAATGCTAAAGACACCATCAATAAGACAAAAAAACCACCAACAGATTGGGAAAGGATCTTCACCTATCCTAAATCAGATAAGGGACTAATATCCAATATATATATAAAGAACTCAAGAAGGTAGACTCCAGAAAGTCAAATAACCCCATTAAAAATGGGGCTCAGAACTGAACAAAGAATTATCACCTGAGGAATACCGAATGGCAGAGAAGCACCTGAAAAAATGTTCAACATCCTTAATCATCAGGGAAATGCAAATCAAAACAACCCTGAGATTCCACCTCACACCAGTCAGAATGGCTAAGATCAAAAATTCAGGTGACAGCAGATGCTGGCGAGGATGTGGAGAAAGAGGAACACTCCTCCATTGTTGGTGGGATTGCAAGCTTGTACAACCACTCTGCAAATCAGTCTGGCGGTTCCTCAGAAAATTGGACATAGCACTACCGGAGGATCCAGCAATACCTCTCCTGGGCATATATCCAGAAGATGTCCCAACTGGTAAAAAGGACACATGCTCCACTATGTTCATAGCAGCCCTATTTATAATAGCCAGAAGCTGGAAAGAACCCAGATGTCCCTCAACAGAGGAATGGATACAGAAATTATGGTACATTTACACAATGGAGTACTACTCAGCTATTAAAAAGAATGAATTTATGAAATTCCTAGCCAAATGGATGGACCTGGAGGGCATCATCTTGAGTGAAGTAACACAATCACAAAAGAACTCACACAATATGTATTCACTGATAAGTGGATATTAGCCCAAAACTTAGGATACCCAAGATATAAGATACAATTTGCTAAATGCATGAAACTCAAGAAGAATGAAGACCAAAGTGTGGACACTGTGCCCCTTCTTAGAATTGGGAACAAAACACCCAGGGAAGGAGTTACAGAGACAAAGTTCGTAGCTGTGATGAAAGGATGGACCATTTAGAGACTGCTGTATCCAGGGATCCTTCCCATAAGCAGCTTCTAAACGCTGACACCATTGCATACACTAGCAAGATTTTGCTGAAAGGACCCAAATATAGCTGTCTCTTGTGAGACGATGCCGGGGCCTAGCAAACACAGGAGTGAATGTTCACAGTCAGCTATTGCATGTATCACAGGGCTCCCTATGCAGAAGCTAGAGAAAGTACCCAAGGAGCTAAAGGGATCTTCAACCCTATAGTTGGAACAACATGATGAACTAACCAGAACCCCGGAGCTCTTGTCTCTAGCTGCATATGTATCGAAAGATGGCCTAGTCGGCCATCATTGGAAAGAGAGGCCCATTGGACTTGCAAACTTTATATGCCCCAATATAGGGGAATGCCAGGGCCAAAAGAATGGGAATGGGTGGGTAGGGAAGTGGGGGGCACTATGGGGGACTTTTGGGATAGCATTGGAAATGTAATTGAGGAAAATATGTAATAAAAATATTAAAAATTAAAAAAAAGAAAAAAAATATCCAATAAAAAATAAAAAATAAAAATAAAATAAATATTATTTCATGAAAAAAACAAACAATCCTCAGTACCACAGCTATCACCACAGCCTCACTTCCTTGCCCTTCTGCTAATGCCCAAGCTCCTCAAAAAATGTAAGGCCTCAAGGGCCAGAATTAGAAGCATAATCACTGGAGTTTGGTAATACACAGAACAAGTGGGAATGGAAAGTTACATGTATAGAGAGTTATATGAATAATACATATATAGAGAACATGTAGTACATTGGAAGGTACAACACTAACTTTACGACTATCATATTACAGTCCTCAAAATGTGGAAAACCAACAACCAAAAAAAAAAAGTGATTCTAAGAGAAGGGAGAACTCATAGATGAAGCCAATGGACAGAATTCATATAGATAGCTAAGCAAACAGACATGGATAAGGACCATTCAGTGCTCAGTAGAATCCCAGAACGAAGACAAATATCAAGACTTGATATCTGTAAGGATCAAGACTATCCTGTCAATTCTCTCTCTCTCTCTCTCTCTCTCTCTCTCTCTCTCTCTCTCTCTCTCTCTCTCTCTCTCTCTCTCTCTCTCCCTCCCTCCCTCCCTTCCTTCCTCCCGTCCTTCTTTCTTTCTTTACAAAATTGTCAAACAAATAATCTAATCTAACATAATATGATGTTCTTCCCTGTATATAGAGTTTACTGAAACATTAAAAGAGGGTAACTAGTATGTATAAATATATATGTTCTACCTGGTCGCTGTATCTCTCATTATGTACAAGTAAATTATTATTCTATTTCAATGGAAGTTTAATGCAAATTTGTTAATGTACTTCATTTTAGGATTCTAGTGATGACTATGCCCAGTATTTTCAGGTCTTCTCTAATATCTAAAGTGCCAAACTTATATTCCGGGATCAAAATGGAGTTGACTGTGGTAATCACCAGAGACTGTGACTCTAGCCACATGAAACATTCTGCATGAGTGATTGCTAAAGGAAAGTATCGATTCCCATTTATTTTGTCTCCTGTTGACACACAATAGTGGTCACAGTCGTGATCCTTTTAAAATGGATTAGCAAGGAGCTGTAGGAAATAAACTGAGCCCCCCAAAAATGGTATTTTGTTTTTGCCTACATTTGATCCATTTTTCAGAATTTAATGCCTGGGCTGGTTGAAATGTAGGATCCAAGAGCCCGACTAACACATTCCAGAATTAAATCTATCATTTGTCAATGTGGCCATTGTTGCCGAACTCAATCAGTTTTAAATGCTTCAACAAAATAAGCCTTGCAGTCCCTTGAAGACCAGAATCTGAACTGTGTAGAAACAGTAAGAGCAATTTTACTTTTTTGTTGCCAGCTGGACATAGATGCCGTCTTCTTCAAGATACCTGTACCATCTTTTTCTCAATTATAACAACAACAAAATCTGTGCAGCAGGAAATTACTTGCATCATTGGCGTAAGGTATGCAAACCTTCTGCCAGAGTTTTTAATTTCTAAAATGTATTGAACACTAATAGCTGTTCCATTCTTACTGATGTCATGGAGTTGAAAGTCCACCAGCATATAATTGCTAATTCATCTCTCAAAGTATATAACTAAGGTAACAAGTTTTATGTGTTCTTTTGTTGTTCTATGTCTAACTAAAATATATTTTTTCCTTGCACCTCCCGTGTTGATAGACTTCTTTTCCTAGCACTATTGAACTGTGTTCCACCGTGTAGATAGTGTACCACCTTCCACATCTGGTATCAGGGAGAATCTATGCACAATGGAAAGCATTCCACGGTCATCACTTTCTAGAAAGGTGGCCGTGCTTAAACTCCTTGTAGACTACATCTATACTCTGAAACCCTATAAAGAGTACTTTAATTGAGGTCTCATCCATTTAAAGGGTAAAGGAGATGACGGACTACCATTGGATGGTGCACCCCACAGTGTCACACTTCAGTAGAACTCAGGTCATTGTGAGAATTCTGAGTTCAGGTTTTGTGTGCCTCCCTTGTTGTGACAGTTAAATATTGTAAATCAGTTTGAATTTAACTTGCCAACTTTATGTGTCACATATAAGCACTGAGACATGTAGGCCATGTAGTATGCTAGTATGTGTTCAGACTCCAGTCCTTCCTTATGGATGTTAAGCTCACTGAACTTAGCCACATGGCTACTGAATTCTTTCTCTCCAGATGCTGGGCAGCCATGTTGTCTGTGGTGCAATAATTTTACATGAATGCTCTTCATCGTTTTCATACTATCTTCAACTGTCATATTTAACTTCTTTGTGATTTTGTTCATATGTCTTCTCTAATAGGGATATTCTTTACAACTTCCCAGTTAATTCATTAATTTCTTAATAGAAATCTTATAGCCTAACAACTCTAATCTAGGAAAATTTCTCGACTTTATATATTCAGTATTTCCATAGAACACTACAAGAATCTTACTCTAATCTCGTCTATAATATGATGAAACTATATGTGTTTGCTTCTTCTATGGAAAACCTACATTTCTTGATGGCGGCATTTATTTTGTGCTTTCTTACATTATATATCAACAAAGCTGTTCTGAATTGAACAGTTAAACTGAATAAAAATATGTATTATTTCAAATTGAATTCAGCCCATGAAGTAAGTTGCCTTAAAATACATCATCTATTAATTCCTTCAGTTGCATAGCTAAGTAACTTTTATATAATAGGAAAATCTTATGAAAATTTATGAAAGAACATTCAGTCATTGTCAAGGCCAATTTAGGTTTTAAGTACTCATGTTTTTAAAAATTCTGTGTCTATTAAAAATTAGGATTTGATACCTAATATGATATGCTATGAAAACAGAGCTTTAAATGTTGACATAATGTATATTGCACCCTAATAAAAAACAATATTATGTTAAATATATATGGTTATTTACTAATTTCATGCATTGTGTGTGTGTGTAACATACATATTTTATTATATTTAATGCATAAAATTTTTAAAAATTATAAGAAGTTATAAAATAAGATGTTAAATACTCATTTAACTTATGACTATTATATTTAGAAAAAATGTATTCTTTTCACTGGATATTTTGTTCAAAAACTGTATGCTTTTTATATTTTTTTTCAGTTACATAAACAACTCAAGCTAGCCCTCCTCTCCCAATAATTATTGTAGAGAATCAAATCGGATATTGATCCTGGCCAACTGTTTTGTTTTGAGAAGCAAAACACTAGGATTCCTAGTCATTTCAAAGTATCTTATTTGGAAAAAAAAAAAAATTAGAGATCTCCAACCTCTGAACTTTCAGGCCTCGCACCTCTGCATACAAACTGCAGTATTCTCAACCCTGACAGTTCTGTGTTAGAGGACACACTAAAGCCCACTCGGTCTTCTTTTCCATTGAAAATCCATATTTCTTTTTTCATAACCTTCTATGTATACAATCCTGTCATGCCAGAATGAAACAGATACAGATATCTTCGGCAGTTTCCAACTCATCTACCTGATTTGTTGATTAGACTGGAATATCCATTCTCCTGTATTACAGTATGCCCAATCCTCTGTACCATTATAGTCTATGTATCACATGCATATGTTGTTTTTCCAGGAATCAGATCGACCATGTGTAACCTATAGCTCGTTAGTCTTCAATGTACCCAATCTCAACTTCCATTAGCCCTGTCTCTCTTACCCTGTTCATGAGGTTATGATATAACATTTCTTTGTCTAAATTGAAATCAGGGAGGCTATAGGTAAATTTATTGAGTAAACTCTGATTTTAGGATTTATATTGGTTAAAGAAAGAAGCAGTTATCAGAACTATCCAAAGCATATAGCTGAAATACCATAATTCCTGGCTAGAATTATTAGGAAAGAATAGACTTGTCGAATTAGGAATATTTAGAGTTAGAATCCTGGTTGCCTGTTAAGAGTGTTCCTGCCTTACGGAATATCTTACCTTAACTTCCACATGTGCCATCAATACTGCAAAGTTGGTGAGGTGGTTACAGGAGCATGTAGTATGTGTCTTGTTGGTTGTCAGGAGTCGACAGCCTTGTGTTGACCAATAACCTGTCATTGTGCGCTTGGAATAGCTCCAAAATGAACAGTTAGGGTTGAAATTTTCTTCTGACTGCTATGGTGGAAAAAGATCAATAAAGGCAATAACTACTTTACAATCGAGTAAATGAAGTAGGCACTTTCTCTACCGACAGCACAGCCCCATGCTCTGTTGCAATCCTTACACAGGTGTGTTCAGTGCCTTCATATTAAGTGGCCCTCATCAATTTGAAGTGAAATGGAATACCTGGCGTTTATTCTGTCTGACTAGAAGTGAGATTACTATTTTCCAATGGTGTTCATACCAAAACTGATCTTACTAACACTGTTTTGAAATTGTATCAGCTTTTAAATTTAAAAGTAAGGGCAATTGTTGGAAAAAAATTGTAAAAGGGTGGTCTTTACCTTACATTTACAACTTCCAGATTTGTACATGTACAAAAATATATCTTTAGACACAGATAAGACTGCTTATATAATAATAGCATATGAAATGCTATCCAGTTCAACATCGTCCACTACAAGCTCTTTTAAAAACTCTGAGTTGTATATTTAGAGTACATAATGTTTTATTATATATTACATCTAGGTGTAACATTATTTCTATATGGAAAAATTAACATATCATGTCATATAAAGACAGATATTATATATTTTCTCTGGCATATTTATGAATATTTCTGAAAACAACCATGACTGTACTCATTGATGATATAGTCTATGTTATATAATAGATAAATATTAAAAGAAAATTAATATATTTAATATTCATCCATAACAAATATAAATAATATAGACAGTGAAACAGGCCATGACATTTTCTTACCTTGATGTGTTTAACAGTAAATACCACAGGATCAGCCAAATACACTTTATTACTGAATTCCTTATTTATTGCTGCTGTAATAACAGGGGAATTGACAATAACGGAGTGATTTGTGGACATAGCTTCTGTGCCCAACTTCATACTGGCATTCTCCGTAGACAAATAAGGACCCAGGTTATTATATAGGACAAAGGCCACTCTAATCTCTCCTGAAATAAATACAAATGTGAGTTAGAAATTGGAAGAAATGGATTAGTTTCTACACTCTGCTGGAGTTTGTAATTCTAGTTAGGTGGTGCAGTCAAGACTATATAAATACACATTCACAGACATAAAACAAAGCATTCATTTGCTTGGTACCAAAGTACTGAGCATCTGATGAGGAAATGGAAGTTGAATTTGATTGAGATCACTATATATGATTTCTTTAACACCAAATCTGAATCTGAAGCCCTGTCTCACTGCGTCCTTGAAACTAACTTCAAGATGCTTCCTCAACACAGAACCAGAATCCAGAACCATATATGTCCTAGAACCAAATACAAGATCATCTCTTTATATTCTAAAGAAAAATTATGTACATAGCTTCAAAAACCCTAGCCATAAAAATGGAAAATTAAACTTCAACAAAGCTAAAATTTTGAACTTATTAGAATATACCATCAAGAAAACAGATATGCGAACCACAGACTAGGGAATATGGGAGTCTTGAATTACAGAACATTCATGTTCGTTAACAATACAGTTATAGAAGATACCTAAAATTATCCAGAGAGATTAATGAACAATTTAAGAAAAAATAAAACAAAAACCATTTTCTATAACAAAAGACAGTTGGAATGATTAGCAATTAAAGAAACAAATGGTAAAAGTACATTTGTAATACTATTTTATACCCACTTGATACTAATGTTTACACGGACTTGAAGCAGTTCAAATCCTTGTACCCTACTGATGGGAATACAAAATTTTGCAGTGACTTGGAAGCACTTTGACACTTTTTATAAAGCTGCATACATATTGACCCTTCCTGGATAAGTAAGAACATTTACCACAAAGAAAACAATTTGCATGAGGCTTTTTACAGAATCCTTATTGATCATAGCCTCTATCTTGAAAGAAATCAAATAAAAGAATAAATATATCACAAGTAATAGAATATACTAGGTATACAGCACAAAATATTAATAAATGGAAAATGTGACTGAATCTCAATGTGACTTTTTGGATTACTTAATCTACACAGAAAATAATTCATATTGGGTGATTCCAGCAATATGAAGTCTAAGAACAAAATGATAATAAAGATCTTTCTTTAGAAGGAGACAAGAAAAGAGCAGTATGTAACACAATGGTAGAGGTAGTAGGGAACACTTAGTTTCCAACTTATTTTTCTACCTGTTTTTTTTATCTGTAAATGTAAATTTAACTGTCAGATTTAAAGTAAACACACACAGTATATATATTTCATTGTGTTTTAATTATACTACTGTGAATTTTTTTTAAGTAAGGACACTAATTGTTTGTATTTGTCATTTTCTTTCTAGGCCACTGTTTGCACAAAGTCACAAAGTTCTTCCACCTTATGACCCTTTGTGATAATTCTCTAATTATGGTAATTTTAATGTTTACTTTTTTTCCCTTTTGTTATGTGTTATTACTTTTTATCATTACTTTCATGGTAAAAGCCAAACCCTATGTCTTAATTCTATTATGATGTCAGAGTTGGACAAGAAGCAGATGCTACCCTGACCACTCCAGTTACGAAGATCAGAAAGGCAAACTCTCTGTCTTTAAAAATCAAGGTCAGAAAGAGAGAGAAAAAGCTTGTGTGTCAAATGAAAAGCTTGTGAGAGAGAGAGAGAGAGAGAGAGAGAGAGAGAGAGAGAGAGAGAGAGAGACAGAGACAGAGACAGAGACAGAGACAGAGACAGAGACAGAGACAGAGACAGAGATGGGGGAGATAAAGAGATATGACCATGAATACCTTATATAAATATATTTATGTTTATGGAATTCCCTCTTCTTGAGAATTTATATACAGAACATGTACACAGACTCATTTTCCCAACTAGCACTGCAAACAAGTTCCATGGACACTCCAGGCAGATGCACTGAATCAGACGTGATGACTTTCAGAATCAGACAGGGACCAGCGACCCACCATGCAGAAGGTAGAGATGTGCGTGGCTGCAGTAGCAGAGTTACTGTACCCAGAGACATTCCAGAAGTTTCTATGCTATGTGGTCGGCTGCTGTTTTTTTGCATCCATTGTCTTTTTAATACTCTTACAAAGAAATTGTAATGGAGGCTACATGAAGGAAGAGGGGCTTCTTATGTTTACCTCTATCTTAAATATACCTATATAACACTCCAAATCCAAATAATAGCAGCTCCCTGAATACTTATCAGTTACATTAGAGAAAAGAATTTCGTTCTATATCTAGGATAAAACTTATGATGCTTGAAGGCGACACTTAGTACTATTGAAGCACTGTTCCTATGAGGTCCTATGGGCTTTGTTCCTGTTGATTTAGAGGTTCGTGTTTTGTTGATGTTCTCCCTCCATTCCTTCTGGCTCTTACAAGATGGAATGACAGTATGCCACTGAGCATTAAGTAGAACTGCTATGATTAAGGCAGCATATACCAGGTCTGCAAGAGTCTGCACCAGATGGGTCTTAGAGTTGAAAGGAGAAGCAGACACATAACTCCATCCCCTTACCAGAAGCTATCTCCAGTGGAAAACAAGTTGCAAAGGAAAATACAGGTTTTCCGAAGGGAATCTCACTGGGGAAATAAGCCTCTCTTCAGTGCAGGCTTCATGCCCCGCAGTAGATGACCAAAGGAAAAAGAATCACTGGCACCACTGGGGTTTCCTTGTCTCACAATGACATGTTAAAGGATTTTGTGGTTATTGGCGTCAATTTAATCTTATTTTAATTTTACTTATTTAACTTGTATATTGTTTCTCTCTTTTACCTTATAGGATTTTTGCATACATACTATGGCTTCCAGCTTAGTGTTTCTATAGCATTCCTGAGTGTGAGAATGAGTGGGTCTCTGATGCCTTTTCCTAAGCTCTCATCCTTCTGTTTGTTGGTTTTATCCTATTTGGATGTGGTAGTTCTTATTTTATCTTGTTTCATTTTATTATTGTCCCTTAGAAGCCTATTTACTTCACAGTGACAGACAGAAAGGGGATGGATCTGGGAGGAGTAGATGGAAAAGAAGCCATACCAGGATATTTTATGTAAAAGAAAAAGTTAATTTCAGTAAAGGGAAGATAAAAGCATATGATAGAGAGGCTGCCATAGAAAGAAAAGTCCCGCTGTAGGACCATGATTTGGATGATGGATATAAGTCTAACTATTTAACATGGATCACAAATCATGCAGGAGAAAAGATACAAAGTGGGACAAACAAGACAAGATGTTCAAGACAGGCAGGGGCAGGACTCCTTAAGGCAGGTGGTTTTATTCCCTGTGCTATTAGAAAGGGAACTACTGATGAGAGTTCTGTCTGAGAAGAACCCTTTCTCAGTGGGAAATGAAGTTAAAGGGAGGAGCAGAGAGGAAGTGCATACAAGGATCTGTTTCTATGTACACCATCTTACCACTCTACACAATCTTACCACTGCCACGGACATGTCAGACCTAGTCTGGTTGTCAGCATAACAATGAATTCTACATTTCCTCTTAAATGATTTCTACATTGACTATATTTTATTCTGACAGCACATTAAAATGGTTGCTACTATTAGAAAGATCCATTTTCAAAGCTATTTTCTCTATAAGCAATAGTTCTGATTAAGTTATACAATCTCAGGTCAACTCTGTATCACCTAACAAGTTTTTCCTGCCTTTGTGAGAAATGGGATATTATTATTATCATTATTATTATTATTATTATTATTATTATTATTATTATTAAAGATTGGTGAAGCTAGGAATATGCTTTCTTTATAGGGTTACTTCTACATTTACATTATTTTTTAAGTGAATTTAATTTAGCACTCTGATCAGCATTGGAGTTGGTTTCCAACTTACCATTCCGGCCATTTTGCTTCAGTGTGTTTGCTGAGAGCTGGATGGTACTTCCGTGGCCCGTGTTCTCTGGGAATTTTAGATCTTCTAGGTTTCCTTCCGTGCTCAGCCTTGCAACTTCTAACTCTGTTCATAACATAGAGGTGTCAGGGTTCTGTAAGAAATCTGGTGAAGCTAGAAGAATTACCGTAATCTCTGAACTGTTTTCTACAGTCAGGATTTAAGAGTTCTTGTTCTATTTGCCATGTTAAAGGCATGTGATTTGTTCAAAAGTATATGGTTAAAGTTTTCACCTCATTTATAAATTAAATAAGCAAAGATGTGCAAAAATTATGTAAAGAATTCAAACGTATAATAATCAAGATTAATACTCAAAATTTAAGTCCAAGCCCTAATACTTTTTCATCTTTGCTTTTTAAGTCAATTTTCAAACTATTTTCCATATTTCATGAATTATGTAAAAATCTTTTTATACTCAATAGATGTACTGTCATGTCAATATTGAACTACCTACAAATCTAATAAAATATAAAACAGCTTTATCAAATCTCCTGAAATAAAACTGTCAACTACATCCTAAAACATAATAAAAACAGATTTATACTTATTTGAAGGGATGATACAAGTTCTAAGCAGTAACATCATCGGTCAAATGACTTGTTTCTTTTAGAATATAACTCAAGCATACTAAAAAGACAAATAATCCTTGCATTAGGAGGTCAAAATTGTAAGTAGTATAAAACCTACATAAATACATGCCTACATAAAAAAAAATCTCACTGAAGTAATCTCTAGATAATACGCTGAATATGGAATTCTCTATGGAGGTTAATATGCATGAATTCAGATCTTGTTAAACTGAAAGCTATCCTACTTTGAAAAATGCAGTAACATAAACTGAAACATGGTTCATGACTGGGGTGTCAGATTTTTTTTTTCTTTTCCTGCTCCAAAAGTGACTCCAGACCTTCTGTCTTAGCAAAAGGTCACTTACGAATATTGTCTGTATTCTCCCTGACAATGTCGGTCTTCAAAAGGTTATCAGCTAACACGAAAGCACTCTCCTCCACAGTGTCAAGCAACATGGTGGCCGCACGCAGTTGATCACTTGTCGTCAGGTCTCTCCATGCATTCAAAGCTTGTGGCTGAAGGAGGTTGTTAACTGTCTCCACCATCGCCTAAGAGGGGACCAAAAGAATGGCACAAGTCTCTAGTGAACCCGCATAGCTGTCAGGAATCCAGGTGTACATGCTGCCCAGCAAGCAAAGAGCAGCAGTGTGCATCAGATCACTATTGTCCCAGCCTCCCCTGTGACATGCTGCAGCAGAAGCATTCATTATTTTTCTGTAAATCCCTTGCTGAGACATTGCAAGCCTGCTGTTGTCTTCTTTTGAAGAACAACAAATAGAACCATGCTTGTTTCTTAGAATCAACAGCAGAGGCTTCAGTAAGACTCTGATCACATAATGAAATGATTTGGCTGAGGGAATAGTGGCACATAATTTAAACTAACAAGTTTCATCCTCCACAGAAAATAGTGTTGTGCCGTACATCTTCCAAAGACCAGATGCTGACCACAGCAAAGACCGACTACATATAGGAGATGCCAGGGACTTGTTGCCTATAGGTTGTGGACTCATGAAGCAAACTTTTTTCCCCTTTGTTTTATTCTCACCTCCTCCCTTACTCTCAGCCAGCTACAAAAATATCACAATAGAGAAAGTATCAAAGCATTTATACTGTCAGTTACTCTGAATACATTGTGTTTACCACTCGGGAAGAGAGTAAACAGTTGGACATCATTACCTATGGCCCTAAGGTGTTTCTGTTTTCTTTATAAAGTCAGCAGTAGGTACATCCACACATAGAGACAAAGTACCACATTTCTCATTGTTGCATGCAGAAGAATAATCTCTGTAGCTACCATTTATATATTCCCTGTGGTTTCCTTTATGTGGTAGGTTACAAAAAGAAAACAGTTCTCCCATGAAGTCTTGGGTTTCATTCAAACGCAGAAACCAGCAAAATAGAAAAATACAACACCTGCAGTTTGAAAGTGATCATCCCTGAACCCATTCATTATGAAGTTTGCCTCCAATGAAGATAGAAAGGCGACTAAACAGCCAACGTAGACACAGTCTCTAGGCAGCACATAAGAGTTTTAAAACCGGATGCACATTGGCAAAGGGATTGGCTGAGATGGGAGTCAGATCCTCTAAACTACTGTGTTCTCTTCTGGCTGGTGTTTTCATAGGAACCAAGTAACAACTGTTAAAAAATTCAGCTTCATAATGAAACACCTTCACTGCCAATTAACACCAGCTTCAAAAACTAATTTGCCTCTTGATAAAGTTGTTTTTTTCCTTGATATTTTCAAAGCTATCCCAGCTTCTGGGCAAATTGTCATCATTAGATTTTGAAGTAAAATAGCCTTAGTACTTTGCATTAATAAACATATACCTACACACTTCAGGGACCACCAAAATGAACCGTTATGAATTTAAGGAGTGAATACATTTGTTTGTGTGCTTGGCTCTGGCATGCTTTCTAGGTTTGGAGTATGACCTGAGAGTCACGCAAAGCATTTCCAGACCACAGCAGCATTAGCTGCTTTCCAGGAAGTAGTCCATGGGAGCCATGCCAATGGGAGTCGCCAAAAAACAGGCACCAGTAGATATAATAAGAAATGAAAGTTTAGTTATTTCTAAAGCTAAACAGTGAACTTGGAGCTACCTAGTGGAGGGAACATTCATCCTAGGATTAGATGTTCTCCAGAATTCATCAGCAATGCTCAGAAAAGTTCCTCAAAGTATTGAAATTATCCCTTGTCTTGAAAATGGTGTAGCCATTTTTAGCTGTTAATGACTTCAAAGGTCACAAAATAATTTGGCATTGAAGTTTTTAATCTTACCTTAAGGAATGGGTACTGAGAATACTATAGTATTTCTATACTGTCCTTTGGTGGTTTTAGTTCATTTAAAAATTGCTAAATGATAAAACAGAAAAACAAACAGAATGGCCATCCTTAACAACGCATCCCAGCAATCCTATAAATAGCACATTTCAAAATTCAATGATTAAGCAGAGAAAGTGCATAGATGAGTCTAGAGATCAGTAATCCAAACCCCCGACAATGAAAGCTCACGAACAGATGGCTTCACTAGCGAATTCAACCAGACATTTAAAGAATTAATAGCAATTCTTCCCGAGCTGTTCCAAAAGGTTCAAGAGGAGGGAATGCTTCCAAATCCATTTTATGAGTGAGAATTTCTATTCAGATACAAAAGCCTGACACAAGCTGAACAGACCATAAAACTACCAGTCATATCCCTGATGAATGTGGATGCATAATTCTTCAACAAAAGGCCAGCAAACCAAACTCAATAGCACATTAAAAGAACCATCTATTATAACCAAATGTAATTTATTTCTGAGATGAAAAGATAGTTCAACACATAAAATAAATTGATGTGATGTACTCCCTTAGTAGAATAAAGGATAATGTCACCTTATTATTTCAATAAATGAAGAAAAAGCATTTAACACAATTCAGCACTTTTCATGATTAAAGCCACACCAGCTAAGCAAGAATAAAAGGAAATGACCTAAAAATAATAAAGGTCGTGCAAGAAATGCACTCCACTAACATTATGCACAAAACTATAAATTTACATTTTTGGCTTTTAAGGTCAAGAGTAAAATTAACATGCCTACTGTATGTGCTCTTACTTAAAATAATTACTTGAGGCTATAACCAGAGCAATTAGACAAGAAAAAAGAAATAAAACCCATCTAAATTGGTGGTGAAAGGATAAAATTATGCCTTATTACAGATTAAAAGAATATATAGGAACTCAAGAGACTCCATTATGAAAAATCAACAGTAATATAATATCTGTGAGAAGCAGTAAACTCAGGTGCCTGTGTACAGAAGACCACTTAAGTGAAAAACTGTGTCTTTTGATTAACACCAATTACTGCCCAGAAGTCTTTGTTTTGCAACTAAAGAACTATGAGATGAACTATTTTCAAATTTTGAATACATTTCAGCAACCTTGTCTTCCCAAGCGTGGTGTAGCCTTTCGAGATGTGCTCAATTAAAATTTAAGCAACATAAATAATGTGCGAATGTTCTAAATAAGAACAGAGTAAACATTGTCTTGATGAGATATATATATATATATATATATATATACACACACACACACACATCTTTAAGAGATGTGACTCACTGTTTTCAGTTATGTACTGACAGACTCCTACAGACTGTTCTAATCCAATGGTCGCACAAATAGCCCTCATTAAAACCCAAAAGTCATGATCTTCAAAAGGCAGTGTTAGGTATGAGGTAGGCTTGATAGTTAAAAGGGAGAAGTACCAAGACTTAGGGAAGGAGGTAAGGGAGATATATCAGGGTTTGTGTGTGTGTGTGTGTGTGTGTGTGTGTGTGTGTGTGTGTGTGTGTATGAGCATGTGCTAAGGCATATTTATGTGTCAAATTGTGAACAAAAAGCAAATCAACCATCTACTAGTGGTTGCAAAGTATTAAAACAAGTACTGATGGAGTCTCCTTGACGTATGTCCAAGTAGGAAACTTGGAACCATACTGCTAACACTGGAAAAGGGTAGTAGTCCTTCTTGTACCTTCTGTCCAAATCAGAAACAATTATAGTTCACTCTTACAGTTACTTTCACATCATACCATATGTGGGGTGGGAAGGAGTTTCCACTGAGTAAATGTAATCAAGATTGACCCTACGGTTGCTATAACAATCACATTACAATAAGACTTGGAAGGAATTAGTCTTCTGGGATGTGGGCTGATTTTGTTTGGTTAGTTGGTTTTGTTTGTTTATTATTTTGTTTGTTTTTTCAAGACAGGGTTTCTCTGTGTAGTACTGGATGAGACTCCCTTTGTAGCACAGGCTGGCCTGGAATCTAGATCAACCTGCCTCTGCCTTCCGAGGCCTGGCATTAAAGGAGTGGAATGCCTCTGCCAGGCATACAGTGTAGTCTTAATAATTTAACCTCTTACAAGACAGAACTCCTAATGAATACATGACTTGATGGCTTCAGGAACAAGAGAGTGGTGACCTACAAAAACTTAAGTGGCATAAGGGCATAGAGGTGCAGGCATGCTGACCCTTCTCCTATGGGTCCCACAGCAGAGCGACATCTCCTGTAGCAGTTTTCTAGTTCTTACTGGTTAAGTTTTCTTAAAATAAAGGAAATACTTGTTGCCGCTCAAACAAAAGTGAATTAAACAGCCACAATTCTGTAATGAAAAAGAATATAGATACTTGATTTTCCTAAACTATTTATGTACTTGTACTTTATCATAAATGATAACATCTAAACACCAGATGGTTTTTGTTGTTTTAAAACCTGGGTTAATCTCCACTTCTCAGTTTCCATCGAATCAAGCTTATTTGTAGTTTAAACACTAACTGAATGATGAATATACAGTGACTTTCTTTAAACTAGGAGCAGATTCTTGAATTTCACTTCCAGGTACAACAATACTCACTAATTTTTCTTTATTTTTTTAGATGAATATTTATATTCTAAGTTTGAAGAAAATAAGGCTGTCCTGGCTTTATCTTATAGAAGCTTCTGTTCTCACCATTTTATAGAACTTTACATTGAACACTGGAAGGGGGAAATTACTTGATTATACTATAAAATTTGAAGAAGTTGATTATAATCAACACTGACCTTGCCAGAAACCAAGTATAAATTAATGTAACTTTTTACAAGGACTTTAACCTGAATGGAAGATGGACACTAGAAAATTTCACTCAAGTCTGCCACAAAATTTTACTGTGCCTGAGAATAAAGAATATTTTCTATCAAATTGATAAAATAAAGCTATTCAACAAGGTAAGTCTTATTATATTTGGGATTGGGAGAAGTCAATAATGGACACTGCCTTTCTCATTATATAGTTGTCCCATTAGACTCTGTAAACATTGAACCATTTCTACAAAATCAAATATAAGTGAAATAGCTCACATGTCATTTAGAGATATATGAGTACCATAGATAGATTCTTTCCTGTACATATGTTGACATTATCCAAAATCATCTGAGCTCTTTTTAGTTAATTTAGACATTAGACATTTTCATTTGACTATTTATTTGTTTTGTGGTTTTGAACCAGAGATTCTCAGTGTAGCCATGACTGCCCTGGAACTTACTTTATAGACCAGTCTGGCCTGGAACTTAGAGATCCACCTGCCCCTGCAGTGATAAGGTTAAAGGCGTGCCCGACACTGTCTGCTTCATTTGACTATTTTTCGGCATGCCTAGTAATTGTGGTATATTGTGAAGGACACATTATAATTCTACTATCTACATTTTGAATTGGAAGCTTTATTTATTTAATATAACTACTGTGAAAGACTTTGGGGAAAAACAATTATGTATTTTTTGCAGTGACAACTTCTGTAATAATTCCAAGAGAATCTGCTTGTGGAACAGCCTAAGATTTCTTAGCAAGTACCCAAAGGAGTCAATGTGCGAACCAGGAGTAGCCTGTCTTACCCAGGTGAGCAGTAGTTCCCAGGCCGGAAGGTAAGCAGAAGTAAATGGGGAACTCACTGGCTTTTCTGCCTCCCCTTGAAAGCCACAAAAGTCAACAACAGAAGGCAAGTACTTGTGAGAAGACGAATACATTAGAACTCTTGGAATTTTCTAAAATAAGCTTTTAAGTCATGAGTTCTATCAGGTTTTAGCTCAGGTTTCATTTACTAAAAGTTATTCTATTTTTGTTCCACAAGTGAACCTGTTCTGTTTTCTTTATATCATGTATCATTCCCTAAAAGTGTCTCATATATTCATTTACATCTATGGTTATTTTATTCCTCCCACTGGAGAAAAAGGAATCTTTACAAGGATTGCTCTAGGAATCACTTATAAAAGCCAAAAATAATGTTCAGTGACCGTCTTCTGAGTGCAGGGCAAACAGTGGAAGTTCATAATTTAGTCAATTTTCTATTTCATTTGTGTGGGGGCAAAAAAAATCTCTGAAGGCATGGAATTTCTGAATCAAACAGCAATAGACATATTTCATGAGTTCTTATTCCAGACATTCAATAATACAGTGGCATCTCACTGTGTTTTGGCTGCCATAATAGAGTACCTTAAACAAGATTGTTTATGAATTTAAAATGTATTATGTATAGTTCCTGTCGTTGTGAAGTAGATAATCAAAGCACTTGCAGACTCAGGGTCAAGGGAAACCCCTGTTTATCCTTACATGTGGATGAGAGAAACAAATTCTGCAGTCTTTCATAAGGCACTGAGGCCGTTCTTGAAGGTTGTTAGCCTCAACTTAATTCTATTCCAGATGCTTCCCTTCCTGACACCACTACAGTTGGCATAGAATTTCAAGATGTGAGTGAGGAGAAGATGGAAAAAATCCACATTATAGCAGACTTCCATTTAAAGCTTATTCGTGTTTACCAAAGTTCTCTGTATTTTTATCTTCCTTTCCCACTAGACTCTGTGCTTTAGAAAAGATATGCTTTCTCAGAATATAGTAGTAGTCGTCATTAGGCTAGCATAACTTACTTTTATTAGGAAATAACCTATGACAATAAGAAACAATGAGAACACTAAGAGCATCCTTTTTTATTTTTATAGTGTTTTGATATGTCTTCTGGGAGAAGAAAGAGGCAAATACCCCCATGGTTTTGAAGGAAAATACAGTGAGTTGGAGGGAATTAAAGAGAGAGTTGGAATTCGGGAGGAAAAGAAAGGCGCACTACACATTCCCATAGTGAATGCAAACCAACACCTGGTAACAACACAATTATTTTCTTTGATTATTCTTTAGTTTTCACTTTTGTAATGTTGTAGAGAGAATATCTTGTGTATTGTATGGATGCATCACCTGTCATTAAAAAGTAAAAACAAACAAACAAACAAAAAACAAAAACATATGGCCTATAGGAAAGGGAAGACTAGAAGATGGGATATCTGGGAGACAGAAAGAATTCTGGGATGGAGCCGGGCACAGAGATTCACCCAGAAAGATGTGAGGAGACGGACTCCTGGTACCTGAGCACATGTAACCAGCCACATGGCAGAATGTAGGTCAAAATAAATGGGTTATTTTAATTATGGTCTAGTCAGAGAAGAGCCTAGCTATATGGTCTGGTATGTGTAAATGTATTTTCAGTCTGAGCCTTATTTCTGGAAGCATAGGGCTAGGAGGAAGAGCCAGTCATAACGTGTACAATGGGTGCTATATTGTTTATTATTATAAGATAAAGAACCTGTTTATTTAGACAAAAGTGGGGGGCGATTGTTGAGGTCTGGTCTGTTGTTATATATTTTAAGGTTAAATTCTGCACCTGGATGCCTAGTTATGTACCAGTGAGTTATCATGTTTACCAGCTTTTGTTGTGCAAACACTGTTCCTTAATTCAAACTTATTGGTTAAATAAAAACAGTACAGCCAATTACAGGTTTTGGGTTACCAGGTTGGGGGTTGTAGAGAGAAGAAAGAAGAAGGATAAGAGAGAGGGGAGCAAGCCACCATGAAGAGATGAACCCTGAGTACATGGACAGGAGAAATAGCACATATTTGGGTGCACCAATGGGGAAGTAGCCAAGCCAGCAGTTATACAGATTAGGGGTTATCCCCCACTCATTGTCAAAGCCAAATAAAACACCCATAGTCTGAGTCTCATTCGTTTGTAAAATAGATACAGATAAGCTTAAACTGGTTGAGTTACATAATGTAAAATTTATCAGTTGAAAAGAAAATAAGGCAGACATTTAGAATCATTACTGGAACAGATGATGTTATGCTTCAATCTGGATTTAGATATAGATTCAAATCAAAATTTTAAAGGTCACATTCAGGTTTTATAAAATTTGATAAGGTGATAACAAATGTGAAATGTCCTGAGTGAAGGCTGTGAAGTCAGGTTAGGACTGAGAAGGAAAACAGGAACCTTTGTGCTTTGGTTGCTCCAAGGTATAAGGCCAACACAGAATAGAGCTAGACATCGGCAGCAAATAGCACAGTAAGTCATCGATTCTTGTTTGAAAGGTTGAAAAGAAAAGACCAAAATGTGTTGCATTCGAGTCAAGAATAAAAATTGTATGTATTTGTTTTAAGGCAAAATGAGGGAGTGGATGACCTGACAGCTTCGTAGTGTTCAGCCCTCTTGAAATTCAAGAGCAAGTCTTCCAAATGATACACAAATTTAAACTAAGAAATTGCAGACCCCCTTTGAACAACTGATTAGCAATCAAAGTAATATTTCACTCCTATTGCTGGATTGTTTAAGAGAACTCGCTGATCTTCCACAGGATAAGCACTCAAGACCTAGAAACCAAATGAGAGCTCCCAACTATCTGTAACTCCAAGGAATCCAACACCGTTTCCTGGCCTCTGAAGGCACCAGGAACATATTGTGCACAGGCCCAGGTTCAGAAAGCACTCATTCCAATAAAATAATTATATTAACATGAATAATCTTTAACTCATTTCAAAATCTGGTTTTTAAGATTCTCCTGAATGTAGCAACTTTATCAATATTTATCATAATCATGCACAAAAATAATGCTCTGTTCCTAGGGACAAAAAATGGAGCAGAGACTGAAGGAAGGGCCATCCAGGGACTGCCCCATCTGAGGATCCATCCTGTCTGCACACACCAAACCCAACACTCTTGCCATTGCCAAGAGGCACTTGCTGACAGGAACCTGGCAGTTCCTTGGGAGGTTCTGCCAGCAACTAACCAATGCTGATGTGGATGCTTGAAGCCAACCATCAGACTGAGGTTTGGGACCCTGATGGGGGAGCTGGCAGAAGAACTGGAGGAGCAGAGGGTGATTGCAACCCCATAGGAAGAACAACATTGGCTGGCCAGATCACCCAGTGCTCCCAGGGACTAGACCACCAATCAAAGAGTGTATAGGGCGAAATCCAAGGCTCCAGATATTTAAGTAGCAGAGGATGGCCTTGTGTGACATCAATTAGAGGGGAGGCCCATGGTCCTGTGGAGGTTTGATGCCCCAGCATAGGGAGATGCTAGAGCGGTAGGGTGGAAGAGGGTGTGTGTTGGGAAGCACCCTGATAGAGACAAAGGTGAGGGAGAAAAGGGCGGATGTGGGATGGGGGGATTGTGGAGGGATAACAGGAAAGTGGGATATCATTTGTGATGTAAATGAATGGAATGATTAATTAAAAATAATAATAATGCCCTACTCTTCATAATATTTACATTCATGCTTAAACATTTCTCTTGTCTGAATCTTAGAATGTACTGGGGACGAAAAAAGCCTCAGGAATTCTGTGTGCTCTCTTATCCAATGTACTTGTTTGACATATATAGCTGTGTTCTGAATTACAGCATAGTGGTCAATGTCAGATGCTACAAACATTGTGGTCCACTCAGTGTTAGCTCACTCAGTGACATCAGACACATTAGTGATGTAATGGCCAATTCCATTTGTTTTAATATACTTTTTGATGTTTGAACAAGGACTAAATTATTAGGGACATTTCTAAAATGATGTCCACATTATCCCTGATGATGCATTTCACTATATACGTTCATTCATACACTGATATAAATATGCTCTGTATTTATTTATAATTTTTAAAAATTAAAGGCATTTTTTGCTTCTTGATAGGAAGTTTATCAGCTGAGAATAAAATAAAGCAAAAGTTTAAAATCATAACTGAATAGGACACATTGTGATTCAATCTGGATTTAGATATTGATTCAAATCAAAATTTTAAAGGTCAGATGCTCTAAAGTCTTCAAAACAGTTTATAACTTGCAGGTTTTTTATTAGAAGTCAAGTTGAGTGACTGATATTTACACATCTGATCAATAAACCAAAGGTTCATTTTATAACCACTGTCATTTAATATTATTAAGCGTATAAAAATGACTAATCCCTGAACTCCTTTTTATATTACATTGAAGTATTGGCATTTTCAAGTCTTAATTAAAATTAGATTGTATAACACAACTGACCTTAATATAGTAATAAGAACCTTTAACCAAACACGAAACTAGAATTCTGTAGAGAAGACAGTTTATGAGAGTTCTTGTTGAGGGGGGGTGGGGAAAGGATTGTTTTCAAAGTACCATTTGATTTCATTGCTTTAAAAGTGTAGTTTAATTTAGGGTGAAATGACTGAGTGCTGTCAAGCAATCTGTGTTATATCACAGAAATTAAATGCAGCTATGGACTTGACTCTCACCTTGTTACAGGCTCAAATTCACTCAACAAATATTAATTGAGCACCTTCAATGTGCCAGTTGATTAGAAGGCAGCAAAGAACTGACAGCTGTTCTCCCTTCCCTCCATGAGATAATATAGGGAGGGCAGACAATTAAACAAGTAATTAAAATCCGACATGGCAAGCACTGTAACAAGAGGAAAAGATAGAAAGACCACCAGAAAAATTCCATGAAGTCAGACATTTGCAAACTGAGGCTCAACACTGGCCAAAGAGGTGAGGCATGGAGCATACCACTTTCCACGCGGCATAACTGATTCTTGAGGAAAATGAAAACAACTCCCCATAAGCAAGCAAAAAGCCCAAAGGTTCCCATGGCAATAACAATGAGCAAAGGCTAGGTTTCAGGAGCCTGGCATGCTATGTCCAGACATTTGCAGTTCTTCCCACAAGCAATAAGAAGTCACTTAGAACACTGTCAAGTTAAGAAGTCAAATGCATCATTGTGGTTAATATGCATCAAATTTTAATTCTCCCAAGAAGCCACTGTCGTATAAATTATTACCATCATCACACTGCAGTGAGAAAATTGAAACCTAGAGAAGTTAAGTAACTTGATAAAGCTAATTAGCTACAAACATGGGGTAGAATTGGGGTTTAAATGGGCTGGGTGTTCTTTCTCTGGGGAATGAAGAAAGGCAGAAATGTCAAACACATCTACATGATTTGTAGATTAATTAAAGCCAGTTGGTAAGAGGAAGAAAAAAGCATATGGTAGACACCAAAGAAGTATTCAATCAAAATGAGGAAAAAGAAAAAGAAAAAGAAACAGAAAAAGGAAAGGAAAGGGAAAAAGAAAAAAAGAAAAAGAAAAAGGAAAAGAAAAAGGAAAAGAAAAAGAAAAAGAAAAAGAAAAAGAAAAAGAAAAAGAAAAAGAAAAAGAAAAAGAAAAAGAAAAAGAAAAAGAAAAAGAAAGAAAAAAAGGTTCTGGTTTTATGCTTAAGGAGTAGTGCATATAAGTGTGTTTGTGTATGTAGAGATTCTAAGGAACTTGATGAACATAGATTGGCCTATTTTGACTTGCTTACAAAGCACTTGAATGACACCAGACAGAATGAATCTGGCATCACAAACTCAAGAAGATTGATTGAAGCCACTGGAATATCTAACTGCATCCAGAATAATTGAGTACGTGGGAAAGAACTGATGTCACAGAACCATTAGCAATAGACAGAAATTTGGGGAAGCGCAGTCGATAATTTCTCATTACAAAGACCGGGTAAGAAGCCCAAGAGGCACTTTGTTGTAGGCACTTAGGTGGCACTTTGGCTGAAAGACATTGACTCCTTTCTTAATGCTCCAACTTGTACACATACAGGACCAAAGCTTGGCAGCTTGCCAGCACTTGGCATCTCTCTCTTCAAAGCCAGACCCCTGCTTGACTCTGAATAAGGATGTTAATCACTCCAGGAGTGTCTGCCTACCTATCATAGGTCATCTTCCTTCAAGGCTGGAGGAACAAAGAGAAGGTGGTTGTCCTAAACCTGTAGTTGCCTTGGATACCAGCAAGAAGAAAAACTCATAGTTTACCCTCCTTCCCTTGCAGATGAGAGCAATTATGCATAAGTGTAAAGCTGTACCCAGAACAAAAGGCCTCATCTTGTAGGAAACAAATTGGTCCTTTCCAGTGATGATGGTGATTGAAAACTAGAATGTATTGTGATGCCTTGCAGGAACTAAGTCATGACAAGGCCGAATTGGGCCACATCTTGACAAAAACCACTTAACTTGCTTACTTCTTATACGTTCCCCCAGTTCTCCTACTATTCAAATCTAAGGTTCATGCCAGCACCTGGGCGATGAACTCAAGGTGGCTGGGTCCCCTTTCTATGTTCTTTTTACCAACATGTGACTTAACTCCACTTATCTGCTTTTCATCCCCATGCATCTCTGACCTACATAACGGGATATACCACTGGATTTACGTTGTTGAGACTGTCAGAGCATCCCTAAGGGCCCCATCAATTTTAACGTTAGGGGCTGAGATGATTCTCATTGTAAGTGTATGTTTAGAGTTCGAAATTCCTCCTTGGCTGACAGTGAGTTCTAGGCCAGCCTGATCTACATAAAACACTGTCTTAAACCAAAACAAAAATTCCACCATCAACAGAATAAACAACTAGAGTATAAGTCTTCAAGTGGAAACATGTCCCTCAAACATTCAATAGGCTGTAAACAACAGATATGGGAATGAAACTCATCAACTGTGGTAGTGGAGATGGAACTTAAAAATAAAGGTGGAAAATTCAGTTATGGGATAGATCTTTTTTTCATGCTGCATAATGTGCAACAAAGGGAGATGCTGAAACATTTAAAGGAACAGTAATTCTTGAGTTCAAAAGAATGGTCTGTTCAAGGAGTAACATTTCTGATCATAGGCATCAAGATCCCACAGATCTAAAATAACGAGGTCACCATAGGAACCACTCAAAGAAAAGGCCATTAAGCCTTAGGCTAGGAAGCGCCCCAACCTTAATAGTTTGGGAAGAAATGGAGGAGCTGTTGAGGAAGCACGGAAATAAGTGTTAATTGGTGCAAGGAAAATCAAGTGCGTGTCCTTATGGGAGTACATTAGGAGGAAAAAATCAAGAATGACAGTTTTTTCCAATTGATCAGATAAGATTAGAATACATATCATGTGTAGACACCCATACATAAACATGCACACAGATACAGACACATGTGCACACACACATAGTCTAACAATTAAAGAGATCATGAATATGAAAGAGAGTGAGGCAGTGGTGCGTAGAAAGAAAGAGAAGGGGAGAATGATGTGATCATTCTATAATCTTAAAAAGCAACAACAGCAACAACAACAAAACCCACAGCTTTATTATAAAAACACACAGATACAGATTGATCACTGAGCATTGGTTTAGCACCAGTATATGCTTAATAGTCTTGAGAAAGTATTATTGAATTAATAACGACCTTGACAAGGGCACATTCAGTGAAGTGCTAAGGCCAAAGGCCAGGAGAAGTAGAATTAAGAGAGAATGAGAGAAAGACACCAGTGTTGGTACGTGCCCAGAGAGCGAAGATTTCTGCTGCAATGGCTATTCTAGTAGGTGACTGGTCATATGGGCCTGTAGCATTGATTAAGCAGCAAGTATTTAGAGATCTAAGAGAAGCTCAGTGGAGTTTAAATGCCTAAAGATACAGAAAGAAAAGTAGCACTGTTTCTTTCCAAGAGGCTTTTTATCAAAAGAGGGAAGTGATCTTAAAAAGCAGCTTGGTAATTGCTGGCATACGGGGGGGGGGGGGGCAACTGAGTGTTACATAAACTCATTTAAGAGGGCATTCATGATGAATAGCACAAAGAATGTGACTTATAGCAACTGATGTATTCAGTGGGTGTTGGCAGATAACACAAAGTTACTCAGATAAGAAAAGGACAAAAGAGAGAAAAAAATAGAATTAATCCAAGAAAAAGGTATTGTGACAATAAAACCTCAGCGATCTGAACTCCAATAGCTGGGTGCATTGGAAAGACATGATACAAAGCTACAGGGGGAGCCATTTAAAAGTATGGGCAGTTGGCAAGAGAAGTCAGACACAGGACAAGATAATGCAAAAGTAGAATATTCTTTTGTAAATGGCAAATGAGATCAGTAGACAGTCTTTAAGTAGGCTTAAGATCAGATACGCATTTTAAAACATGACTCACTTAGTAGTGGGATGTCATGTTCCTCTCCTCTCTCCATGTTGGGATTTGATCAAGCTTGACCTTACATGTGTCTTGTGTATACTATGGGTCATAAGTTCATATGTGCAACTATCCTCTGTGTCTGGCAGCCTCTGTTTGCAGTTAATTCTTATCATCCTCCCCAGCTCCCTTTTCATAAATGATATCTGAGCCTTGGGAAGAAGGAGTGTGGGAGCTGCTGGAATTTGAAAGCTACAGAGAGAGAAGAAGAACCAGTTTTCCTGAAGGCTGTGCTTCCTAGTAGGTTAACTGGGCTCAAGTGGAAGGCCACACAGGCAGGAGTGTGTAAACAGCAGAAAGGGAACTTGATGGGCAGAGAGGATACAAAGCTCGGTGTGTAGGAAAGGGTGTGTGGGGGTCTGGGGGAGCTGAAGGAGGAAAGAGGATGATTACATACATTGTAGAAAATTCTCAAACAACAAAGTAAAGAGTAAGAAAAAAATGAATAGTGGAGCAAATGGAGTAATGGAAGAATTCCGATGTTTGTAAGGCAATTTGATGACATTGTATGGATATCTGTGGAAAATAGAATTTACAGCCAAATTCACACTGTAAAAGTACAGTATCATGATCTTGGCAAACACTTTTAAATGGTGTTCAAATCCAAACACTTTCCATTGCCTGCCTATTATTGTACGATCGATCCTTCAACCTGTTGGCTATGACTATGTTGGCCTTTGTATTTTCTTAATTCTCCAGCAATCCTCACTTGGCTAGCTTTTCTCTCAGTACCTTGGAATGTCTTCTCAACCTGGGCACATGGCTTATTTCAGCAGGTCAGGACCAAGCTTCATTCCCACCACCCTAGAAGATCTTCTTTGTTCTACAACACTCCTTACCAGGTCATGACTGTTTCTTATTCTCCCAGGTAGCATGTCTGTCATCACTGGGCTACCCTGATTGGCTGATAGCACTATTCATTTCCAAACTCCAGCTGTTGAAATAGGATGTGAGCTTTAACAGAGTGTACTCCTGCCTTTCCTTTGGAATCCTGTCCTGGAACAGCTCATGGGTGCAAAGGCTCTAAGGTTGCCGAGTTGAGGGAACAAAGAAAGCACAGTCAGGCTGTTCTCAAATGAAATAGATGAATTATTTCTTTCAAAGGAGCATACGCTTCTGCATTTCAGAAGGAATGCTGGCGGAAATGTTGGAGGAACTTTCACAGCCCTAAATACAATAAAGTGTTTTTATTGCCTCCCCAATTCGCATGCGCGCGCGCGCGCGCACACACACACACACACCAGACATAAGTAAAAATTAAACTAGTATGAAAGGGAACTATGAACTGTAGGGCATGCCACATCATCTGATTTATCCTATACTAATGAAAGATGTTCATGAAAGGAAAGAAAAAAATCTTGCTATCAGGGCTCAGTAAGGAGGGATTCTGCATTACCTGGCCAAATAATCCGTGAGTCTAAAATATTGCAAAAAAAAATGGTATATTGTTTAAAAGCAACACATAATGAAAATATAGAAATTTGTGAGAACTAAAAGTCCAGTTTTAGAATGCAGCCTGTTCAAAATATCAGTTTTGACAATGTTCACACTTGTATATATTTATACCAAAAAATATGCTTCTTTTCTTTGTCAAGTGTATGTATATGTGTAAGTGTATATATATATATATATATATATATATATATATATATATATATATATATATATATATGTACAAGTATATATGTATGTGTGTGTGTGTGTGTGTGTGTGTACGTATGCATATGCGTATGTGCATGTTTGTGATGCAGAGGTTTAACCCAGAAACTTTGTACATTCTGGAAAAGGTCCCTAGCACTGGTATATGAAAATGACTCTCCCTAGGATCCCCAATGTTATTAGACAAGCACTGGGTACCATACCCTGCTTAATATCATGTCATTTCAATATAGAGTTTCACTCTAGGAACAGAACAGCCCTTGCAGTCTGATTAGAGGCCGTTGAGTGAGGAGACTTTTGGAAGGGATAAAAATAGCAGTCCCTTATTTTCTGCTTCCTGTTGAAGAGTTGCATGATGGTATGATATGGTTGGAACAAATGTAGGCACCTTTGCAAGTTCAGGCGTGAAGGCCATGTTGACAATAGGGTCAAACTATGGAAAACCTTAAAAGCACATCTAAAGGAGATTCTGTATTTCCTATCCTGACGTCAGTATGAGAAGAGGCTGTGGTTTGTTTAAGTTGCTGTACTTTTGTCTGTTATTGTACAAAATTTATGCATTAGATAAAGGAAATTTAAAAAATTATAACTCTGTTGGGAGCGGTCCTAATGATTTATTTGTTTGGTTCCAAGCCATCAGGCAGATACTTTATTGAAAATCGTACTTTAGGACTTCCAACACTTTTCTGACCCATACCAGAATAGCCAATGACAGTTTCTAAAGGTAGGATCTTCAATCTGTAATGCTATTTTTATAACTTTTTTCCTTCTGGTTAACTATGTAATCATAAAGCATTTTTAAAAATCACAAAGTAAAATGGATGTGAAGTCTCTTGTTTTGCACACAAATGGTATCTCTTTATGTTATATGCATTTAAATTTTCCCAAAGGTAAATGTATATTCAGAAGGCAAGGTGGTGCAGAACGGGGTTTAAATAAAACCTTGACAACTGAATAATGACTTGGGCTTTGATACAAAAAAATGAGTGAAGAGAATACAAGTTGGTGAAGGGAAGTGGAAAATATTTTTTTTTTAATTTTGTTTGAGATACAAACATTCTACTTGGAAACACAGTGGTGCTTCCATGTATCTTTATTAGAATTACTCTTTGGAACACTCATGACCCATTTCTATACAGATAGCAGCTGGAACATGTGCCTCTCTGTAGGAAATGTACAAAAAGAAGAGGCAGAGATGGCTTTTCATAAGGCAGCCATCTCTACCAGGTCACAGACGCCCACCAGGGCAATTTTCAGAGATTCCCAGAATGACTTTCTGTCTGTGTCAAAACAGGATTCCCATCAACACCTGTCATTGCCTTTTGGAGGTCTTTGAGAGTATGAATTGGTCTGTTTAAACTCTTAAATAACACCTGGAGGAAGTACTCTACTCTTATTACACATCATTTTACTGTCTTTTGATTCAACAATTGCTTTGGAGCAGCAGTTAGTGTCTCTATGTATCAGAAGGGATTCTAATAACTATTCCTTACATAGAGAGAACTACTCTAGTTTTATAGATAGAAGAAACTTACTTTAATCCCAAGTCTCTTAACAATAGGTTTAGGTCAACAGAAACATACAGGGTACGGATTTATATATTTTTTTCTCTTCCTGAAACAAACCACGTGCAGATTCATCAAGCTGTGAAATATATTAAGTTCACAGGGCTTCCACAAAGGGTTAGGAAACCACAAGAACCTGCTGTGATTCAAACTACTTTCAGATGTCCTTTTAATTATAGTAAATGAGAGTTTGCGTTGGTTTTGATGCTTATGGGCAAACAAGGACATCCACTGAAAGAAACAGCTAAAAGTACTCCCTGTTGCTGTGGTTAATATACTACGTTGTATGCACACTGCTAGCCAATTTATTCTAGTCACTTTAACAAGGATATGCAGCCTGACAGGCCACACAGGATAGTATCACAAGTTGGGCAAAGCACAAATCATTAGAGGGCTAAGAAAGTTGTTTGACATGCACCACGGAGCATTTTGTCACACAGCCAATTAAGTGACCAAACAAGGAACTTGAAAATACTCATTAATTTCTTCCTAGCAATATAAATGGAACATAGACTGCTTCTTGTCTCGTGCACCGAAGGCACCCAAGTAAAACTGGCATAATTCAATTTGCACTTTGTCAAAGGTGCAAGTAGCAACTTTGGTTCACAGAGAGCCTGCTTTAGGGACACAAAAAAATGAAAAGCATGGGTAAAAAGTCTTCATATATATTTTTTTTTTAACCAAGGTATAGATTTCTAGGCTCTGTGTGCAATTCTTCACATCCATCAGACATTGGGATCCCTTTTATGCTTAAAACTTTAGGTCCTGATTTTTGAGCAGGTGAGGCAGTTCGGAGCATCACTTCTTTCTTGGGGTGTGGCTATAGAGTTGGCTTAGCACCTAATGGAGCTTACCTCACTTACAGAGGACTCAAGCTCTGCCCTCAGTCCCCATATCAAGGGGATGCACAGCCACCTGTAACACTAGCTCCGGAAATTCAATGCCTATAGCTTCCAAGGGAACCTGAACTAATATGTTCATGCTCATACAGACATCATAAATAAAAAAAAATGAAGATGAATTAAAATACAAAGAACTTGGGGTGAGTTCAAGATAGCAGGCTCTGTTGCTCTGGACTGTACTCTCTTGCCCTTAAGACTACTCTTTAGTAGCTACTGCTGGAGTTTCTTCTACTCCATGATGTCTTTGTATTATACAGAGCTGGGATTCAACACCTGATGCTTTTTTTTTTCTATACCCCTCCCCCAGGCACCTCTTCTGGCAGGGGAAAATGATATTCTAAAGAGAAACACTTAGACTATCAGATTATTGAAGACCCTACAAAATTAAAAGTTCCTCAAGAATCCAGTGTCAGGTGAGGGAAAGTTAAAACCCAAGTGTGAGCCAATAGAAAGAGATTTCATGTAGTTCTGAGAACTTATTAGGTCACCTTGCAGTAAGGATTGGGGCAGGGTCAGTGATGGGTGAGTGATGGGTGGGAATACACCTAACAGGGACTGTTTAGTTGTCCATGGTTCTAACACTTTATTTCATCCCAAAATTCAAAGTGAAGCAAATGGATTTGATGGTCACAGGAGGCCTTGAATTGTTCCTCATTCAAATGTGGCCACTATAAGTAAATCCATCAGTCCTTTTAGCTATAAATTGGCTTATTTGGAATACTGAGGAAGCACGCCCAAGTCTAGCTGCTAGTATTACCAAAACCCAGGCTTTGGCCTTTAAAAGTCTAGTAAAATTGAACTCATCTAGTACAGTGGCTTTAATGCCAGTATGTACTAACAGTGCAAAATGATAATCTCCTCAAACTCAATTCCAAGCTTGTGTATTTAGCTGTATATTTACAATGTATTATTACTATATCGATATATTTTCCATATCTATTTAATTCAAAATTTAACATGCCTCATGGCAGGCTCTCCACCCATTCTTCTAAAGCTAGTCACAAATAGAGCATGTCAATAAATAATGATGTCACCCTTTCAGTTGCTGTACCTAAAAACTTTCTGTTTCACATGTTCGTTCTCTGGCTCTTCCATCTTTAGGCACATTCTTTTTCCCACTTTTCTAAATGATAAAAATCTGAATTATTATCTCAGCATCCAGAAAACATACATTCATCAAAGTAAGTGTGAATTCCTGCTTGCTCACACTACTCAGTCCTTCCTCCTCAGACTGAAGGATTCAGCAACTTGCATTGGTATAATACTGGACCTTGCAAGAGGCTGAAATCTCTATGAGGAGCATGTATATTGCTCTTTAAGCAAAGCAGGGTTACAGACTTTAGAGAGAACATATTTCCTCTGAGGCTGGAGGAACAATGACGAAAAGGTACAAGGTATATTTATTAACTAAGAAAAGGTTTCAATTTTAAAGCAGGAAAAAAGAACACTAGTAATTCTTAATAGTTCTTTCTGAAGAAAAGAACAGTGTTGTTAACAAATATTATTAATTGATGAATAGAAATTTAAAGTTGAAAAGATGTACATTATGTGTACATTTATAAGACATAAGAACACTTGTTCTTAAGCAGTTTGTTCATATGTATATATTTATACCCTATTTCTCAATTCCTATTAAAAACCAACCTGATTGGAAGCACAGGGTCCTTTGCTGGTTCATGGATCACATTTCTAAATGTTACCTCATCTGACCCATGAATAGAGAGTCCTGAATCTACTGAGTTCACACGTTCCAGTGTGTGTGCATCGGGAAGAGAGCAAAGTACAAATGTTGAGAAGTTGGGTGATATAGGAAACCTGATAGATTTTTGGAAAAACCAATAAAACGCAATGTAGGACATCACTCTGGAAAATAGTCTGATAGCCCCTTTAACAGCTCTTTCTGTTCTTAAATTTTTACTTTTCAATCAGAGTATCCTTTGAAAATAAAAGGACCTGAAAATCAAAATCTGTTTCTTAATATAACAGTACAAAGTAATGATTACAAGGCCAATGAACATAGATGCATTTTTTGTGTATCTGCATGTATAGGTGTGTATGTATAGAAACACGTGCCTGTGTGTGTGTGTGTGTGTGTGTGAGAGAGAGAGAGAGAGAGAGAGAGAGAGAGAGAGAGAGAGAGAGAGAGAGAGAGAGAGAGAATAGTAATTGCTTTAGTCTTTTCCATTTCTAGAAAATAGCATACACACAAAAATAAATATAAGACAAATGACAGATCTTGCTTCCTACTATCTAGTAATTAGGCAAGTCAGCTTTCAGGGCTGTCAGAGTAAATGAACTGTACTTAAGCTTTCAAATAAGCTTCAGATTTCCCGGTCTCTTCAGTTATTACTGTGTGATCTATGGAAATCAATTAACACTTTGTGGGCCTCCACTTTAATCCTGAACATAATGAAATGTAAGAGTTATAACAGAAAGTTCCTATAAATATTGAATAATAATGTATGAAAATTTCTTTCTTGCCTGTGATTTCAGCATGCATGCAAGTAAGATAGGAAGAGTTCAGATGGAGACCATCCTGTTTTTTACATCCTGTCCCTAGGTAAAATATAAATAATTAATACAAAATACTTAGCATTCTGCAGAACAATATCCCCGTAGGTGGCCGAATAGATGTTCTTTTAAAATTGCATTTGGTTTTTTATTTTTTGTTATGAGTTTTGTCTGCGTGCATGTCTGTGTGTCACAAGCATGCAATATTTGAGTAGTTCAGAAGAGGGCACTGGATCCTGTCATACTAGAGTTGCAGGTAGTTGTGACCTGCCTTGTATGTACTAGGAACCAAACCCAGGTTCTCTGTTCATAAGCTCTAAGCCATCTCTCTGCCCCAAATGTCCATTGTTATTTTTCACCATTAGAGGGGGGAACGACAAGATGCACATCAGGAGAGCAGTACTGATGCTGACAGTATTAGCTCTGTGACCTTAGCCAGCCTTTTCATCTCCTTTTCTTTCAGTCATATCCCCTTAGCTCTAAGTCCCCTTTTGCTAACGCTACATTATAGTAGTGGTCTTATTACATTCCTATAAGAGTCTTATCTCCCATTATAAAATCCAAAATTCTCTTCACAAATAAAAACAATGCTCCATTTATGGCTATATTTTTACTTACTATCTTGAGACAATGTCTCACTAAATATTGTTCAAGTTGATATTGAAGTCACTCTGGGGCCAGGCTATGCTCTTACTTAAAACCCCTAAAGAACAGGGCTGCATTACCAAGCCAGGCTTCAAAAAGTTAATATACAAATATATAAAAGACAAATGAATGTCCTTTTATACTGGGCTAAATATCAATTTTTATTTTTCAATAAGTGATAAATATTTATTATAACAAGTCATAAGTAAATAAAGTAAATTGTATTGGACTCATGTTTTTAAAATCTTAGAATACAAATTGACTATTTCTGAGAATATATGTGTTATTTTAAAACTCATCCCTGTTTGAATTGTTCACATACAATTATAATCAGTAGTTGGTAGATATGATTTTATTGTGCTTTTGGTTCTGCATAGAATAAAAGCTAGGTGTGGTGGCTTGAATGAAAATGTCCCCACAGACTCATAGAAAGTGCCACTCTTAAGAGCTGAGGCCTTGTTGGAGTAGGTGTGGCCTTGGAGTAGGTGTGGCTTACTGGAGGAATGTGTCACTGCTGAGGGGGCTTTGAGATTTCAGAAGCTCAAGCTAGGCCTAGCAGTTTACTCTCTCTTCCTGATGTCTGCTGATCTAGATGACTCAGTTCCAGCACCATGTCTTCCTGCATACCACCATAATTCTGAGCAGGAAGACAAGGGAATTACCTCTAAACTGTAATTAAGGGTTTTCTTTTTTTATAAGAGTTGCTATGGTCATGGTATCTCTTCACAGCAATAAAACCCTAGCTAAGACACAATGAAACAAGAAACCATAAAAGATGGATTTTTATAATTCATAAAAGATACTCCTGCTCTTAAAAGAATGAACTGAGAGTTCAATGGATTCAGGTAGTAAAACTTGTCCCTGAAAGAATGTTTTCATATGTATATGGGAAGGCCACGTTTTATAGGAATCTAGAGTGGTAAACAATCATGTCAGACTGAATGCCAAAGGCCTTTCAAGTGCATAAGGAGCCTGTTTCATTGATGCCCCAAGAATGACCTGAACATAGAAACAATGGGTAAGTTAAAACTCTTCCTCATGAGTATGTCACAGATGTTTTGTACAGCATTTGACTGTTGAATGTCGTGGACTTGCACTGTACATCAACAAGATCAGAAGGAGCATCTTGTATTATTGAGCAGAGCATTTCCGCACCACCAGTAGTTTCTGTTTGTATTGTGTCTCATCAGAAATTTAGTCAATAGCTGAAACATTTATTCACAGTTAGTCAATTATAACACCAGGAAATCAGCCGTGGAATAAACTGTGCTATTAATTTTCCATTGGAGATTCATGTTTGAATGACCATGTGTTTCATAGATTTAAATACCAGAAAGCTAATTATCCCAAAAGCCCCATTAAAAGGATAGCATAGTTTACTACTGGAAAGAATCCTGGCAAGGCTGCAACATACTTCCCACCTTTCTGCAATGGGGGTCTTTCCTCTACCCATCATGCTATGTGTCCACCAAGGATATTTTTCTAAAATCTTAAAATAAGCCCTAACATTTTCTAAATCAGAAATATTAATCATTTCATAAAATAAATGTAAATACAAAACTAATCCCCATAATCTTCAGTGCTCAAATTAGTTTTTGTTTTCTTTTAAACAATTCTCACCAAGTGCTCTTATGTTCCCCATGCTGATGCCTTCAGTCTCACAATGCACCTCATAAGACCGGAATACTATTTATTTCTATTCTGTTTTTTCTTTTTAAAAAATAAGACCAGGGATCAGAATAGTTTGCCTCATAATATGGCATCATGACGTTTGAGACATCACCAGACACAAAAACCTACTCACACTTTTCCCACCAATCTTTTTTCAAGGAAGCAGGTCACAAAATTGGAGGAAAAAAATCTCCACGACCTTGTCCTGAAGCAAATTATAGGTCTTCATTTTGAAAGAAATCTCAAATCTCATCTCCAAAGAGAGCCATAGGCCCAGAGATGTCAGAAATCTGAACATGGCTTTCTGTGTTTGCCTCAGTTTACTGAGGTTACATCACATTGCTTGGTCCAGGCACACTTATCCTCAGCTGACCCAGACTTAACCCTCTCCTCATCATGCCCAAGCAGAAAAATACATGCGTTTCCCTGGGTTGTCTTTGTCAACAGTTTCCACATCACTTAGAGCTTATATTTAATAAATTACTCTGCCATATCTCTTGTTACACTGTCAAATTTTTGCTAAAAGGTCCCTGGCCATTAGACTAGAGAGATAGGTAAGGGAAAAAAATCTCTCCCTGCCCTACAGATGAAAAACTGCTAGATAAGTCTGTATGTCTGAAATTTAACACTTCCAAGGCCCCTTGAGTGCCTGAGAAAACAAGAGAAATACCATATCCTGTCAAGGCAAGTTCTTTATCTCCCCCATATGATACTAACTATAGAAAGATGAATAGAATTGAACCCATCAATATTATCTACTGGATGCTAAAATCCTAGGGCAGAGACTACTCTGTATTGCTTGTTAACACTCTTGAGGAAATGATGGATTTCTTGTGTTTTTGAAATGGGTCAGGAAAAAATAACGGTAATCAAATTAAACGAACAGCTGTCTGACTAAACAGAGACAGTTGTTCACTCATCACAATGACTATGCTGTGCTTTTCATAACATGAACGATTCTCTGCCCAGGTCCTCTAGTTTCTTTTCATATGATTTTAGCAAAGTGGCTTTCTATTTATTAATCGATTTATTTATTACCACAAAAAATAGTAGAAGTCAATATTCAGGTCATTGGAAAAATACAGATAGACAAACTGGTATCTAATATTTACATCAACCAAAACTCTTAAGAGTCTGGGGAGGCAAAGTCTAAGTTCCCATATTATATGTAATGGTGAACAAACCGTTAATGTTTTGACTTTGTACAGCCAGTCTTCACAAATACTAACATGGCTCCTGAGGCCATTTTTTTTCTAAACATAAATGGATTTGCTTATATAGAACACGATGATTTGCATTCAGAAAACATCAAGTTAACAGGCATAGGTTACAGATCTCCACTTTGTCTTAAGAAAAAAAAGAGAGAGAAAATAAAATAAAACAAAACAAATAAGAACAACAACAAAAACAATAATGCCAGGTTTGGTGATGCACTACTTAAATCCCAGAACTCTGGAGGCAGAGGCAGGCAAATCTCTGAGAGGTTGACTCCAGCCTGATTACAAAGAGAGTTTCAAAGCAGCCAGGGCTGTTACAAATAGAAACTCTGTTTGAAAGATAGATAGATAGATAGATAGATAGATAGATAGATAGATAGATAGATAGATAGATGATAGATAGATAGATAGATAGATAGATAGATAGATAGATAGATAGATAGATTTAAAAATCAAAACAAAGCCTTCCCACCGTCCCACACAAAACAGGTAAACCAAAGCCCATGAAGACAGTCAGCTTGTTTGAGTATTGTTCTCTTTCACACTAAAACAACTCATCTTGTCTGGAAACGAATTTTGCCTAAAAGAGGAACCCAATCACAACCCTGTCTGGAATCTTGAGTACTCTCTTGGAACAGAACTAAGATTATTTCAAAGATCCTATATTGATTCTTGCCTTTGATGATTCTGATTGATAATCATGAATGAACTGACAGTCTACCATAAGTCAAATCTATCAGGTGACTGTGAAGGAAAAGAGACTTAGTGCTACACCAAACACAGCTCTGGGGTGACAATGCTCATGCTCAGGCTGAGCCTTCCTTTCACTCTAGTCTGTGTTCCTCAGGCCTGACAGAATGTGGAACCATCATCTTTCTTTTTACCACAGACTCATTCTTTCCATCCCCACCCTGCATCTACTCCCTGAAGCTCCTTTACCTCAATATGGTACATTATCATTTGTTTTTCCTCAGATGCCCATACGTGCGATCACCAACAGAGACAATTCAACAACTTTACACATTTATAAAAACACAGAAAGTACCTGGACATAGGCTCTGCAAGAGCGCTCTCTTTTCTGAAGCTGAATCCATTAAGACAGCAGATTAAACACAGAATAGAAAAAACAAGTTAGTGACAGAAGAAAAATAAAAAGAAAACATCTACATAAACACCTTACTTTTTGATTCACTACTTTTGTAGAAGAAAATGAAGGCTATGCAGCAACCCCAACAGTGGCCAAACCCCACCCCCTTTTATTTAGAACAGCCCACCTAAACAACAGACGGTGGGAAGCTGTTGAAAAGGAAGAAACCTTTGAATACATTTAGTAGAAATTAGTACAAATCAATACACATTCGTGTGAAATGGTCCAGGTCACATCCAGTTAGTTATTTATTCATGAGCCACTAGTGGAGACAGAAGATGTTAAGTGAATTATGCAAAAAGTTTGGAACCCATTATATTAAAAAAGAGATTCTGCGTGGTTTTCAAGACAGTCTACTTAGATGGTTGACATGTGCTCATAATAAGTGTTCATTCTTACCTTCAAAAAGTCTATTATAAGGAAGATAGAAATGCCCATTCATTGTGACTATTTAAGCCTAGGGGACGCATACCAAAAGTCAGACAACTTCAGATTAAATGGAGTGGGATCCATTTCCTGACTTGCTACTGAGTTTATTTCTTACAGAACTGTGTTTGACAGTCTTGGCCAAAATAGAAAACATTTCAGAAACGAGTGGGGTAAGAAGCTTGATTTAATCTGTATTTTTGTTGTTGACACGAGTTTGTATTCAGGCACAGATATTTTCTCCTGATGCTCAAACGAATAATCAATAACCCTTCATTCATGCTGTTTAAATGAGTGACCCAAATTTTTATAAATCAGACTGTGGGGGTTCATCTTCCTCCCCTCCCCCCGGTGTTATTCGGTTCCCTTGGTTATTGGCCTTGAATTGCAAAATCGAATTCAGTTTTAGGGAGCAGTTACTCTGACACTTTTGGAGTAACTAGCTACTACTGTCCCAACTCTAACTCATTCTTTCTTCAATGTGGGGGCAGTAACTGCTGAAGAATGAACTCAGAAATGAGAGCCAGGCTGTCATTCAGATCAATGACTCCCATCCCAGTAATGTAGGGCTCTGAGCTCTCCAGAATTTCAATGTGGGTGCAATTGATTGGTACCTAGTTGACTTTGTAAATCTGATGGGCTATTCTGGGCCTCAGGGAAAATAGGAACCCCAGGAAATGAGAGCAAGCCAGCAAGCACGTGAGTAACCTTTGCCCTCCCATCTCCCTAGCCCTTCATGCAAATTAACATATGACAAACTGCATTATATAAACAATTGAGGAGAGCCAAATGGGAAACAAAAGAGAGCATTAAGAAGCCTCAGGAATGGAAATTTGCCCATTATGTCGTTATCTGATATTCAGCTTAGGCAAGGTGATTAGCTGTAGCCAGTTAGAATGTGACATTAATTGCCAGGTTTACCTGATAGCCCCAGACATCAACATCGCTTTTAAAATAAAGTTACAAAATATTGCAACAACAAATCATGTTATGGATATGAAACATTAATAAAAATCAGTACTCCCATCCCATTATGATAAGAATAGCTGGCAGCCATATTCATTAGTAGCATCAAGTCAACTACGGTCACATCATATTAAAGTCACAGCATGCCAGACCATATAGGCAGCTGTTGATTATCCGATCAGGGGCTAGTTGTGATTCTATCAGGATAAAAGTAAAAAAAAGAAACAATGACAAGAAAAAAAAGCCAAAAAACAAACAATCAAACAACAAAATAAAACCAACCTTCTTCTTGCTCAGCATGACAAAGAATCTAATACATTATATATAAAAACAAAGACTAAAACTGTATCTTATTAGGAAAGATGAATTTCCAGCAAGAGCTATCTCAGTTAAGATATCTGGCATTTTAATTTTGAATGGTTATTATATAAAAACATTTCTCAGTTTTAATGAGTGACGACCTTTCCCTATCAAGACAGGATCACAGTTAGTAAAAGACAAATCTCCGTCTTTATTGTTCTTTTTTTTTCTTTTTTCTTTTTTACTCAAAAGGGAATGTTTTAAAAATAAATTTCTTAGAAGAACATTAGTCGATTAGTTTTTTTAATTTTTTTTAAGTTGGAAAGACTACCTTAATAGTCCAGGTCACAGAATTGTTATACCATTTGGGAACGTCTTCATTTGATGCTATTTAATACCAAGAGGTTAGTCTACCTATTTAATATTTAGTTACATATATAAATGATATTCCTTTTAAATATGCAGCTTTTCTTTTGTGTTTTTAATTTATATAAGATTTAGCAAGTAAGATGTTTATTAAAGTATGAAAAATTCTAAAATATGTTTCTTCAAATGCAACATATTTAAATTTGTGTATTTAAAATTAAAATTTACAGGAATTAAACACTCAGAATTTCATTGGTTGTGAGACAAAAATCTGAGTCATTTCAAAACTAAAATGAAGCATGTATTAAAATCTAATTTCTTGTCCTAGCAGTACTTAAAGGTAATACTAACTAGGTTAAATTTTCTCATTATAAAAACCAATGGGGGAAGGGATCTAATGGATTTTAGTATACTTTTATTAATGTTTCCTAAATTCCCACTTTCTGATTAAACACTCATTAAGCAGCCTACTATTTTCAAAGAGGATTTTGTAGGAAACAATAACCAGTAGCCTGGACCTACACTAATGTTGCTACAATTTAACAGTAAAAAAAAAAAATGAGAAAGTACTAGCAAAAGTTGAATTGCAAACACAAAATGCATATGATGAGACTGGTACATATTTCTCTATATTAAAAGTCAAATAAGATCATAATGTAATCCCAATGAGATAGTAAAGTCAATTGAATGTAAGGATAGGTTCATTTTGAACAATGAAAGTTGAAATGAGAAAAACTAAACAAGATTGTCTCACTGAGTTCACTGCTAACTGAAAGACACAGCTGAGATTCTCACCTTGTTCAAGCTGCGGGCTGCGCTGTCTTTTCCCCCTGGTGTCAAATTCCTGAGCTGGACGTCCAAGAGGCCAACCAGCTGGTCCATGGCACGGACTGAGTAGGTGATGTCCCCAGCGTTCAAATGATTTCTCGTCTGTTCTGCTAGCTCTCTGGCAATATTGGCAGCTGTTTCTCCAGATTTCAGCTATTATTTTTAAATAGAAAGAGAAAAACAAAAACAAATGTTTTCTGTGAGTATTTTCATTGGTCTCCTTTCAACATTTCTTTTGTCTGTAATTTAAAATTGTTGAGGCAAGAAACAGTTCTTAAATGCTACTGTTACCTCAGAGCACTCCTGATAACTCTCTTTTCTTCAAAGCCTCACTTTAAAGTTCTGTCTGTAAAGGGCTTTTTGTGGAAAATTCCCTCTTAAGATTATTTCTCACCTCAGTTAGTCATTTGGGTTGTTAAGCCTGAGGTGTGTCCCACTATTTTCTCTGTCATTCTCTAGATTAGAGTTTGATGAGAGCTGCTTGTGGGTTCCTAATCTATATTCTCAGAGGCTGTCCACACTTCCTTCATGCCAGGATGAGCCCATAGTTCACTGGGTGAATACTAAGCAAACTCACCAGTTTCTAAGATCTGTGAAATGTACTCTCTCTAAAACCCCTGCTTTCAAAATGGTCATGATCCTTTTGCAAAACATTTAAGTTCTCTCCCAACACACCAGTCGCTAGTTTCTTGTGTTCTCCCTTTCTGAAACATGCTGACATTTTTAAATACATTCTTTAAAAAAAAAAACATAAGCGACCTAAAGAAGTTAAAAGAACTCAGGACAATATTCTGTGCTCTCCTGAATGTGCTTAATAACTTTGAGACAAGAAAACATGAACATAAATTCATTCATTAAGAATGATGGGAGATGCCAATAGAGACAGACCAAGACCATGATGTGAATCACCTGTTGTCATCATGGGGCAATGCCAGCACCATGTGCAATTGAAATTTCACATACTAGAACCAGGTCATGACACTAAGCCCAGGACAAGAGAGATGCTGGGATGATCTGCTGGTCACAGAACACACATCTCCTAAAAGTTATAGACAGAGCAAATGGACTCAAGGGCAAGGTCAGGGTTGAGGGATCCTGTGGAGAACAAGGGCCCATTTCCTAGTTAGTTGTCTAACAGGAGGATTGGTCCATTATCCCTCATGTCTACATGCACACTGCGTATGTCCTATTGCCTTCTCTAGCCCCTGCCCTCTCTGTCTGCATCTTTCCTTCCTTTCCTTTATCAAGTCAACCTTCAATTTTCATGTCTTATACAGAAATTCATTCCTAATCATATATGCACAAGCCACAGCAAAGAGACTTAGCAGTTTGTATGTACATGCTTATGCACATGTCTGTGTATATATATTACATATATATGTGTGTATATATTATATAGTATATAATAAAAAAGAGAACATCAATTTGAGAGGGCATGAGGGGGAACAGGGGAGGGATTTGAGTAGGAACCAAGAAGGGGGAAGTAATGTAAATATATTTTTATCTAAAATTTTAATAAAAGATAGAAGTTTAAAAATCTAAAAAAGAGAATGATGTGAGAAATATCTTAAAAGGTAAATAATTACCAATTCCTGGTTCATAATGTTCTTTTTTTTAATTTGTAGAATTAAATTTAAATAGTATTTTCAATTTCTAAAACAATTTTATGGCTCATTTTCACCATAAAGAATAATACAGTGCAAATCTTTCTCTACAGATTCCACATCCCAAAGAGAATGTTATATGTATCTTTCTAAACTATAACATACCCCTCACTATTTGAAAAAATATATATATATACATATATGTCATTATTTAAGGATTAGTTTTCTTATTCTCTTATGATATATAAAGCTGGCAGTATAAATTATAAACAATCAAACAAACAAAAATCTTCTCTTTATAAACTATTGCCCAATGATTATTCAGGATGACCCAAATTAATTAGAGCAGTTAGTGAGACAGAGTCCATCCAGGGCTGCTTCATGTGCACAAAAGGGCCAAACAGTCAAAACCAAAATGACAACAAATCTTAAACAACTAAATTGGAGTGATTGGAACATCTAGATAATTTACAACCACATTCATACACACACACACACACACACACACACACACACACACAGAGGAAAAACCTAAAGTGAAATGTAATAATAGCAAGCACTGGTAAGGTTATGAAAATGAATGTCACTCCCATGAACTGTATAGAACAAAATACTGATGCTAAACCTTCTACTTTTGAATAGAAGAAATAATCTCAGATGTCAAAAATTAAACATTCAAAGACATCCAATTAAACTTGTGACTGAAATCAAAAGAAGTTGTGACTTGATAGAACCAATCAATTATAAATGTATAATGTCAACAGTTTAAATTTATGAAGGAGATTAATACTGTTGACATTAGTCTTTAAGATACACTGCTAAACGCATACTACTTATAAAACATTTCAAACATATATATATCACAATTTCTGTGTTTATGTATATACTTATGTGGATATTTAAAAATATACATAATATATTAAAATATATGGATATATTATAATATATACTTAATTATATATTAAAATACATAAAATATATTAAAATATAAGCTTGACAATTAAGAAAAGAAAAATCCCTATTGCTGATATTCAAATTGTAAAATATATATATGTAATTATCATATATTAACTTATGATATAAACATATATTATATATATTAAATTATATAAAAAGACATTAAAGTACTGCTACTGGGAAAGTTATTGTTAAAGTTAATAATTAATCAGTATTTTGTAGAAATTAATACATAAAATTAAACAGAAATAGAGTGCACCAAGTATATTGTAATATGTATATATAAACTTCTTTTAAATGTTTATATTTAAAATACCTGTTAATTTGTGCACAAGCACAGTGTTCAATATTATTATGCCATTGAGTTTGAGAGTAAAATGAAAAAAGGATTAAAGTTTGAATATGTAAATATTTAGTTTTCTCATATATAGTTGTGAAGCATTAAAACAAAAGATTATTAAGCCAAAGCTGATGGTGAATGATCCTGTTGTTTATATATGTACTGATTACAATGCAGTCATGGAGGCCACTGAATCACTCATGGGTTATCTTCAAAACAGTAACCATGGTTAACTTTCAAGAAGTATTGGCTTAACCCGAGTGAGGTAGTGTGCACCTGTAATCCTAGCACTAGGGAAACAGAACGGAGAGGGTCACTGCACGCTCTGGGACCACAGGGGCTACACAGAGAAATAGAAAACACGAAAAGGTATACCCAGAGCTCTTTATATATGAAGAGAAAAGAATCCCACAATACACATGAACACCGAGACTAAAAGCTGTGAAAGTTGTGAGGTAAAAGGGGTATATGAAAAAAATTTTAAATTAACTAAAACTTCCTAGAACTATTCTGCCTCTGTGTTATTGAGCCTTAATACTGAATAATATATATGTATATATATCCCTGAGAAATGAAAGGTGGCTCATTTGCTTTTGAGCACCTTACCTTCTATTACTTAGAATCCTTATGCTAAGGTTTGAATGTGAAATGACCCTTAGCACACTGTCCTCTACACTTGGTTTGTCTAGGAACACTGAAGTGCCATTAGGACATGTTCCTTGAGGAGCATTGGGTTGCTGGGGAAGGCATTAGTGTTTGAAAACTCAGCCCTGCTACCTGCTTTCTCTGCTTTCTGCTTGCTTGACCCGACCACCATGAAACCATCTGCCCAACATCATTCCTTCCCCACCATAATGGAGCCTACTCCCAATCTAAGTCAAAATAAACCTTTCTTCCCTTGTGTGTTGTAAGGTATCTGGCCAGAGCAATGAGTGGAGAAAAGGTTGCATACAAGAGTGATTGATGTACATGAAAAGATTAATTGAGCAATGCAAGTATAATAACACAAATGTTTATGATGTATCATGGAAATATAGCACCAGTAAAAGAAAAATCTGTGGAAAGGAGGAAGGATAATCAGAGGCAATGTGAAACCTTAAAAAACTAGTCTACTGTTACTTGGTGAGATGGAGTGCTAAGGAAGACTCTTAGTGAGAAAGAGCACTTTAAGGAAATACTGTATATGTATGTATATATATGCATATGTATATGAAGTATACACAGATATAATATATAATAGTTATTATATCATATATATAATAACTATGGTTGGGTAAGACAGAATGCTATAGATAAAACATAGAGAAAAAGTGCAAAGCAGGTATTGCCACACACACCTTTAATCCCAACACTTGGGATACAGAGGCAGTAGGATCTCTGAGTTTCAGACCAGCTATGGTCTAACAGTGAATTCCAGTACAGCAGGACTACACAGACAAATGTGTCTCAAAAAAATAAATAAATAAAAATAAAAACTCAAAGAACAACAACAACAAAAACATTATTTTTGCATGCGGACCCTAACATTGATAGTTAAGAAGGAAAACCTTTGTCTAGTGAGTTGGCCTACACTGAGAGAGTAGCTATACTGTGATAACTCTGTCTTCTCCTGTGAGTTAGAGTTTACTCAGCTCCATTGTACATATTTTGTCCATCTGTGAAAAGTTTTATACCAAGCTATACTACAGTAATTTTTCACTGTTCAGCGTTAAAGACGTCACTCAGCTACAGGGACTGGGAATGCCAAATCATGATAGCAGTATAAATAGGTAAAAACTGAGTTCCTGCAAAATCTATGTCTAATTCCAGAAAAGACACAAGTATTTCTTCTGCTTACTAGATGATTTTTCTGCCTTATTACTCTCCTCTGCATCTAGCCCTTATCAGTATACAATAGCCCCCAAAGACTCCTGAGTTTTAGGTTTCAATGCAACTGATGGACTTTGGGGAAAGGGGACTAGATCCCAAGACTCTAACTTCATCATGGATTAATAGTATTTTGCTTTTGAGACATGATCTCAGGGATGAGCCTTGACTACTATCCAACTTGTAAGGCTTCTGCTTCTACCTAATGAGAACTGTGAACAGACATGTGAGCCACAGTGCTGGACATGTAACTTAGTGGCACAGTTTGGAGGTGATATAGCTATGAGGTAAGGTAGAGGTAGCAGAAAGAAGTCACTGGAAGTGTGCTCAGGAAGGGTACATCCTGCTATGGCTTCCCATTGGGAACAAGCTGAGCATCTCCTTCTCCACATGTTTCTGCTGCCCTAATGGTCAGCTTCAGCATGAGACCAAAGCACTGATATCAGCACACCCTGGACAGAGACTTCTTAACCCATGGGCATGTATGAATCTTTGCTCGTTTGGGTTGATTTTTGTCTGATATTTATCACTTTGACAAAGTTGACTACTAAATATATGGCTTGGTCACCAACAACCCTGCCCTGAGTTAAGAAGCTAATTGGTTGGGTCGTTTCCTCTTTTCCATTCTTGGGCCACTGACAGAGGCTTTATTTCTTTCTCTAGACTTTCTCTAGGGCATTGGTTCCCAAGACAAGCTTCCTGAGTCTAGTCTGGTAAAAATTTCTGCCTAGTATGAATTACATATGTACATGTATACTCAAAGCTACTTTTTTTTAAGGGAGGAAAATGTGTTTTTTATTTACTCTGTCTGCATCTGCCATCGATCTATTATCGATCAATGTGTCTACCATTTTTATAACGTAAATACATCATTTGAGCAATAGCTCATTTAACCTATATTCACATTTGCTCTTCAATCATTACACTTATCAGAGCATTATTTAATGGATGGAGGGACTGTATCATAAGACCTCGTTCTACCTGAGTCCTTAGCTTCCCACTGAATGTCACCCTTTGCCCATGATTTAAATTTTCTGTGCCACTGTGTTAAGATCTGTGAATACAGTAGTGAAAAGCATGATTATTTGTTTAAATGTCTTAATTACTAGCAGCAAAAAGAGTTATTAAAAACGTATCTCTACACATCCTTTGTTTTATTGGATGGAATGCGGAATCCATGTGAAGAAGAATTGTTAGTAGGAATTTTAACTGGAATGTGTGAGGATACAAAACAATTTAGGAAATGCTTCTCTGGGGACAATTTAGTTCGAAATGCAGTGGAAAGGAAGAGATTAGAAATGGAAGCGGGTGCTGGATTGCAGGCAGAAGGATCAGTCAGTAGGAGGGAGGAGCAGGAAGCCCTAAGGCTAGCTGCACTTAGGGCAGTGTAGCTAGAGTTCAGACAGCTGGAGAAGTGAGCTCTAAGTAAAAGAAACAGCGCCTGTTCATGAAAAGGTGGAAGCAAATGGGAAGGTGCTATCCAGGTTTGCACTTGAATGATGACACCTTAAAAGATACTGAAGCAGAAACAAAAGTGAAAGAAAGGAGCCAGGGGAGACCTGGGTTGGGGGTAGGCTTCAGGTGTGGGGAGGGAGTACTGGCTGAAGAGGAATTTCCACACTCTCTTAGTTACTACATCTGGCGTGGGAGGTAAGGGAAGAGCTCCTCCTAGGCTCTACTTTACATAATTGGTTGGGGACACCATGGACTAGGTTTTCCCACTGTCCCCACCATCTGAGCTCAGTGTCATGACCATATTTTCCTGGTGACCTTCTCTGCACAGGTTCTCTTCACTGGTATCTGAAAGATCGCTCTTAAAACCTTAGTTTTCTCTCTCGGCATTGTGACTTACAGTGATTTAATTCTATATTAAAATCCATACATGTTTTTAATATCCTTTAATTTTTTTCCCCCAGAGGCATGTTCGAAATAAACCTTTTCCTCACATAAAGTAGTCATTAAAATGCCTCTTAGGTATTTTTTCATTAACTGTTAATAAAGTTATTTCCTATACATATATACACACATACATACATACTGAGAAATTTCATGAGTTTTATAGGATTAATAGATTAATGCCTGTATTGATGTGGTAGGATTATGCACAGGAATTAATCAGTAGAGAGGAGGCCAGCTGCTATTGCTTAGCACTATAGTTATGAACAAAGAGATACTGTGTTGATACACTGTACCCTTTGAAACTTTGACATAAGCAAAAACAATTTTTAGTTAAAATTTAAATCAGCTTTGAGATTTTTATGAGCTTTATTTATCAACCATTGAAAAGGAGTAAACAAATATGTAGAAATGGCTTACACTACTATATAGGTACTGTTTCTTTGAGTGCTCTAAGTATTTTAATGTATATCTGAGCCAAGTGAATATATGAACAAAATGTGTATATGTAAAAATATGGAAGTAAATGAAGTCTAAAGTTTGGAAATCATGTTGTAATTGAATCTGGAATCATCTAATAGACACTCCTCTGGGAAGGTATGTCAGGGTGTGTCCAGGAAAGTAAGTTAGGGAAACTTGTCTCCTGAGTGAGGATACCTGTGCACAGTGCCCAGAAACGAAGAAGTTCAAAGACAAAGCAATGTTGCTTTTGCCTGCCCAGCTTCTGTCTCGCCAGTGAGAGACAGTCATAGCCTGCTGTTGCTCTGACTATGGTGGCCACACTTCTCTGACATTTGTACCCAGCTTCTTTTTATTTCAAATATGAATTAAAGAGCAGTAGCTCTCCAGGAAACTTCCAGACCTTTAGCTCCAGTTTGGGGGTGCTGACATATCCAACCTCAGACATCTAGTGTCAGCCTAATAGACTAAGCAGTTATTGAGGTCTCAATCCTTTCCAATGTATAGACAGCCACTGCTGGACTACAAATCCCCTATTGTGCAAACCAACCTACTATATCCCTTTTTGGTTTATATGATCGTTCTCTTAGTTCTGTTCTGAGAGAGAATAGTGACCAATACAGCCCACAATCTCTGATAAGATTAAAAAAGCAATTTTCATGCATTCTATTCTTAGATCTAAGAAAATTAAAATAGGACCTATAAGAAACAGGAGCAGAATTCAATCTGGTATTCTGGGGGGAATAACTAGATTATTCTGTAATATAAAGTGCTAAAATTATGTCTAAAACTCTATAAATCATCTTCAGAAAACCCAAGAAAAATACCCCATTATCTAGGAATCTGCCTGTACCTTATTTAGAAACAAAATAAAGGGGACTTGAGTTTGTCATGAAGAAAACAAAACCCATCATCTGTAACAATTCAGCCAGATCTTTTCCACATACTTGCTGGAGCAGGCCAAGCAGGGGGAAGCATTCTTCCTCACTCAGCATGCACAGAATATGGGAGCTGTTCAAAAGTATCAATATTACAGACTAAAATGGAAATAGTCCAACAGTGAGATAATACGATAAAAGGCATTCTAAAGGTATGCAAAATAGAAAATTTTAATTCCACTTTCAAAATGTTGAGTTCGATATGGACTCCAAGTTTATGTCAGGGGTCATTTTATAGTCATCGTCTCATTAAAGTGGGTAAGAGAACAGGATTTGGTGTCATATGTAGTTCGCTGTGCTGGACTCTGATATAGCATGTTTCTTTTTCAGTTATAAATAGGAAGGCAAGAAAGCTGGGCAATAAAGTATTTTTAAGCCAATTTGAAGATCTATTAATCTATAAATGTCTACATATTTATCTTCCCTTTACTATTTTATCCATCCAGTTATCCATATATCTAGCTGTCCCCCATATTCATGAGGTTTCCCATCCTCTGTCTTTGAATGTGTTCCCTGACCCCTGTTGGAATAATGACCCAATGGGTATAAATTCTTCCATTTTTCTGCATAAGATGTACTTTTTTTATTAAAAATAATTATCATAGAAGAATCCTAGCTAGTTTGTTTATAACATATTTCTTTATAAGTTTATAACATAATTCTCTTTAGTGAAATGTAATCTAACCTCTAATGTCACATAAAATTTACTCTTTAATTTCATCAGTATATAAGTAGCCCAGATTCATTTGCAAGTTCCAACCACTATTAACCGTTGCCTGTCTTCTTCTTTCTAGACTGACTGTTGGAAGGATAGCATAATACCTTTTTTCTTTTTCATTTTTTTAGTGCAAACATTAAGTTTGCTTTGAGCAGCTAAATAAAGCTTCCTATATTTTAAATTATAGACTTGAGATCTATAATAGCGCTAATAAATAGCAAGCACATATTCCTATTCAAATTATGGAGCTATCTTATTTTACAGATGGGAAGATTGATAAAGCCATTACTGTCTTGTCCACTAGGGTTCAGCTATAATGAACTATGGCTCAAGTCCCCAGGTGTTCCTTAACAGTCCTATAAAACCATGGCAGAGGCGCTATTAAGGATTCAATATGAACACTGAAGTATGAAATGTATCAGATGAAAACAATGTGATTAAAAGGTGGAGCTTTGGGAGAATGTATTGGGTATTGAGGGGAAAACCTTCATAGATAGATGGGATTGGTACTTTTATAAAAGTAGGATTTAACAGCTGCCTGAACATAAAAACTGGCCCTTACCAGAAACTGAATCTGCTGCCCACCCTATGTTAGACTTTCCAGACTTCAAAACAATAAGGGGGAAAAAAGCTACATAGCCTGTGACTATGTTATGATAAATAAGGTAAGACAGAGAGACTTCATGCTTCAGGAAATGTCCACTCCCAAACTTACTATACTACCATGTTTCAGTGAAATGAAAGAGCAATATGCCATTACATACATACATATATACATACATCATAAATACATACATACATTCATTCATACATATTTTTCCCTCAATCTTCTAACATGGAAGGGGGAAAAAGACAAAAGAAAAAGTAAGGGAGTAGGTGACTATATAAGTAGTATACTTTGTGTAGAGAAAGGCCATTGACTTGTTTGAGTTAATTTTATATCCAGCTACTTCACCGAAGCTGTTTATCAGGTTTAGGAGTTCTCTGGTGGAATTTTTAGGGTCACTTATATATACTATCATATCATCTGCAAAAAGTGATATTTTGACTTCATCTTTTCCAATTTGTATCCCTTTGATCTCCTTTTGTTGTTGAATTGCTCTGGCTAGGGCTTCAAGTAAATGTTGAATAGGTATGGAGAGAGTGGACAATATAGTGATGATGTTAATAGAATAAAGGAAAGGCCATGGCAAAGCTACAACAGAGGAGAGGTGGGGAAGAAACATGTATGGAGAGTCGGGAGCTGGGAGAAGTCAATCCCAGTGTCATTCATATTCAGACAGCAGATAAAACAGACACAACCAGGAAGAGAGGAAGGAAGGGAGGGAGGGAGGGAGAGAAGGAGGAGAGAAGGAAGGAAGGAAGGAAGGAAGGAAGGAAGGAAGGAAGGAAGGAAGGAAGGAAGGAAGGAAGGAAGGAAGGGAAGACAAAGTGAAGAGAGACTGCTAGTGAGCACATGTGGCTGTCAAAGTGAGAATGACTGAATCACAAGTTAGCCAGTGTGTGGAGAAGCAGAGAGTCCTAAAGGTATAGCCTCTGTGAGCCTCCTCTGTTAAAGAATGATGGAGAGAGCTCAAAAGATTCTTCTGAGCACTTTATAAACTTACATCATGGTTATAAATTCCAGTTGACTAAATTCTTTAATTTAAATGTAATTATAATCTAGCCAAACTTTATAGACCCGTAAGGATTAAGCAGAAATGCTTTGGATGAACAAGACCAATTTATTATAAAACAAAACATCTCCTCCATGAATCAAGTGGGCAACAGCTGTCTGGTCTTTAAAAGGAATTATCTCTTTTGTCCTAAGATTAGCAGGGCTGCAGAGGAAAGGAGGGAATTAACTATCATTATCAGTTCAAGTCACCCGGTAATTTCTGCAATGAAATAGCCCAAGCATATTCAGAAATTATCATGAAAACACTCAGCTTTCTAGGTGAATTATTATTGAATTTATATTAACCCCTGGGCTAAGTATCTAGGGAACTTTTCTCTTTTTTTAAGTTGCTAATGTAAAAAGATATGCTGCTGATCTCTTAGTCTGATCACATCCAGGGAGAGTTATTTGCCCCGGGGTCTGAGCTACATTGTAATAAAATCAAAGGACATAAAAGCTGTGGCAGGAACAGTGCTGAAATTGGAGAGGCCTCATTATGAACGACAACAAGTATGCAGATGCATATGGAAGAGAGTCACAGAGTCAGTAAAACCCGAAGCTCTTCCTTGATCGACGATGCACAGATAGTTATAGCTCATTCGGTAAATGATCTACTGGGTAGGTATTTATGGATTATTATACAGAATATTATTGAGGATAAGCCTGGTTAAAAACAAATACAGAAAAGTGTAAATGGGCCAGGCAGGCTTTTAGGAAGGCCATCATTTGTAATATTTCTCAGGATATATACATATATACATATATATATATATATATATATTTCAGAAATTTCACAGCATGGCTAATGTGCTATTGCTGGACTCTGCATTTCAGAAGTGCATAAATCCACATAAATTGCTGTAATAAGGATCCATCCCATAGCCCTTTTGGCATAAATGCACATCTGGTCTCTGTTTGCAATGAAATCAATTCAAAGCCCCACAGTGCATTAATACTAAAAATGTTCAACATATTGCAACTGAATAAGCCCAAATTTGCGTCTGAAGATGTCATTATACACGTGTGTACTTTTAGCACTGATAAGTGACTAAGTTACACAACGTTTTGCAAGCTGCTCAAGATCCAAGAGGTAGAATTTTCTGTATTATTTTATTATTTCCAGAGGAAATATCCACATGCGTGTAAGCTTAATTTTTTTTTCTAGGCTTGATGGTTAATGCCTCTTGGATGTTCATCTCTGTAGCTTAAAGTGTGACAGAAATTTGATTAATAATAAACTTACTATAAATAACAATGCCTGGCTTTATACATGGATTTTCAATTTAAAAACAAGAGAATTTTGAAATTAGCACATCATGTATTAAAGGTTGTCTTTTAATTTTAAATTCTATTAAAATAAAATTCCATTAAAATGTACTGTTTTAGATTAATTTTTAAAGTATCCTATTTGTTTTTCAGAACAAGTAATCAACAACAAAGAGAGAGAGCCTACTAAGCTTCTCTTAAGGGTTTCAAAGTTACCTTCTGCGTTATGTGATTGACCCAAGGAGAAGAGCAGTTGCTGAGATCTGGTCCTTGGGGGTCCCATATTCCATCAGGAGCAAGACATAGGTAAGTTGATACACCTACAAACAGCAAGAGACATTCCTGTTACAAATAATCACATCATATTTCTTAGAGTCACTTCATGTATGTATATATATATATGCATATGTATACGCGGCCTTAAAAATTAGATAATTGTATTGAGATAGGATCTATTAAGCTCCAGAAACAATGCTTTGAAAGTAAATGAAACTGGACAAATGTTTAAGAACAAATTAAGAGTCCAGCGTTTTTAAGCATTTGTTAGCAAATATTGCAGTTGTGGGGAAGAACTTCATGAATTAAGACCACAGAGAGCTCATTTTAGTGGACCTGATGTTCTGTTCATAAGGGTAAGATAATATTAGCAATGCAGGCTTTCAGGAAAGCTAGGTGGGAAAGGCCATTTCGAGTAGAGGAAATACGTCGCCTTTGGGAGATGTCAAGACTTTTTATGGGGCTTCTGCTGATTGAAGTTTTATTTAATTAACCTAGGAAGGCAAGAAAGCTGGGCCATAAAGCTCCTTGATCAATTATGCTAGAAATTAGGGAAGATTTTTAAGAAGAGAAGAGTGGTTAAATTCAGGTTTCAGAAAAAGCATCCATAGTTGAATAGAGGATGGATCCGAATATTTACTGTGGTTAAAGTGAGAAAGCTAAGACCAAAATTCAAGAATATTTGTAGGCCTGGCCTTGGGGTTAGGGCGTGGATATATTGGCATACCCTTTAAGCCCTGGGAGAACTTGAAAAGGGCTACACAGATACTGTTCCTCGGTTTTCCCAGGAGAGAGATGATCTGTTCACTGGTGTAAAGTGCTTGCTTTCAGATCATGGTTTTCACTCATGCTGGCGGGAGCTGCCTCACAGAGGCAGTCAGGTTGCTCTCCCTTCTCTTGGAGAGCGAGGAGGAACTGACCTCAGAAGTAAGGAAGAAGAAAATCTGTGGGGCTTTCTGGTTCCAATGTGAGAGAAAACACTAGAGAGAAGTATCCCCACTCCTTTTCAGAGAGATGAAAGAGGGGTGTTAAATTCTTAAGCACTTTGCTAAAATGGGCACTGATAAAAAAACAAGACCATCTCTGGTGTTCCCAGCACTCTGTGTTATGGAATCTAAAATTACATATACACAGTTAAAGGAACCAAGAGAATAATGTCCAAAAATAGCCCATAAGAACACATGTATGTATATCAAATATGTATTATATATAATATATATATAATATTATATATATATTTGATGAAAAATGCAAATATTTGTTGGTGTGTCAAGTATTATGAAGTTCAGTGCAAACGACAAGAAAAGTAGAGTATTTGTCTTAAAATGGTAACTATGACCCTGGTGTATTATAAACATGGCAGAAATAAAATAGGTTCAGAGGCATCTATTTCTTAATTATCTCCTGGAAGAAGCAGAGGAGATTGTTCTTAGATCGATGCTTCTGAGTAGGAGATAGCTCCCAACAGAAGGCTCGTGACCGTGTCAGGTACATTTAGCTACCAGAGAACTACATAAAAGATATTCATGCTTTTCTCCTTTTTAAAATGCACGATGTGATGTGATCAATGGTCAGCATGTTAGGTAGAAGCCTACACACCAATCCAAGGACAGAGCAGGGATGTTGCAGGGAGGATCTGGCTCTGTGGAGCATCATCTGACTTCAAGCGCTAACACTAAAGGAAAACTTACTCAAAAGCATTCTCCCCTGTGACTTCCGCTGACAATGGAGCACCCATTTGGTTGAGTTCATAACGTATTCAAATAATAATAATTAAAATGGATGGTAACAACAAAACCGAAACAAAGAAGAGAACTAAGAGGACAGGAGAAAACAGGAAAAGAGAAACAAAGGAAAAGGAAACTGAACTTAGTGTGAAAGAACACAAGCAAAACCAAGGAAGCCCTGAGCTAGGCTGGCTGGGGCAGGCTTACCTATGGTTCCTGCTGGGCACGGCTGCTTTGCTACCTGCCCCTGTCGGGTCTTAAACCACATGATTTCTCGGGCTTCCACAGCCTCGCAGCTCTCTTCCATAGCTGGGATTTGGGAGGCTGCCGAAGGCAGGTGTGTGGTGACGTCATCCAGCACCTCTACGGCGGGGGATGGCGTGCTGGTACTGCGGTTTCTTCTGCCCGGCAAGGATGCGGTGGTACTCCTCCCTATGTTCCAGGTTGTGGTCCGGAGGGTGGTGCTGGTGGTCGTGCTTCCCATACCCAGGGATCCTGTGGTAGAAATCCCTGAAACACAATTGGAAAACAAAACAAAAAACAAAAAAATCCACCTACATTGCCGCTCATAGTATAACCTCAGGAAATCCCAAGATCAGAAATCAGTTTTATTTGACACTTTAAATAATATTAGGGCCCTAGAAATCCATGACCTCATTTGCATTTTAGACATGGCAAAAACTTGCCAGTACCAAGGCACCCGAGTGCCACTAGAGTACTAAACCAGCCATTCGACTTCTACCAAACAGACGCATTTTACGTGCTTTTCTTTTTCAACTCTAATCACAGAAAACAAGATTACGGCACATTAAGACTCTCTGTAAGCTTATCAATGCTCTCAGCCTTTCTCACAATAAAGAATTAAAACCATAAACCCTCCACTTACAATTTTTCGAACTAGGCATAGAGAAAAGTTAGATGAAATATATTCATATTAGATGCTGCGGTTTGAATGTGAACAGTTCACCACAAGTTCACTTGTGAAGAGTGGGTCCACAGACCGGGCCGTGAGAAATTGTGCACTTAGTAGGAAGTAAGGCTAGAGGGGGGAGGGGCAGTAGGGGGGTTGTTGAGTGGAGGAGGACCTATATCTCGGCAGGGTGCCAGAGGGGCTCTCTCCTCTCTGATTCAAGGATAGAGATGTGAGCAAGCTGACTCCCACTGCCTAGGATAGAGCCATCCCTTGTCAAGCCCTGCTGGCCGTGATAGAGGATAGATGATAGGTGGTATGACAGATCCAAAATAAATCCTCTCATATATACACGGGTGGTGTGTGTGTGTGTGTGTGTGTGTGTGTGTGTGTGTGTGTGTGTGTGTGTGTGTTTTCACTCATGTCCACAGGAACTCTCTGGACGAGCTAAGTTGTTCTCACTTCTCTTTTGGAGAAGGAGGAACTGACATTAAAAGTAAGAGAGACAGAACTCTGTTACATTTATACATATGTGTCTATATTATATATTTAAATATAATATATAACATATGATATATATTAGTTATATATATGTAATAGATAATGTAACTTTCTAAAAATGATAAAGGAAAAATATTAAAAAGAGAGAACATAAACAAAAACCCTTACACATACAAACAATTAATGAAAAGAAAGTTTGCAAATTTAGAGGGGCATGGAGGGGTACATGGGAGGAGAAGAAGTGAGGAGAGGGGAGAAACAATATTGTATTTGTATTATAATCTCAAAAAGAGCAATTCTGAGTATAATCTCTTATCATATTTTATTTGAGTACCCTAAAGGTCTACTCTTAGAACTGACCCAAGTTTTTGTTTTGCTTTGCTTTGTTTTGCTTTGTTTTGTTTGAGAAAGGGTTTCTCTGTATAGCCCTGGCTGTCCTGGAACTCACTCTGTAGACCAGGCTGGTCTCAAATTCAGAAATCCTCCTGCCTCTGCCTTCCAAGTGCTGAGATCAAAGGTGCGTGCCACCACTGCCAGCTGAACTGACCCAAGTTTAAAAAACAACCATGTCTGACTTATTAATGTGAAATGGAAGCACTTCAGAAGACGTTATGTCACTAAATTACTAACTTTACTTATTAGTAGGAGTCTGAGACATTGGCTCCAGCCTGGTACAGGCTAACTCACACTAGGAGACTTGGGAGATTCCTATGACAATCTTCTTGTCTTTCATAAATTAACTGCATCTCTATAAAAGTCTGATTGTCAAGTCTCAGTTGCTACAGAAGAGATGCCAAATTCATGAGAGAGAAATTGCTGTCCGTAAAACTTCCCTATCTAGGACTGGTATGCCAGAGGCAGAAGGGATTGCTTTCTGAACATCAGATCACTCTAATAGTACATTTCTGGCACGATGCTCTCTGACTTCACGTTTCTTGGTTTGATGCGCTCTGAAATCATGTTTCTCAGTTTTCTGCTTTCTCTTTGTTTTCTCTGTACATGAAAGGAAAGTGGGCAGGCAAAATGGTAATGCAGGCTGTTATACCTACAAGTGCTTCACGCTGAGAGGAGCAGGAGGAGTACCTCGTTTCTGTTCAGCTTCCGAGTGCATTGTGCGCACTGCGGTGCAAACCCTGGCTGACTGAGTCTCTTTCCTGTATCTGAAACCTCAGTAGATTTTCCCATCTTTCCCCAGTCACTGATGTACTCGGAGTCCATCACTGTTGATGAATGGATACAGTCGGGTCTTGACTGTTTTTCTGATAAGAGCTACAGAGTAAAACCATCATCCTCTTTAGTATTTATCATCCTAATATAAGAGTTCAGGGTTCATAGTCATTAACTTTGATGTGTGCTATAGATTAAGTAACTTTTAATAAAATATTTCAAAATGTTTAATCTAATGCTTTAGATTAAAAACAACAAGATGCGACTGAAAGCAGATTTAGAAATCAGCAAAAATGCATCAAAACTTAGGAAGGTAAGAATAAATTTAAAATCACGAATGTAATACTATTACTCGTTTTTACAAATTCATGTCAATGTATCATCACTGAGATGCAAGAATATTTCATTTTTTTTTTCCAGATGACAGAAATTTGACTTCTTGATCCTGTGGCTATGTTAAGGCAGTAGTTAAAAGTGAATCTCACATGTATTTTTTCTTTAATTTAAATAAAACCAGCTCTCATTTGTACTTGTGAAGGGACCACTTAGAGGAACTGTAAAGCTTTCTGACAAGGACTATAATCTTTTCATTGATAATGAGCTGTAGTTTTTATTTCAAACAAAGCCTTGCTCGTTCTTTGTCTTTTTAAGTTTGATCACATAAAAAAAAAATAAGAGTTGTGGAATTACCTGTTATTAGCTAAATAATCTTATGCTCAAATTAACTTGTTTGTGAACCTCTTTGAGCTAGAAGGGAAAAATAGTTTTAAAATAGAAATTGTTTTTAATTGTCTTCTTTCTCGAGAATTATATAAGCACTGCAGAACGCTTTCAAGATGAATGCCTTGTTTAAAACTGGATATTTTAATTAGCATTTAACTAGGAGGGAGATTAGTTCAGCAATAATTTTCTCTATAAAAGTACATGGCTGTACATACGTACAAGACAATGGCAAACTGCTACAAGAGTTTTACTTATGGTGGCTCCAGTCTTACAATTTTCAAAGAGATCTTTTAGTAAAGATTCAGTGTATCACTGTACTCTAATTAAACAAGTCAGAGTTTTGGAAAACTATCTCATCACAGCAAAACATTTTGGAAATAGCACCGCCACGTAATAGAAATGTTTCTTTTCTTTTCTTTTCTTTTCTTTTCTTTTCTTTTCTTTTCTTTTCTTTTCTTTTCTTTTCTTTTCTTTTCTTTTCTTTTCCTTTCTTTTTTTCTTTCTTTTCTTCTGAAATTAACTCAAAGCATTTTCGACCTTTCCCCAGATGTATGTCTTAAGAGTAAAATCTAGACTGGATTACTCTCCCTTTCAAACTCTTGAATGGTTTCTGGATACTCTCAAAACAAAAGTAGACCATCTTTACTTCATACTCAAAGCCCCTCCACAAGCCTCTTCCAGTCATTCTGAAAACTCTCTCATCTCTTTATTCATTATTTAAATCACACAGGATTCATAGCCCCACATCTGCAGTCTCCTTCTCTGACACGGGGCCTTTGTCATGGGAGTGAGCACCCCTGCTTCATTTCCACCTCACTATGTCCCTACTTCTGCTTTGAGTCACAGATTATATGATAGACGACTCCATTAAAGAGCATTTGCAGCCTCTAAGCCTGGCTTATATGCTAGCACATGTTTTGTTAAAATTATTTCTTCTGAATTCAGCCTCACCAAGGGTAAAGGAGCCTCTAAGATAAGAGGATAAATATCAGGGACAGGTCAAGTGAGGCAGCAAAGGATGACAGAGGAACCACAAAATGGGGAAGACTATGCCAACAGAGTAACATGACAGACCTAAATGTCTCTCAAGAAACAGTCTAGAAAATGTACCTGATTAATTAATCTATGCTTATCACTAAGGAAAACCACTAGACAGCACAAAGAGTAAAGCATCCGACAGTATCAACCAATGAGACCCCTCAGAGCTCCCAGAGACTAAACCAAGGTGTACACACGGAGGGACCATGACTCCAGCTACATATGTAGCAGAGGATGGCCTTGTCAGGCATCAATAGGAGGAGAGACCCTTGGTCCTGGGAAGGCTTCATGCCCCATTGTAAGGGAATGCCAGAGTGGGGAGGAGGGAGGGGGCACCCTCATAGAAGTGGGTGGTGGAGAGGGAGATGGGATAGAAGGTTTGGGGGAACTGGGAAAGGGGATAACATTTGAAATGTAAATAAAGAAAATATCCAATACTTTAAAAAGGAAAATGGGGAAAAAAAGAGTTAAGAACCTGGGAACATGAAGGTCTTTCCTTGAAAATGACTCTATCTCGAAACAGTCATAGTGAAGCAGATACTATCAAAAAAAAAAAAAAATCAGCTCAAAACAGACATCCTAATCCTAAGAATCAAGATCAAATTTCTCTCCTTGGAACTGTGTCACTGAGAAATGCCTAAAAGTGAAGATTGTCCAATTCTGTTGGAATTTAAACAGAGTAACTGTCGATTTTAACCATCTATCCTGGCCTTTCAGCTCCTCTGTTAACCGCTCTGCCGGGATCCCATGGGCCCTGTTTGATGTCAGCTTTTGGCAGAGTTAAGTACCAGTGAAATACACAATGTCCCTTGAGCTTGTAAAAAACAACAAAAACAAAACAAAACAAAACAAAACAAAAAACTTGTCTCATTGATAGATACTGACAAAAGAAATATCTGAATCCCCAGAAAAGCTCTTGCTTGTTGGGGTTCCAGCTAGCATCACATGCTATGAGACAGTCTTGATCTTCCATGAGGCAAGGATGTTGTGACAATGTCTCAGTGGGTGCTGCTGTGCCACATCAGCTGAAGACAGCAAGTTTAATCAAACGCTGTGCTAAGCACCTGTGTGCTGTGTGTGTGGAAAAATAAATTTGAGTGACTACTTACATTTAGCATTTTATTCTCTTTGAGTATTTTGCTTAGTTATCTTTATTACTCTGTCAACATTGAGTGTGTCTTCATAGCCTTTTTCCCTACCTCTTCCCATCATCATCATCAAAAACCCTTTCAGTTCTCCTAAGTACTGTCTATAGTAATGCTTTATAGTTAAAAAACAGTCAAACATTTGATTTATTTTCTTTATTTTTTTTCCTCCAGCCTGTCTTAAACAATTATAACTTAGAACGTCAATGCAAGTTTTGTGGCGTATATGGAAAAGTGTGACCATGGCAATTTTTATAGTGATTAATGTTTTATAATATACTTGCATATTTGTAATTTCACTTAATTATGATCAAAATTATAGAGTGATTGATATTATAAATTATTAATTTTTAAATGAGGAAACATGACATCAAACAGTAAGCAAATCACTATCCTATAGTCAGAAACTCCTCTTGTTGCGTGTCTCAGGTTTATAATACTTTGCTATGAAAACGGACCTGGGGCTATGTGCATATCTGAGATCTAGTACTGGGAGGCAGTGGCCAGATAATGACAAACTATAGACCAGTGAGAACTGCCTAGTGGGAGTCTGTGTGAAGCAAATGGGAGCCCTCGGTTCTGATCAGCAGTCCAATGCTTTTCCAGCACATGCAAGGTCCTAAGTTTGATCCCTAGCACCAGAAACCATCCCATGAACAGAAAAGAAAGTCTGTCATCATGAACTGCTTTACACTTCTACAATGATCAGTCTTATGCCAGCTTTTAATACAATAATGAGGGAATAAAATGATTCTAATAAGGCATTACTATCCTTGATTATACAATAATCATATTTGCAATAAACAGCTTTTTAGAGGATGTAATACTCAAGACAGAACAGAAAGTCATGTGATCTTAATGAAAATTTCACTTTACAGACAAGTTGTTCTCTACTCAGTGAAAACCTACAGCTTTTTTTTTTTCAGTTGTCCATTTTCTTCTTCCCTCTCTTCAAAACATTATTCTCTTTGCAGCTTTCCTGTTACAAATGTCTTGTATTACCCTCATCTCAATAGACAATGCTCCGGGTGACTGCAAAAGCACTTTGTGCTCTGCACTTGCCAAGTGTTCATTTGGATCCAAGGTCCATTACTAAAGCAAGCCTCCCAAGGGTCCAATAGAAGAAACGAGAAAGCTAAAACCATCCCAGTGCTGAGCATGGCTTTTGGCTACTTGTGCAATGCTCAGGATAGAAAGATGCTCTCCCTGATCCCCATGGTTAGCAGAAGGTGGCAGCATATTTGATTAGACACAGCCTTAAAAGTGAAACACTGCTATTATGCATCAAGAAATTATCCAGTTCCTTTCAGAATTCATTTGTAGGACTTGGCAGAATGGCCTCTTGAGAGTGGAAAACCATAGACTATCAGCCATGTAGAGGGATATTTATTTCTGTAATTTGATCCACTTATATCTCCTGGTTCTCTCTTAGGATATTATCCTTAGTGTAAATAGAGAAAATTAAGTGTTTTAATAAACAGGAAATCATAATGGTCTTGTTATATATGATAATAAGTGAAAATATAAGATTTTAAGGGACTCTTCTTTAAAATTATCTGCTACATGTTAGATCCCAGAAAACCAAAAACCACTAAATGTTTTATACTATATTAATGCTTCTATTATTTGGGGGCACCCATACTTATCTTTATGATTATTTTACCCATGCTTTAATTATGTTTCAAATATTCATCGGGTGGGTGTAGTCATCTTCATTAGGGAGTTGACAAACGCCAATCTGTTCTACTAAGTTTAAATCCTGCATGTTTATGAAAACTCACATAGGTTTTCTGACAACTTTGTATAGTTGCTGAGTGACAGGACCTGCATTCAAATCGAGATCTATCAAACATTCCCTGTCCGCTGGGACAGTGCTGCTGCTTTACAGTGAACATTGACACATATTTATACCTGAGTTAACATATACTGGATTTTGATATTAATTTGATCCAAGCACTACTCACGTATTGTTTTTAAAGGTTATCCTATGACACAGACATAATGGGAGTCTCCCACGTATCTACTTCAGAGGATCTAAGCAATCTTATGAATACAACTCAGACACTGCTCTACCTCAGAAAGTAAAGCCTGTGAGAAACTACCATTCATAATCTTCACTTTCAAACAGTAAAACTGAGGCATGGAGTGACTGGAAAGTTTTCCAGGCTTACAAATTCAAAATAAGAAGAGAGGAACAACTGTAGAGTTCCTCTTCTCAGCCAAACTCGGAATATGGAGAGCCAGCAGGTGACCTTTGAGCGAGCAGCTGGTTTTCTCTAGTTGAGAGTAGAGGATGCAGGCCTTACGGTGATCTCCCATTTTGTTGAGGGCATTTCTAATTCTTTTGTGGGCTCAGACCTATTACATAAGGGAGCTCTCTTGCTGCCTAAAATCGTGTTCCAATACAGATGGGCAATGAATATGTTTCTGCTACTTTTCTAATTTATTATATGCCCAAGAGTGCTCTGTTACCTACAGTCCATAAATGACACAGAGAAAGGTGAGACTTCTAGTCTTATAGCACTTGGAAGTAATAGACTAGTATTTCCTTTATTGATTGAATTTGCTCCATGACAATTCCATGCACCTTGATAGTACATTCTGTTCACTCTCACCTCCTGATCACTTTTCTGTCCCACCTATTAAGCCTCATTCTCAAAGGGCCCTTACCCACAGGCCTTTCATTTTCAGATCCACCAATTTTAACCAGGACATGTTTGCCTAGCTACAAATTTGTAAATACCCTTTGGAACACAAAGGCAGTGGTGACCTGCTACTCAGAATCTGCTAGGGAAAGGTAAGGCCTAGGAACCTCTCCCCCTTCCTCTTCATCCAGGAATGACTGTTAACTGACAGCTGTGGTGAGGTCATGACTGCAATGGCTGTGTCAAGCTCTCCATGTAGCATTTTGCATCTCATCTCCATATCTTCTAGTTCTTCCAGGTTGTTGTGCCATCCCCGCTCTGCAACCCTGGTCTCCCAGAGTAGTCATTGCATCTGAGAGGGGTGGTATAAATGCCCACTTAAGATTGAGCACACAAATCCCATGTGCTCAAATATTCTTGAAAGCCATGAATCCCTGGATTCACCACTTTTCACTGTGCTTGGTGACAGAGGGACCGCTGAATTTAGCCAGGCATTAATATGACAAGTTTGACTCCATGGTCTCTGAGGAACTGATAGACGTTTGATGTAATTTTTCAACTGTCAAGAGTGTAGCATATGTGACATGCCTATGAAATAACTGGATTGACTGTGGATCTTTAGAGCAATTTACATTTGCTACGCACTTACATTTCTAGGAGACTGATAAAAGCATAGCAGAGGGGCTGAGGATCTTGGTTGTTGTTTTAAAAGTTGTTTGTATTTAGAAACTAGGAAGGAGGTATTGAGATCAGCCTGTACCCTACTCTCAATTACTCTATAATGTCTAAGACAGTGCTGTGCATGTGTGTGCGTGTGTGTGTGTGTGTGTGCAGACTGTTCATTGGCATAGAACACTCTACCTTACAAGCAGCTTTTGACTCCATTTTGAGGAAAGATGATTACTGTAGACTTTAGGTAGGCTCAGAAACTAAGGCCATCTGTTCCTAGACCTAGACCATTAGTCAGGTACCACCTGCCCAGAAGAAACTGATGAATTGAGTTATTCCTAGAAAGAGACCCAGTCTACAAGTTTACTGGACTGAACTGAGACTAGAGGAACATAGAGTATATTAAAATCATATTACGGAAAACAAGTCCAAGATCTTATTAGACATGCCAGACCAAGAATATGGCATAGCAGTTTCTCTCTCTCTCTCTCTCTCTCTCTCTCTCTCTCTCTCTCCTCCCTCCCTTCCTTCCTCCATCCCTCCCCTTCTCTCGGCTCCATAAAGTAATAGGTACTTAACACAGTGATAGCATGTCCCCATAACAACCCAACCTGATGTGTGACAAGGACCAAGGACTCCCAGAACTGTTTCTGGAGCTTGGCTTAAGCTCTCTTACCTGCTGTGGACAGAGCCTATCAGACATTCTGCCCATCCATCTATTTGGTCTCCTGGTCCTAGATATGACCCACTGTTAACTACTCAACCTTGCAGCTGATTTCTATCTGCAGGCATCACTCTCAAACCTGACTTCAGCAGCCCCAGGAGCAGCTCTAAGTGCTGGTCTGGTTCAGTATCTTAGTAAGGCTCATCCTCAGCCTACTTCTGAACCTTCTTGGACTCTGCACAAGCCTCTCTAACTTGTATTTATTCTGTAATAAATAGAATTTATTACAGAATAAATTCTACCTACACATAGAACTATGTAGATATGTTTACAGTGCGCTGTGTGGTATTAGAGCTAATATGAATAGTTTAGACTGAATAAGAGTAAAAGAATCTTCATTTGCCTTGACTAGGATAGGCAGATTATATGACACATCACAGTCATTGAAACAGTAGAATGATTCATTGATGACTTCGTTGTTATCCAATGAATTTTGAGATTGTTGAATAACACAAACATATTTGTCTATGTTTCTGGAGATATATGCTCACAACAGTAATATATTGCATTATACTATCCAAGTAGTTAAAAAAAAACTAGAAACAAAAACTCCAGCATTTATTTTTTTTATGAAATTAACTTAAGATTGAAATAACCATGAGAACTGGTTCTCAAGGTACTCATGATAACACCCACATGCCTGAAGCAGAGGCTTCCTCATGAAGCTCCCATGTGAGCCCATCTATTTTATTTTCTTGTGAAGTCATGTTCACTCACTCTTAAGCATGTATTTTATTTAATAAGGACAAGGCTGCTAAATATTTCACTCATTCAGTATTTTAAGTAATGACAGAGAGTTATGGAAGTAATTTGTACCTGGTACTAAGTTCAAGCAATACCAAAGTTATGTTACAGTTACTTCTAAGCAGCAATCAGTGTACAGGATATAGACAGATAGATAAATCATCTGTCACAATAGCATTTAAACTCTGTGTTTCTCACTCTCTTTTTTCTCATGCAAATATACTATTTGATATGTAACAGGTGTTTTGGTTTTACTGTAAATACATCCCTTACAAACTCATATGACTGAAGACTTAGTCTCCAGTCATTGGTATTGTTTGGGACAGGTTTTGATCCTTCAGGAGGTGAGGCCTGGTTGGTGGAAGGGTGTTTCTGCTGCACAGACCTTGAAAATTATATTTCCCTCTCTGATTCCTGGTTTATCCAAGTGTGAGTTTGCCAAGCTTGGATGCAAATCTGTGATCATCCACTCCAGAATACATGTTATAGAAATATTTAACACAGAAGTGTTAATGTTTTATTTAGCAATTTCACACCCATAAGAATATCATGAAGAGTATAGATCTATATGATGAAGAAACAAAGTGTTTCTATAGAAGCTATATTATTTTTTAATTTATACACTAAATTTTAGCAAGCATACTGTAAGTTATGTATAGCCATGCAGTTTATACATATCAAACCACACTATAATGGAGTGCCTTTATATAGTTTTAAACAGAAAGAAAAATAGAAAACTTTGTGACTACTAAGGCCTTCTCCACAAAGTTACTTTTTAAAAAATCACTTTCTCTTTTCTTTAAATAAATAACACCATTTTTGGTAGAAAACTAAGTGTAATTTTCTACAAGAATCCCAAGGAGTATTCCGGAGCAGATACATTTAAGTGTATACTAGACAAACAAGCATGCACTGACAATTCACAGCAGGATCAGCTTTATTGACTTCCTAACGCACTACTGGACAACACTGAAGACAACACGTAGGACAGCAGGTCTGTGATTATGTGCTTAACTAATCAGACTGAAGCATTTTCTGTTGTAGATTAAGAGCATAGTCCTTCTTGGTCATTTCTTAAGACAAGTGGTAGTGTGTAAGTGTACATGTCATGGAACTGCAATGCTTGGGGAAGTCTGCCAACTACAGCAACTGTAATTCTCATATTTATTCAGGAATAATGGTAGTATAACAAGAGTCAAATTATCTTTATTTACTGTGCAGTATTTCAAGAGAGTTAAAAAGACACATCCACCTTAGTCAGGTGAACTACTTCCTGCATCATGTAACCAGAGAAGATAGACTATCTAAAGTTCAATGATAAGGTTTATCTTTCCCCTGCAGCCTCTGAAGACCCAATATTAATTTATGTCACCTTTATCTAAGCCTCCTGCAGAAAATAATCAGATTACTATTGGTCTCTAATATGAAATGATTTTTTTCTTCAGGAAAGAATAATGTGGGTTGGAGATATAGCTCACCAGTAGATCATGCCTTTGGTTTGTGCAAGGCTCTAGGTTTAAAATCCAGCACAATAAAAAAGGAATATGAATTAATATAAGATACTTTCCAGGATAATTTATCTATGTAATGTTTCAAAATTTCAGATGAGATGATATTTGTGCGTGAACTACATAACAATCTCTTTTAAAACATTTAGTACTTAGGTTTCGCAATAAAATGGGGCAAAGGGAATGGGAAAAAAGGTCATTATAGTTGTTTGAATGCAAACTCCCATAGGTTAATATGTTGGTATCTTGGTTTCTAGCTTGGGGAACTATTTTTGAAGGATTAGGAGGTAAAGCATTATTGAGAAAAGGTGTGTTACTGGGAGTAGGCTTTCAGGATCCAAAAGCCATTACCACTTCTTTCTCTGTCTCTGTCTCTCTCTCATCCCTCCATCCCTCCCTCTCTCCCTCCCTCCCTTGCCTCATCACTGTTGTCTCAGCATGTAAACTCTCAGCTTTTGTTCCAGCACCAATCCAGCCTGCCTGCCTGCCTGCTGCCATCTTTTGCATCATAATGGTCATAGAATCAACCCTCCAAAACTCTAAGAAAGCTCCCAGTTAAATATTTTATTTTCCATGTTGCCTTGGTCATGGTGTCTCTTCACAGCAGTAGAAAAGTAACTGGACAGTTAAGGTAATACTGAAATATGTGATAGGAAGTAAATCAATCTATTGTAGAGTTAAAGTTGTGGACTGAGCACAAAACAAAGAAGTCAATAAGAGATTATGGAAATCTACACAGAGCTTAATGTCCTGGCAAAATAGCCTGATGTTCTCATGAGGAAATGTTCTAAGTTTGCATAAGACTCAATGAAAACCCAGTTCTTCTTACAAAGCACCATAAAGATAAAGATGACTGGGATCAGTGCTATAGCCCAATTACACTGCACTACCCTAGTACTGTAGACCCCCAAAGCAAATAGCCTCTGACAGACTATTGTTCTCTTGTCCTGCCACAAGTGTGTATTGGTTTTTAGAATCATATTACATGCTTAGGGTGCTCAATTAATAGCTATCGAATAGGTATACTCTAATATCAACAACTTTGATAGGACAGACTAACTCATACACAGTGTCACTGATACTCACACCTTAGGTCTTTATGTCATTTCCCTCTCTCATCTGAATTTGTTCTATTTGAAAGCCTTTTATTTTTAAACAATTATAGACTGATAGGAGATTATAAAATGTACAATTATTTCATCCAGAGTCCCTAACTAGTGAAAACATGTAGCTATAGTGTTTCAGAGCTAAAAAAAACACATTGGTTCAGGATTCTTTCTTTTTTTTTTTTTTTTTTTTTCTTTTGAGACAGGGTTACTCTGTGTAGCCCTGGCTGTCCTGGAACTCACTCTGTAGACCAGGCTGGCCTCGAACTCAGAAATCCACCTGCCTCTGCCTCCGGAGTGCTGGGATTAAAGGCGTGCGCCACCATTATTTCATTTCTTCACATTCCAAATGCTGCTCCCTCTCCCAGTCCCCGCTTAGAATTGTTCAACAAACTGTGCTGGTCTCACTGGTGGTCTGCACACAGAAGAATGCAAATTGACCCATATTTATCAAACTGGACACTGTTCAAGTCCAAGTGGATCAAGGACCTCAACATGAAGCCAGAAATACTGAATCTAACAGAAGAGAAAGTGGGAAACATCCTTGAATGCACTGGCATAGGAGAAAATTTCCTGAACAGAACACCAATGGTTCAGGCTCTAAGAGCAACAATTGATAAATGGGACCTCTTGAAACTAAAAAGCATTATAAGCCAAAGGACACTGTCATAGGACAAAATGGCAGTCTTGAGATTGGGAAAAGATCTTCACTAACCCTACATTTGACAGAGGGCTAATATCCAAAATATATAAAGAACTCCAGAAGAACAAATAACCCAATTTTAAAAAATTGGTCCAGGATTCTTAACCTAACTGCAGTCATTGCATTTTCACCTCTTAGGAACTCAGCGTGCTCACTGCCCAACTGTTGTTGAAATTCCAGCCTCATGGAACTCAAGAATGGCACTGTTTTGGAGCTAAAGCCTTTTAGCGAGATTAAGGTTCATTGCACTAATAGGAATGGTCCTTAATCCAAGGTGACAATTGTTCTAAAAACAGATTAGTACTCAGCCAGTACAGACAGAGGCATGGCTATGGGAAGAGAAGGCAGGAATACGTTCCTCTGTGAGCTTGAGTAGGAAATGTTTGATGAAATTGGACTTCAGACACCCTGATCTTGGATTTTAAAGCTTGTTATTTGTGAAAAAAAATACAGCTCTTCCTTTAGGCCACTTAATTTTCTGATATTTTGTTTTAGTTTGACTAACAAAAGTAATGGATTACCACTCTTTAAGCAACATGGAAAATATCCCTCTGTTTGTTCTATGTAATGTTACCTCAGGTGCATATTTGTGTGCCTACAACCACTTGCAAGATGTAAAACTGTTCCACAACAATAACAGAATTCCATTAGACCAGCTCTTTGCATTCATATCCAATTACCTCTAGCCCTATCTCCAGGCAGCCACTAACCTACTCTCCATCTCTATAGTTTCATTGTCTCAAAGATGCTCTGTAAATGGAGTGACACAGCATGGAGCCCTTAGAACTGACTTCTCCCCACTGAGCAGGGGGTTCTTCAGGTCCCTCAAGCTATTACTCGTGTCAGTAGTGAAATCATCTTTTGCATCACTCCACAGATGCCCACAATCTAGCTTTCACCTTATAGCTGAGGTCAGTGTTGGAAAGTAAAAATCAGATGTCTCGGTTTAAAAGCTCCCAGCCAATCTTACCAACTCACAGTCCTTAAATGCAGTTTTGAAAGCCTTGCAATCCATGCCCTCCGTTCTTTGACTCCTTTCCTAGTAGCCACTAGGTCTTGAGTTCCAGCTTTTCCCAAACAACCTTCTCATCTTCCAAAGCCAGGTCATTTCTTTCTCTGATATGCCCTCCCTTCTCTGTCTTAACCTTTCCTTCATCCTAGGCTCCATGCCCTGTGCGCTGCAAAATAATTGATCCTGATATATTGTATTTGTAAAAAGAAGAGAAAATGATGAATGAACATATATGAGATGCCAATAGTATATGGGCGTTTACCCACGCAAATAGTTTAAGGAAAAATTCTATTTGACTATGTAATTTCTACCTTTATTCCCCCCCAAATTATGCATCTTCAATGCAACATATATAAAACAGAAAGTTGGATCTTTCCTATGAAATTGCAACATACATTTGCAATCTGACACATGATAATATTATCAGTTACCATGTGTAAAATACTGCAAAGCATGTTTTACAGTATTAGACTGAAAGATTATGAAATCCTATCAAAAAATCATGGGTTGCTTACAGCCTATAGGAAAACACAAATGATGAAAGATTCAATGTAACCATTAAATTGGCTCAGCAATATTTGTACCACTTTGCTAACAATGAATCTCGATACTGCTCCCTTCCTACTATTACCGAGCATTTCAACTTTGAAATTGGTTTCCAATAAGGAGTCAAAATTAAACTAGCTTAATTATAGGCAAGGCTAAACAGAATTCAATATAAAAAAAATAATATTAATGAACAGCCTGAATATACTTAAGTACATGGACAGAGTTTCTTAGCAAATCTCTAGTGAACCAAATTGCTTATAATAACTTTTAATAGATAATAGAAAGATGTGGGACCTAAATATTAGATTAAAGGCTTGTCCCTTTTAGATGTTGATAACTAAAAGAGGCCACATCCCTAAAGAAAGCAAGCAACACCATGCTTCTCCTCCCGAGGACTGAGATTTAAGAGACTGTTTTGTGTTCAGTTTCTCCAGCCCCTAATTCATAGCCTTACCCTGTACCTGACTCTTCCACGTTCCTGGTCATACAGGCTATCCAACGTGCTATGGAGCTTCCCATCAGCACGGATTTCTCCATCCTTCCCATTTCTTTTGCTTGCTTTGTGTCCTCCTAACCTCTAATGGGGTGAGGCGATTTGCACATTCTGCTTGTTCACGCTCCATGTGGAGCAGGAAAAGTGTGGGATTGGGACTTAGCTTTGATTTCACTGTCAGGATTCAGAGCTTCAAATGGAAAGGTCTCCTTTCAGGAGGCTGTGCTCCAAAGAGGAAGAGAATCAGTCTGAGGAATACAATTATATTTTGTAACATTTTAACAGAGTCTCCCAAGAAGACTGGCAAGAAAGGTTTGGAAACACTAAGCTGCCGTGTTGCCCACTGTGCAGCTCTAAGACAAGTTGCTGAGACCTATCAAGAGACTGAAGCCCATATTTTAAGAATCAATAAACAAGTGACTACTGTCAGGCACAGGTTCTTCCCAGTGAAGATTCAGTTAAGAAATTTGCCTACAGTGCATGACACCTGAATCCTTTCAGAAGACCCAGGGAAGCTGTGCCCTAAGTCCTGACCCAAAAAAATAAACCTTTGAGATATTAAAACATTTTAAGCCCCAAATTTTTAAATAACAACCATGTCATTTGTCATAATGTAAGCCTCATCTGAATAATTTGTTCTTCGTACTGTAGTAGTTCTTTAAAAGTTAGAATTTAAAATTTAGGACATGGTTTTGTGTTCATGTCCTTATTTGAGCAGGAATTCTCAGCCTTGGCAGTTACTGATGTTATGCTTCATAACTCTTCTGCATGTCTGTGAGCCTGAGGACATGTCTTGTAAAGTACAGGATGCTTAGTAACATCCATGTGCTTTATCCACTAGATGCCAGTACAGTCTCCATCCCAAACTGCCACTAAAAACTGTGATATGTATTTTGAGGGCAACACCAATAACACTTTAGAAAGTACTGAACAACACGCATTTCCTCACTTACTTCTCATCCATGTTTGCTCAACAAATTGGCTGGTCCATGCTGATAACAGGATTGGGACCTCTTAAATGGATAATAATCTCTACCTGATGGACGGATGGTTGCTTTGTAATTTGTGAAATGGCTCAAAAAATAATAAATAAAATGAGATTGGATAGCTTTCAAACACACGGACTACGTTTTCTCCCCTGGTCTAGTGATTTGGTGTTTCTGAAACACACCTTCACTCATCATGTGTTGCCAGTGAAAATCTGGTTTTCTTTGGCTGTTTACCTTAAGGAGAACGTAAATAACAAGATAGGAGAAAAACAAGGACAAGTGCAAATTGCAGCTCCCCTCGACTGCCTCTCTGAGGTGGGTCTTGGAGGCACTGGTGAGAACTGGTGAGAAGGTAGCAGCTTCGTGCTCTCTGACTTCAGCTACTGCACTGCACAATGATTGTGCCAGTCTCTTGTTTACTACATTCACTGTACCAGCCTTCCAGCATGTTCGAATGCCTCTAGTGTCTGCACGCTTTCTGAATGAGGAATCTGAAATGGAACTTCCAGCTGCTTCACTGCAGCTCCAGGAGATGACCACAAGCCATTATTAGCTTTCATACAGGCTCACTTCGCAGATGTGATCTCAAGCTAAACATGTAAGAAAGGAAGCCCGGAAAACAAACAGCCTTGCTCTCTGAAGCACAGTTATATTTTACGTTCCCCACCTTTTTAGAAAGTCAGATTCACATCATTAACATGCAAACCATAGTGCACAAGGGTACATCTCAAACAAAGACCCTTAAGCAAGGGCTGTAATTTCCTTATTGGTCCATAGATTTTTTTTTTCTCCAAGAAGGAGAATATATAATGAAACAACTTCTTAGCAATATTAATCTACTGAATGAATGTAAAATGTATGGACAAGGAGATGATAGACAAGGAGAAAGTAAAACAGAAAGAATGAAGACCACTGTCAAGGGTATAGTTGTTAGCATTCCTTCTAGGCTCTGCCCCACCATTACCTGGCAACAGCCAGGTATGCCTGACAGTATAGAAGGGGCTGTTTGCCCCCTCCTCACTCTCTTATCCTCTTACCCTCTTACTCTCTTCCTTCCCTGTCATTCTATCTCGCCCTCTCCCCATGAGTTCATGGCCAGAATCTACTCCTCTACTTACAATTTCTCTCTCTCTCTCTCTCTCTCTCTCTCTCTCTCTCTCTCTCTCTCTCTCTCTCTCTCTCTCTCTCTCTTCTCTCTCTGCTTTTGCTGACTCTATTCCCTCAAATCCCCTCTCCATGCCCCAAATAATCTATATTCTATACTGGTACCTCAGGAGAAAGGAATGTCTCAGCATGGGCCTGCAGAGGCATGCCTTCCACCTCACCATACCACACCTCTATCAAACATATACTGGTTCTTTCTTTTTATAACACACCACTTATAACACACCACAATAGTTGTATAAATATATGCATTTACATATATTATAATTAAAAATGGAATTAAGAACTTGATTATTGTGAACCAATAGAGAAGTGGTGTGCCCAGTGACAAACAGAAGACTGGAAAATGATAACTGGGTCTCAGTAAGTGTTGCATTACATACATTTCTTCCGTGGTATTAGAGGCAGGTAAAGTCTGGTACATTTGGTTAATGATGCAAAAATGAAAGATACTTTGTTTTGAACGAAACAGAGCTAAATTTTAAGAATTCTTGAGAATTCGAAGGGTGGAAAGCCTGAGGAAAGAACCAGACGCACAGTGAAATTCCTGGTCAGCAAAGGATTCTCGTTTTCTGGGATCCTGAAGAATTGCACAATTCACTTATGAGCAAATAAAGGAAAACCATACACATATTGTTGCAAAATTATTATTCATTACAGTCCACTACATATTTGGAAACATTTTGAATATTCAAACTACTGGATTAATTGGATCTTTTGTAATAAATCAGGATTTAAAAATATTATTAAAATTTGAAATCAGGCTTATAAAATAAGTGACAACATATACAGAATGGGAAAAATGAAATCATTTTCTCCTGTTCCTGTTTAATAGATAATATCTTAATGAAACAGCAGAGGAGAAATTTTTGTGTTTATATAAGATGATGGGCATCTACTGAGCATCACTCTGAAAAACAGCATCAATAATTGTGAGCATGACTAAAGGTGTGGATCCGATGATAGGATTAACATGTCTAGATTTTCATGATACTTACTCCACATAGTGTGATGTGGGTTATTTTAACCCTCTAAATTTTTACCCTAAGCTCTTTAACTTGGAATTAAATAAACATGCATTTAGAGATAGGCCTTTATTGAAAAAATTATAAAGAATAATATTGCACTTGCCATATCAGTACTGACATATGTACATAATTTATTGTCACTATCTTATGTGCTGAGTTTAAAAATGCTTACAGAAAATCAGTCTTAAAGGCAAATTCTTCATGTTGTATGTATATCATAAAATACTAGAATGCAAAACCAATTTGCATTCTAGTTCTCTGCTGAACATTCATAGAAATCTCAGCTATGTTGCTTTTTTGGAATATGGCACATGCTCCTCAAAGTAACTTACTGTCATCAAATACACATAATTGCAACATTTTGATTGAGTGGCATTCCCTAAAAAGAAAAGTCAGACTCACCTACAGCATAAAAGCAAAAGTCTCTTCATCTCTTATTGTGTATTCCAAATGTATTTGGAAAAGAATTTTGAAAAATAATCAATTTTATATAATTCATTCTAATTGGACCAACTATGAAAATCTCCCATTTTATTCTAAATATCGAATAAATGTACTGGTTAATATGTTGTTTAAGGGACCATGTATCCTTCATTTACAAAGCTGCAATTTATGGTTCTCCATTTAAAGGATACATGCATAATTTTAGTTTTAGTATTCAGTAGCTACTCTTTAATATCCACCTCACATGAATTTATTTGTCTTGTAACTATTTGGGGAAATGTATTTATTGCATCATCTTGGGAGGAAAATGCTACTGACTATCAAAAACAAGCAGAAAGACATATGGGAAATCAGAGTCCAGTCTGTTTAATTCCTGAGGTAGATCAGTTGTCTTTACTGAGGACAGTTTTGGGTTGTTTCCTTCTTTGTAGTTCTCCTAAATTCCCACTCTTGTTTCACCTGCCAGAATCTTTTCCTATAGGTTTCACTTCTACCTCCTGTCTCTTCATGCACACTCCTTTTCTTCTTGACTTTTGACTTTTGAACTTCCAATTGTACTCATACCATTGTAGTGATACCATTGCCTTCTCATAGGACAATGTGATGGACAGAGAACAAGCTATCCCCCAATCATGGCATTTCAGAATTTGAGGAAGCATCTTGCCTAGATCATAGAAGCAGGGAAAAAACAATGACTCTTTGTTGTAAGCTACAATATCAAACCTATTTAACCTCACTGTGATAATAGGTCAGGAAACCCTCTTTCCAGCAGTGTTGCCTTTTTCCTCAGGAAGGGACTGTCATCAGGAATATCTTGAAGAATCAGGCTTACTTCCCATCTCCTCATTACTACTGGGTCACACCATGTTTGGTTCAACCCCATCTCTCTAAACTGTCACTATCTTCATTATATTATATTATATTATATATATACATACACACACATAAATATATATATACATATATATATAAACTTTTACTTTGGGCTTTCCTGTCTGATGTCTAATCGGGATCATCTAGAACTTGGAATCAGTTTGCTTTTTAGAAGTGAACAGGGGAGATGGTTCAGATTGGTGAAAAGCATGCACTCTACAATGCTTATCAATAGAGCTCTACTGGAAACCAGTCACAGCAGTATGTGGTTGGTGGCTCATGCCTGCAGTCTTACCATGGTGAGTGAGAGGCTGAGACAGGAGGACTACCAGGAGGCTTGAGGGCTACCTAGCCTGGAATATGCAGTGTGGCATAAACAAAAAAGACAAAGGACCCTGCCTCAACAAGGTGGAAGGAAATAACCAATTGCCAAAGGGAATTGTTCATACACACACACACACACACACACACACACACACACACACACACACATACACACTCCTTCCTGCCACTAATAACCAATAAATAAATAATCTGGTTTTGCTGGAAAGATGAACCTGCAATGGTAATTTTTTTCTTTTCTCTTTTAGAATCTACAGAACAAGTACCTACCATTTTCTTGCCTCATTGGTGTATACACTAAGGCACACACACATAGAAATAAACTAAATACTAACGTTCATTTACTTTTAGATGTGGTGTTGCTTACTTTCCTCATTGCTAGGACAAGATACCAGGAAAAAGGCACTTTAGAGAAAAAGTCTCAATGTCAGAGGTGTGGTCCTGTGACAATATAAGCCTGAGATGACTGATGATATCATGGTTTTCAGAAAGGAAGGAGAGAGCTGAGACTAGAAGCAGGACCAGGCTATCACTTCTACAAAGGCCAGTCTCCTGTGTCCCACTTCTCCTAGATATCCCCCCTACCCTGTGGTGTTTTGAATATGCTTGGCCCAGGGAGTGGTACTATTAGGATTTGTTGCCTTGTTGGAGAAGGTGTGTGTGGCCTTGTTGGAAGAAGCATGTCACTGTGGGCATGAGTTTTGAGACCGTCCTCCTAACTGCTTGGAAGCTAGTCTTCTCATAGTTGTCTTCAGAACAAGAGGCAGAACTCTCAGCTCTTCCTGCACCATGCCTGCCTAGGCACTGCTATGCTCCAGCCTTGATGATAATGGATTGAAACTCTGAACCTGTAAGCCAGACCCATTAAATTTCCTTATAAGAGTTGCCTTGGTTATGGGTGTCTCTTCACAGTAATGAAACCTGAACCAAGACACACTCCAAAGGTTATACGCTCTTTCCAAACAGCACTACCAGCAAGGGACCAAGTGTTTCAAGCATGAGCTCAAGGGAGACATTTCTGAGTTTAATTGTGTTTTATTTAATCTAAACAGGTACATGCATATCTCTTCGGATAGCAATTGAAAACTAGATGTGAGGAATAGAATGACTCTTCTCCTTTTCCTTGTAAGATGAATTGAATGTTAAAGCTGTAGGAATTTTCCATGATGTAGTCAACAAAGAGTAGACTGTAAGTCACTGTAATCCTAATAGAATACGCATTATCATTTTTAGTCGTAACTCAACTCTCTGAGAGCAACTGAATTCCTAAGCTTCCAGATCTCAAAGTGATTTTCTTTTGTCTTGTTTAAGGTTTTTTAACAAGTACATGCAGACTGATCGATGCTGCACTACTTTTAATTCTTAATTAGATTATGACAGGTAGGAGAAAATAACGTGTCCTCCAAGTGGGCTTGAGAGGATACTCAGGAGACACTGGTGTTTTAGGAAGTAAGAGGAACATCCCCTGGGGAAGGTGTATGATGAGTACCTCAATTTGGAGCTATCTAGAGGTTTTGAGAAGCTTGGAATCCTGAGCATTGCAAACTGTCTGTGCAGTAAGCAGGAGGAAGAAAGTGAAGTGGTTGGGGGCCTACCCTAACCACAACTGAATTTCTCTTATCCCAGAGAAAATGCCTGTCTACATACACAGAAGACGCATCTGCCATTATGACCACAGCCTGTCCTGAAGAAGTTCAGCACCTCAGAGACCGTGAAGCAATGTGACCACACAGAACTCTGTCAACTTGTGTCCTATGCCACCAGTTAATCCCTCTATGGTAGGTAGCAAATGATTAGCATTTCTTCTCTCCTCTCCTAAGTAACTGGCTTGATGCTTGCCTGTCATTTAAGCTTAGAGAGAAGGGAATCATGGGAACTTAATATGTTTTCCCAAGAGTCTACAGGCAACAGACAGAAGAGGAGACTATATAAAATGGAACTAGCGACGGTTCTACTGTGATACTGAAAAGAAGCACAAGAAGCCCAGCAGCACATTCCTCCTTTGGAAAGCCTGAAGACAATATGCCACAAGACTAATCTTCCTGTGGAAGAGACATGAAGATTCACTTTCACGGCAATCACAGACAGGTGCTTCTTACTGGGGCAATGCAAAACTGCCATGATATTGCTGTATATTTCCTCCTCACCTTCGCACAGCATGCACCGATCTTTCCTCATTCCACTAAAAGGAAATGAAAGTTGGGCGTCCTTAAAGCTTACTGCTTGGTTCTTCTCTGCTCTTCCCTGCCCTTTCCTTTCCCTCCACACTCATGTTTAATTATTCAAGTGCCTGAAGTATTCTATAACAAAACAAAACAAAACAAAACAAAACAAAACAAAACACCAGAAGGAGCAATTGTGAGGAGAGACATATGGCATGTGTTTTTTGTGGCTGGGATCAACAAGACCAAAGAAAGGGAAATCTTTGGAAAATATTGGCTTTATGTGAAACCTAGATTATTTGTACAATCGTGGACTTTCAAATATAGGAAGTTTTTTAGGATGCAACGTGATGTTTGTAGGGTACATGTCAAGGTCCAAGGGTACCTTGGTTACAAGGTTAAAAGTCAAGTAGTGTTGTTAGAATGAAGTTGTTGCAGGTATAGAATTCAGTGTCCTTGTTATTTCCTGTACTTGGTAATGATGTACTCAGTTAGGTCAGCACATTTAGTATTGATAGCAGCCTTGCAGGCAGAGGTCTGTTCTAGAAAGCCAGTCTGGGTTACAGAGCTCCCAGGAAGAAAGAAAGTTTCTAGGAAGATTAAAAAACAAACAAACAAACAAAACAAAACAAAAAAACATTTAAAAAAACTATAGAAACCTAATTTATTTTATGTTCTAATTTAAAGAGTCTTTGGGTAACTGTGGGGAAAGGACAGACAATAACTGCTACCAGACATAGTTATTAACCACTAAACCTATGCAAAAGAATTCTTTTGTCTGGAGTAATTTACCAAGCATTTTCTTGTTCTGAAGACTGGTGGCAGAACTGGGATATACATAGCAGGTTCCAGACATTTATAACTAACTAAAGGCTTTCAAGATTTATCCTAACAGGCTAAAAGTCTCGGGCTTATGCATCACTACTTAGGAATTTGGCACCTTTGGGGTGAAAGCAATATACATGTGATAGTCCCTAAGCAAAGACGCACAATGCCCAATGAAATCAGACCTCAATTGCATGGCTATGCAGTATCACCAGTTTCTGCAAACGGTTTCTTTCACAACTCTTTGGGGCTATATTCAGAGAGCTCCCTCGGCTCAGCAAATATGACATTTTCTTTTTTCCCCTCCGTCAGTTCAGCAGCAGATTCAAAGGGATCTTGCTTGAAAATTCCATTACTCTTCCAGTTTCTGGCTGTGACCTTAGCTTTACTCGTGGCCTTGGCAGTATAACATCATTCTAGCCGCAAATAAAGGAAAGTATAGATCAAATTCTGACCTTCTTAAAGCTAACATTACTAATGCTACTGCCTGTGTTTGGAACAGCAAGGCAGTTTCAAAATAACATCCAAAAGTGTGCCTTTATGCTGGGTTCCATTTAACATAGGTATGGGTACTCTGCTGCTTTGAAATACTCAGACTCAAACACAAACCAGGAAAGAGCCTGAGTTTTATGTCCAACATGCTGACATTCACTGGCACTCAATGAAAGGCTTTTAGAGGAAGGAAACTCACTCCATGGCTTTCCTGTTCTGGTATGAATCTAGAATTCAATTAGGAAACTGTAATGGACTTAGGGAACTTACCTTTTTAAAGGACTATTTCGGGATTTTCTGTTGATTCAATAATAAATGATAACTTAAGGCAACCACTAGTGAGTACATTGGTCTGAAAAGAATATCTAAATGGATTGTCAACTTTTACATGTGAATTCTTAGTCAGGTACGGCTTTAATCCCAGCACTCAGGAGGCAGAGGCAGAGTTCACAAAGGGATCTCCATGAACTGAAGGTCAGCCTGGTCTACAGAGCAAGTTCTTGTTCAGTCAGGAGTACACAGCCTCAAAAAACCCTGTCTAAAGACAAACAAACAAAAACAAACCCAAAACCCCAAATAATAATGAAATTAATTAAAGTCTGTTCTTCAATGGATATTCTCAGCGAGTCTTTAATCACTGGGCAGGCATAGATAAATGGATCTCCACAATGAGTTTCAGGACACCCTGGATTACACAGAGAAACCCTATCCAGGGGAGAAAAAAGAAAAAGCAAAAAGCAAAAAAAAAAAAAAAAAAAAAAAAAAAAGCAAATACAAACGAACACCAAGCAAATAAACAAAAGCAAAAAGTCTTATCAGTTACTGAATTTCTAATAATAAGCTATGCAGAACAGTTCCATTCAAATATGCTCAGTTTATTTTCAATATTTTTTCCAGTTCTGTTGATTGGAAGCAAGGCAACATGGATTGAAGATAAGCAGCCCAATACTGAGCTGTATCCACCAATCCTATTTTCAAGATTCTGATGATATGCTCTCTGAGCCGTATAGACAGTCTTCCTTTTACTCTCCTGATAAACTAGACAGTTCAGAAGAATCAATGCCAACCAATCATCACAGAGGGAACTGCAACACAGGACTTCATTCTAAACAACTGTTTGAACATAATTATAATACCTTGAAAAAAAACCCAGCCGTTTTACAGATTATGTCAGACAAAAATTGATGTTTATGAAGAGACGCTTTCATGATTCCAATCTCTTCAAACTGTGCTTGCTCCTCATGAGGGTAGCATCTTTCATGCCTTTTCCTGCCAGAAATAAATTACTGCCCTGAAGTTACAAGATACCTAAATTCCTCTTACAAACTAACAGTAAGAATTTTGTTAAATAATGAGAAAGAATATTTTTTCTTTCTTTTCTCTTTTTTTTTCTTGCCTATATGGACCAGTGTCTATCCGTATGGACTTCTAAAACATCCACTCTACCCTGCTTTTCACAGTTCAATAAAGTTGGAGGATGGTAATGTCTAAGTATGAATGATGTCCAGGCACAGCACAAGAAAAGAATTCCCTTATCAGTAGTGTTTGGCTTTACATTGAGTTCAACAGCTCATGCATAGGATCAGAATGGAAGCAGGACTCTATGCTCACACTGTTGGGCTTCTGGGCTGGTTTCTGAGATCTGAAATCTGTGTTTGTCACTTTGGTGGTGCAGCTAAGATGGTGAATTTAACTTAACTTAAAAAGCAAGGCCCTGTGACAAGCAAAACAAAAGAGAATAAACAAAACCCCAAACTTAAAACAGTTAGCTTAGCTTCACCTATGGGACTGGAGACCACTGACCTAGCAACAGTGTTGGATAATACTAATCAAACTTCGACAAACTTCAAAATCATTTGGAGGCCTCGTTGTCTCTAAAGACAGCAGACTGAGTCGAACTCTTGAATTTGCAGATGTAACAAGTTTCCAGAGAAGGTCAATGCTGTGGGTCCAAGGAATAGAGTAGGCTGCAGTGCTCGATATAGAGAGCAAAATCACCCATTTATGGAGACTGGGTGCAGAGACACCTAGTTTCTAAGGTAGTGGTATACAGAACCACGGAATAAGTGTTTGGGATGAACCGTAGAGTTGTTTGTTTGTTTGTTTTTCCCAATCACAGTATGATTATTCAATATTCTACCACAGTCCCTTCTTTTCCCCTGGATTTCACAATGATAACAAGTAATAAGTAGTTCAAAGTAGATAAGAGATTTCTGACATAAACTTCAATTGGGGAAGCATAAGCTAAACATTTTAATGCCACAGATTCAAACAACAGCACCCCCTGTACAAACCAAAGCGGATCAGGGCAGCTGATACACGACTGGATGCCTGCGCCTTCCCTGGTAGACTCCAGCTAACCATGGTAATCATTTCCTTCATTTCCAGCTGGGCTGCAGGCTGAATTTTGAGCAACGCTAGCCTCCTCCAACTGCTACCCAGAACATGACCTGGAACTGCCAAAGACACCCTGTTCTGCTTCCTTTCTTCCCTTCTTTCCCCAAATCAAAGCTATGGATGTCACAGGAATCCCTAACCCCAAGAGACCAAGAAGTTTCTTCACTCTACTTTGCTATTTCCCTGAATTAAAAGGAGTAAAATTACCCCCTTCCTGATTTCTGGGTATCCCTGGTAACCATCTTTTGGGCTGTGCAATGGATACATTTACTGGGGCAACTCTCTTTCAGAATATAGAATGTATAAAGCATTTTGCAGAACATCAGTCTCACAAGGAAGAGCCATATGCAAGCATACCAGGTTTCTCAACGTCCAGATGATACTTTATTGTCCCTTGAAGCCTCATCTTCAAGTCCCTGCTGAAGCAGAGACTTGGGAGAGCAACAGCAGACCCATCTCACCACACTCAGGATTAAATACTGACCATAGGGCTGAAAAAGGCCAGCAGAGTGATCGTTATGCTACAACCCATGGGCCCTTACACCTGATGACTAATCAGAACCGTGCAGAGTACCAAAGGCAATATGTTTGTTTCTGTTCTGAGTACTTAGAACATCTCAGTTAAATTTTAGCTTTCATTCCATGGGCTTCTCAATTTAATGTAGCCCTCTGAATCCAATCTTTCATGATTGTTTGTGAAACAAATAAACAAACACTTATTAGGCATTATTCTAAATAACCTACGTTGCTTAGTTTAGTCTTCATAACATCCATGACATTAAAACCCCATTTTTCAGATGTCACTTTATTATGTATTTATTGGTGTATGTGTGTGTGTGTGTGTGTGTGTGTGTGTGTGTGTGTGTGTGTGTGACTAAGTTCAGGAGACTTATGCATGCTAGGTCAGCTCTCTACTAGTAAGCTATATTCCCTAAGCCTCCAGTCTCACTTCATATAAACAATGGGTTCTAATTCCAATGCATTACCATTGTAAAGTCTTAGCTCTTAACAATCAAGATGTACAGTTGTCCTGCAGTTTCCATAGGAGATTGATTCCAGGATCTCCTGCAGATACCATAATTTGTAGATGCTCAAGCCCCTTGGATAAGATGGCATATATTTTTGTGATGCTGGGTCATAACTTCCAACCTACTTTAAATTGTCTGTAGTTAGCTTATAAAACCCAAAACATTACAAATGCTATGTACACGATTGCTGTGATGCACTGTACCCTTGCTCAACTAGAAGCAGATGTTAATATTTCATATGTACAAATATTTCAAACTGACCCGAAATGACAACTGAATTAACACAATAGTATTTGGCATGGCAGCTCGGGAGAACAACACAAACAGGGATTAGCGCAAAGTTCTTTTCCTGGCTCCATCACTTTCTATTGCTGGCTAAATAACTTTACAGTTATTGAGACTGTTCTCTTACTGGTAACAGGAGCATGGTGAGGGTAATAATAATGACTATCTCAAAATGTTATGATGATCACTAAATGATAAGATATAAATTACCCAGAAAAGTAATTGCCAAATGACAGCCACTCTTGTAGCAGCTATTAATAACCTGGCGTTCTGGGGGAAGACTGCTCAGGAATGGGGCATGTCAGTGATACTGCTCAGCCACAGCACTCAAGCGAAGTACCACAGATGGAGCAGTGGATGAGAGGATTTGTATGAAGCTGGCAACAACAGGGTGGCCCAGCTATTGGCACGAACACAGTTCACCGATGCCAACATCATAAAAGTCTTCCACTCCACCCAGATCCAGAGAGATAAAAGGATTAACTGGCAGCTGTTGCTACCCTATCTCTGCCTGGGGGCAAATTTTTTCATTTTCCAATCAGCAATGCAAATAATTTCACATTTCATTCCAACCATCATAATTCAATTTTGGACAATGCTAGTATGCAAAGGGCTTAGGTTTACCTCTGCTCTGCTAAGAAGAAATATTGCAAAGAGAATGAACGGGTCAGGCCTTACTCTGTCCTTCAAGAAGGACTCAAATAGTGCACACAGCACAACTGTGTTTCTTAATAGTGAGATGTATGTTGTGAAACACTGGAATGAAATCTCTCCATAAGAGAGTCTTGAGTGTGCTTGTAGCTGGGAGTACTGTCCCAAAACAATGATCCTAGGTATGTGCCTTTATTTATGATTTTTTTTTTCAGTAAGAAAATTTCTACTTTGAAAAATATCCATTAGGTTATAATATGATCCCACCTTGCAAACATAAAATTCATTAAGAGTTTGTGTGTACATGCACGTGTGCAATGCTGAAAAGTATCAGAAAAGAGCAATGCCATTCATTCCTTAAAAGTGAACAATGAGGCATTGAGCTGCCTCTCTTCAAAGTGGCTTTACCTATTTGGTAACACATTTTTCCTTTCAGAAGGAGTAATGATGTCTTAATATCATATATCTCAGAAGGCTGTTGTACATTCATAATGGGTTCTTTCTGGCCTTCTGTCAGAGTTGAGCTACAAATAAGTTCTAGTGGGGCTTTTAAATTTCATGACACTTGAATTTCTTCTATTTGCTGTTGAAATGTGCGAGCATGTTCGGGGTTCTGTGTCGTCCTTTTCAATGATGTATAAACTGGAAGGAGAAAAATAATGCTGGGCTATGCAGAGTTCAGTCAACTTGCACACACTTACCTAGGACCTTTATTACAGTGTTCTTGGCCATCACTTTTCAACAAAAGGAATTGGGGGGAGGGGGTGGAATCTAATGATATCATGAGTGAAGTGGAAGAAAATGGAATTTAGAGACATCTTTGCCCTTGGCACCATTAATGGTTTTGTTATTTGATTGAAAGTGAGTTCCAGGACTCCTGTATTTTACTTAGTTTATTGCTGATAGATCTAAGTTAATAAAGTAGACAAGATAGTGAACTTCATGTGGTAAGTCAAAACCCTCTGAATGAAATACATAACACTCACGTCAAACTATTCCTAAAACAGACTTTGCTTATTTAAGCTGCATTCTAGATAGGGAAAACAAAAAAACAAAAACAAAACACTGAAAAGTATGTAAAAAGAATGAGATGAGTTTGTACGTACTCACCGTACAGCGTGTGGTTATACAGTTCAAGCATTTAAAATGTATTCAAAAGGATGCAGGGTCACTCATCACACGAAGAAGTTATTTTGGCCCCTTAACATTTCTTCTGCTACTTTCTGATTTTTACACTCTCCTGCCTGTTTTCTAACCACACTCCTCTACCTATAAGTCCAGAGGTGTGCCTGCTTCCAAAGCCATCGTTGCAAATCGCTGTGTGTGCACTGTTACAAATATTGCTGTTTGCAGGTTAGGTTTCTTACTAATTAAAGGTGAGCAAATTAGGAACCTTAAACTAAACTTAAACTGGTATGCTTTTAAATAACTACCAGGGACAAAAAGTTATTTTGGAACAGAAACAGTTGATTTTGTCTTTGTGGTTTAAAGTCCATCAAGAAGAGAAGTCAGCAGGAAGTCAGGCAGGAGGCACCTGGAGGCAGAAATTGAATGAAGCAATGGTGTGGGGCAATGGTGCTTACTACCTTGGTCAGTTTGCTCTTTTTGTTTGTTTGTTTGTTTTCTGCATTGAGGACTACTGTTCAAGGATAGCTCTGCGTACATTGGATTGGCTCTTTCTACATCAATCATCTATGTACAAAAGACCCCCCAAAAAGCTTGTCTACCAACCAGTCTGATGGAGGCAATTCCTCATTTAGTCTCCTTCTTCCCAGATGACTTCAGATTGAGAAAAAAAAAATCTTACCGACACAGCATGGTAAGACATGCCTGTAACCCTAGACAAGAACACCAGGAGTTCAAGTCTAGCCTTGGCTACATACTACATTAAAATCCAGCCTGAGCTATACTGAACCTTGTCTCAAAAGAAGAGAGATCAATTGGTGGGGGAAAGACAATAGTATTTATTGACATGCGAAAGAACACAAAATTCAAATTATATTCCTGAAAAAGTATTATTGGGTCAGAATCTTGCTTGTTTGTCCACATATTTTTCTTGGTTACTTGGAAGCAACAACCCTGGAATGAAAGAGTGGCAGAGATCCTAACCTCCAAAACATGAAATGTTTATTCGCTCTTTTACAGTAAGATTGCCAACTACTGTTCATATCCTCTTATTTACTGCCATTTGGGCATGCTTTCTCCAGGGCCCCAGAGGCATCTCAGATCAGTACACTAAAGCCATTTTTTTTTTCTTTAAACAAGCCAATTTGGGATCTTAAGTGTGAGAAGTTATCTGTAAGTTCTTCTATGTTCTTAATACATGTCAAGGTTCAAGTATCAAAATTAGTCACGTGGACAACTGAAAGAATCACACAGCACATTTCTCAGCCATAGTGTATTACCCAGCTGCTTAAAATCTAAGCCTCCTTCAAAGCTTTTCAAAGTTCTCTACTGAAACACATTTAGGTACTGAAATTTTTTAGGTACTGTGTTCCGCCACAGTGGAGGTCTCTAGCAGTATTTGGTTGGGAGAAATTTGAAATCTCTAAAACATACTGATAGGCAAACTTACCTCATTGTCTGTTTTCTCTCCTCCCCTCCTCTTCCCCTCCCCTCCCTTTTGTCTCCCCTCCCTTCCCTTCCTTTCCTTTCCCTTCGATACTCCCCCTTCCCTTCCTTTATTCCTCCATCCAATGCCATTGATTGATTGATTGATTGATTGATTGATTGACGGATTATCACTGTGCAGACCAGGCTGGACAAAAACTCATTTCTCATTTTCCTATAGGCAATCCCTTTCATAATTAGTGAATGACTAATTAGGAGGGCCCAGCCTATTATGGGTGGTGCTACCTCTGGCCTGGTAGTCCTGGGTGCTGTAAGAAAGCAGACTGTGCAAATCATGGGAAGCAAGCCATGAAGTAGTTCTCCTCCACGGCCTCTACATCAGCTCCTGCCTCCTGGTTCTTCCCAGTTTGAATTCCATCCTTGGCTTCCCTCAATGGGCTAAGACTCTAGAATATGTAAAGTAAAATAAACCTTTCCTCCCCAAGTTGCTATTATAATTCAGATGTTCTCACAAGAGCTACTTAATTTTTCTGATGAAAATAATCTTTAGTAACTTTCCACATTTTTATTTCACAGTTTCTTATTGATAATCAAGTCATATAATAAACAACAAGGAACAAACAACTGTCTTTATACTTCAAGTGTCCTTTTTTTTTTCTAAATTTGGCTGTTCCTTGGAAGTATTCTATAATAAATAAGTTAAGTCAACTCTATGAATATTAGACTCCTAGTCTGGGTATTTATTTATTTCTCTTTGTTTTTAATTAACTTTTCTTTTTTTTTTTTCAGTAAGAAAAAAATTCTAGTTCCTAGTTGATTACATAGAAGGTGTAAAGATAATTACAGATGTTTGCCATAGACTCAGCCCCAATTTAGTTTAAGATCTTACATTATTACGATGGCGTATTTATCTCCACTAGTACACCACTAATAACAAATATTGCCTGAATTCCACAATTTATTTATAGGTGTTTCATTCTCTCTCCCAGTTCCCTTTTCCTCTCAATATAACCTAGGAGGTGACAATATGTTCAATTGTCACATCCCTTTGGTGTTGCCTCACCTATGATTTTTATTTGGTTTTCTTTATTTTGCCTTACTTAAAAAAAAAAAACAATTTAAGAGGTATTGGTGTTTTCTAGTTGGTTTCTCAATGTGTGTTTGATATGCTTTTATTATAATTATTTATTATTATTATTTTTTAAATGGAAGGTAAATTGTACTGAACTTGTGAATTTGAAATTTGAAGTAAGATAATCACAAAAGATAAGGTCTTGACTTTTCATATTATATTTGTTGAAGGCAAGATGCCAAGTTCAGTTTTCATTAAAAGGGTGGAAATGAAACCTATCTCAGTGATTAGCTGGTTGCTGTACGAAACACTTACAATTCCTTACTCTACAATATCTAAGCATTTATCCATGTTCATCAGTATGGATTCATGGATCTTTATATTATATTGTATTATAGGCTAAGACTCATTGTTTATTTCATTTCTCAAAGAATTTCCTATTTGACCATGGAACTTATTTGGATTGGCTGTGATTGTCTCCGGGTCTTCACCACTTAGTGTCCAATCACTTGGCATTACTTTCTAGTCCTATAAGATTCTCTCAGTTTATTCCTCATTCTGTATTCCTTCAGCTCTGGACCTGGAGCCAATCATGTCTCCAAGGAGCCTGCTTTCTCTGATTTGAGGAATCATAGAAGAAAATAAGAATTGGATGCAGATGGTTTGTTTTAGTTTTACCTTGGCTTCAATTTTGACAAGAAGGCATTATCCAGTCAACTCTCTGAATAGCTTTCATTATAACTTTTGCAGTTCTCTCGATGAATATGAAAAGGAACACATTCGCATACAGATGCTCTTCTACCAATAAAGAAGTCATAAATTCTCTGATGCTGTCTTAGGGTATCTATTGCTATCATAAAATGGCCTGGACAGTAGCAACTTAGGGAGGAAAGAATTTATTTCTTTGTACATGTTGTAGTTCATTAACTAGAGAAATCAGAGTAGGAATACAAGTCAGTAGCCTGCAGGCAAGAGCTTTCATAGAGGCCATGGACTAGCCACTTATTAGCCACTACACAGAGGCCACTTATTAGCTTACTTATTTTCTCTCCCAAGTTGGCTTAGCCTGTTTTCTTATACAACTCTGGACCACCTTCTGAGTGGTAGTATCATCCACAATGGACTAGGCTCTCTAACATCAATTTCACTAATAGAAACAAAACAAAAGAAACACAAAAAATGCCCCACTAGTTTGCCTACAGGCAAAGTTTATGACAGCGTCTTTTTTGTTTTTTGTTTTTTTTTTTCAGTTGCTAGTTCCTCTTCCTCAATGACTCAAGCTTATGTGAACTTCACATAAAACTTAGCAACCCAGATGTTTTTTGACTTACACATAAGCAAGGAATGAGTATTTCATAGACCATAAACTATATGACACCTGTGTACTTGTCATTTTTATTATCAACTTGATAAAAACTCACGTCACCTGGGAAGACAGAACCTCAATGAAGAATGGAAGACATGTCCCTTGGGCATGTCTAGGGGGAATTGCCTTCACTGATGACTGATATGGGAGTGCCCAGCCTTCTGTGAGCATCTGGTTCCCAAGGTACGTAGCCCTAGGCTTTACACAAAACCTAGCCAAGCAAGCCAACAGGAGAGGAAGCAGTAATAAGTAGTCTTCAATTGTTTCTGCTTCAGTTTCTGCTCTGATGTCCCTCAGTGATACAAGTGTGACTGGGTAGTTTAAGCCAAATAAACCCCTTCCTCCTCAAATTGTGTTTGGTCATGGTGTTCAATGTAACATCAGGAAGCCTACTAATAACAGTCTGCAGTGATCATAGTTGTGTATCTACATTGATAACTACTAAAAGAGACAAAGATACTTTTTAAGTGATGGGTTTCCACAGTACGGACTCTAGAAACACAACAATGGGAACAAACATTATGTTCAGGAAACACTGTCCTTCCCGTACCTGGATCTCCCCTGGCGAGAGCTTTGCAGACCGAACCATTCCTTGGAGATTTCAAATGAAAAACAAGGAACATAAAAACAAATCTCAAATATTAAGAATTATATGGAAACATCAACTTAAGGAATGCAAATTGCGTACGGTATACCGGGTAACATTGTAGACAGGAAGTTGAGGACACGTACTTGGTTAATTTAGTTAATAGTGATACCGTGTAAGTAGAAAATGCACTCTTTTCCTAGTCATTTTATACATTTTTTGCTTGATTTTCCTGCCCAAAGTGAGAAAGGCTAGAACATAAAATAAATGGAGAATGACGAAAAGTAACACACTGAAAGCTGACTGATGTTATGGGAAAGGACGGATAGCAGCCACACTCACAGAAACTGCTATGCATTAAAAAAACACCTCCTGGCTTGTGGCACGGAGCTCAGAAAACACTCACAACTTTGGAGAGCTAAGAAGTGGTCTTTGCTCTTTATCACATTGCCTCTCAGGTATATCTGAGTTTGTGCTAATGGGTTAACTCAGGACAGGGTCTCTAATAGTTTCAGGATATAGTCTGGCTACCTAAAAACCTACAAAAAGGAAGAGAGAGAAGAACATTTAATTCTACCCCCAAAACATATGGAAAGAATTGAGGGGAGCTGGTTATCTGGGAAAAGCTTTTGTTGAACAGGAGTTTTCAGATTGCTGGGTACTTTGAGAGGGTCAAGGCTGGTGGCCAGAGAGTAACCTTGGAAGTGCTGTGCACTCTTCAGAATTGAGTGGTGCCCTAAGTTACTTGACCATCTTTGCAGAATCCATAAGCCATTTTATCAAATTACTCCAGGAGGGAGGAACTGTGAGAGCTCTCAATTTTGTACTTGGGCAAAAGTCTAGGATTCATCTGGTTAATTTTTGATGTCTAAATAGACAGTGGTCTTGTGAAACAAAGACAGAGTTTGCATGAATTCTGTGAATCAATGCCAGAATTATAATAAATGGAAATTGGTTGTTGCCAAGAAGAATGCATAGCTGATGTCACAGTAGTGTTAGAAAACATCACACATACACACACACACACACACAAACAGTATGGAAATATAGTGTAGAGAAACACCAATACAAGTCAAGAACATGTCTAGTTTCTAAAGAGTTCTTAATTCTAAACTTTCTTTTCTTGGTGGTTTGAATAGCCAGGGAGTGAGGCTATTAGGAGGTATAGCCTTCTTGAAGTAGATACGGCCTTGTGAGGAGGGGAGGGGAGGGAAGTGTATCTCTGTGGGGGTGGGCTTTGAGTCACTCCTCCTAGAGGGAAAACTGTCAGCTCCTCCAGTGCCATTCCTGCCTGGACACTGCCATGCTTCCTGCCATAATGATAATGGACTGCACCTCTGAACCTGTAAGCCATCCCCAATTAAATGCTTTCCTTTGTAAGAGTTACTGCGGGCACGGTGTGTCCTCACAGCATCACGCTGACTAAGATCCTTTATTCTTCATAGAGGAAGGGTCTAAAGCATCTTTCCTTTAATGAAACAGTGTCATTAATAGCCTGTAAAGGTTCGATGCCCCAGTGTAGGGGAATGCCAGGACAGGGAAGCAGGAGTGGGTGGGTTTGTGAGAAGGGGAAGGTAGGAGGGGAAGGGTTTTTCAGAGGGGAAACCAGGAAAGGGGATAACATTGGAAATGTAAATAAAGAAAATATCTAATAAAAAACAAAAAACAAGTTTTATGACAATAAATAAATAAATGAACAAAAATAAATAAAAATATAAATCTAAATTTGTATATTTAATTTTGTAATAAATTAGGTCTGTCTCTACCCTTGTGCATGCATTTGGGGATGCTTTGCTAGTACCAAACTATCATATGGGGCACATGATTTTAATTGTCATGAGAGCCTTGGGGCAAGCCGAACTAGCTCTGCACATTAGGTCACTAGCATTGGAGACCAGAACTGGATAAGTAATACAAAGTAAGCCAAGTATGGTGGCACACGCCTGTAATTACAGCATTCTGGACACTGAGGCAAAATGAGTGCTGTGAGTTGCAGGTCAACCTGGGCTACAGAGCAAGCCCATGCCTAAACAACAACAACAACAATAACAAGCATATCAGGCATGACTCACCAATGTATTTCATTTCTTTTGTAGAATAAATAACAAGAGAAGATAAATCTTATAAATTAATTTCAATTACATTAAGCATTGTGACAATCTCATTAGAAAAATTAATTTATTAATTAATATTATACACCATGTGTACAGCAGATGCTAGTTCAGGCTCTTTTAGGTCTTTCTGTTTATTTCCAATGATCTTTTACCAACCACATGAAACACTAAAATGTAGGAAATAAATGTTAAGGATTTTATGATGAAGCATTTCCATTAATCCACTAGTTGACGTCATAATTTTGATCAAGTTTCAGTTACTGTGAAATAGAAGAAATACTGCCTGTTGAATGACATTCATCCTCTTACTTATTCATAGGGATGAAAGAGTGCAGTAATTTAAAACACACATAAAATACTGGTGGATATATACGTGCCTAATAAGTATCACTGAATATGAAGTATCAGTAAAAATGGTGCTGAGGCAGGATCAGAGGAATAAATGGGACGTGATTATCTACTTTTTCTGAGATGCTTGCTAACAATACAAAATGTTTTTTCTCCTCTTAACCACTGAAAAAGCAGCGGCATAAGAACCTCTAAAATACATTTCCGGAGTCTGCTCCTCTGATAATCCTTGGCATATTAAATTGTGACGAAATCCAGGCCTGTCAGGTAAAAGGCTTTAATGCATATTAGCTTACATATTTTACCTATGACTTAATGTTTGTAAAAAAAAAACTATTAATTTCTTGAGGCAATCAGAAAAGGCAGTGCTAGTTAATCTTGTCTTGGAGAGTTCAGATTGGAATCCCAAGTTAGATGAACCTCTGAAGGGAGGATAACTATGCTACCAACCTTTCCTCTTTATTAGTAGCTCCTGATATTACAATGGTACTTACATATTACAAAACAAAATTACTTTTAATAATAAATTTAACTGAGGCTACAGACGTTGCTCAGTTCATAGAGTGCTGCCATAGCATTATGTGACATCCTGGTTTAGATCCCAGGACCGCACCTGACCCTGTGTGGTGATGCATAACTGAAGTCCAAGCACCTCGGAGGAGGAGGCAGGAGGATCAGAAATTCAAGGTAATGTTCAAGTATGTATTGAACAGATCAGCCTAGGCACATGAGAGCCTATCTCAACACATATCCTCAAATTCCTACATGTTTCTATGTACTTAAATGCACACACACACATGTATATGACATCAAAATTCTTCTGAAGACAAAAATTGCAGAGTGATTTTTAGGTATTTTGAGAGTTTATATTTTTCCAAATTTAATTTTATTATTAAATCAACTAAATAAATGCATTCCAAATCCTGGTGTTTGTTTAATAGTTAAATAAATGCAATATCAATGCTAACTAACCAAAGCTTAAGGAAACTATACTTTATTACTTTTTTTCAGAATAAATTATACCTAGTTAACAAAACAATTTTTTCATTTCCATCCTGGTAAAGGACTACTATATAAACTTTAAGACAAAAATATTGTATTGTCTTGGGGGGAAAAAAAAGCTATGCTGTAACTCTATATTTTAGCTGTGGGATTTCTTTTCTTCAAACACATTTACTACTACATAATCATCTTCAGGGAAATTAAAAACTATGTGAATCTAACCTTTTTTATTCTGAGTATGTGGCAAACAAATCTTTGATAGGAAGGTGGAAGGGGTTGTTGGCTGTTTAAGGCTATGGGAGGAGGAACTGAGGGTGAGCACGAACAAGATACATTGTATAAATGCATGAAGGTGTCAAGGGATACATAAAAATATCCTGAAATAATTTCTATTGTCTAGCAGTGCCTTTTGAGATGAAAAAAATGAAACCTCTTTCACTCCCTGCATCCTGCCAACACCAAAAAACCAATTCCATATTGCATCAAAGAGGGCAGTTTACTTATTTCTAAGACAAAAACACCTTTAAAGGTAGCTTCCGAAACCATAAATCGAAAGTTGTATTCTTGACAAAATTTCTGCTGAGTCTGTTTCTTAATAATAGCCACTAAATATAAATGACAAACACAATTTCACTATTAATGTTACAGATACCTGGTGAATGATCTTCAACTAAATAGACCCCTTTCTGTGCCGTATACCTGCGTTAACCCAGGACGATTCTGAAACTCTTCAGATTTCTTTCCTGTCACTCCAATAAATCATTATGTTTAAAAAATAGATAACATACACGGATATTAAAATATGTGATATAAAACAGATGAAGTAGGTGAAATCACACCTGTTCTAAAGTAATAGATGGGAGGCATTCAATTCCCATTTCAGCTGTTGAATGATTAAAAATGTCTTTTGGTTCATGTTTTTATTCATTTTCATTATTAGGAGTGTGGTTTTTTATTTCAGAAAGGTAATACCACTAGGAAGGTGATTTCTATTTGGGGATTAAAATTTCAGCAGCAGTATTTTCTTGATGGTGATTCATTACTTATTTTTGCCTATCGTTCTCTCTCTCTCTCTCTCTTTCTCTCTCTCTCTGCTTTGTTGTTTGGCAGGTGGGACTATCTATGCAGCATATGGATACAATTTAGATTTTCCCTTCATGTTTACATTTTTACTTTATTTCCCATTGTACATAACAGAGATCTTTACCAGGGTTACAAAGAAGCAATTCCCTGACCAAACAGAGTGTCTATTTTACCTCAAATGTGGGAAAGAAAATGCTGTCTAGAGATCTCCTAGGGAACCTGTGTCTTAATGCTGTCATTTTCAGTAAAATGTTCCTTCACAGCTTGGAGCTCTCTGCTTTAGGACAAAATTAGACATGGGATCTAAAACACTTTAGGATGAAGCACTTAGTTATGAGTTAAATTTTTTATTTCAGTAAGAATGACGGGAGAAGATAAAGAATGATTCCGGAATCTACTCTATTCTCTGTCATTTACTTGGTATTTAGGTAATGAGTAATGGCATCCAAGGACGGGACAAGAGACTCTGTCATTTCATTTGTCTAAGATCTGATGTCTACTTGTATAATTGAAAGAAAATCAGTACTACCTCAGAACCATTGGGAGGCTGACAGAAGACAATAGGCACACAGCTTTAGCATACTTTTTGGTCTATGGCATGTGTTGAAGCATAGTGGGGGATGTAGGGGCATGGCCAATGTTTGAGCTACAGGATTCCTTCTTGCTGTTATTTACACTAAGATGCTCATGAGCACATATGACAGCACATGTCTTAGGAGGGAACATTTTGATGTAAGCAATGGTAAGAGCTAAGAAAGTAACATACAATAGAAAAATTGTCTCAATATTTTTTCAAAAATCTCCCTGAGAATATCTATATTGTATCATAATTTAGGCAAATATTCTTTAAGTCAATGTTATCTGCAATACCATTTTGTTTGTATGTATTGCATGTATGCCTGGAATACATCCAATCATGCTTACTAGAATTTGAAAATATTTTAAGCAGTCCTCAGGATAGGAATAAACCACATGTGTTTGGGTATGTGGGTTGCATTTCTTTTTGTTTGTTGGAAGTGAAATCTCACCTGATGTTTAGATATTAAGGGAGTATAATATTTGTGAAAGTTGGAAATCTTACCTAAAGACAATGAAAAGCAGACACTAGAATGAAAAGACTCATAACTGTTTTGAAATTCCACACTTAACTTCTATATAAAATGAATAAAAACAACTCTATATCTGAGTTTGAGGGATGTGCATGCCTGTAATCCCAGCACTTAGGAGGCTGAAGGAGAGAAATACGGGTTGCAGTACAGACTGACTGCATAGTAGAAACCAGGCTCAAACTCCCATGCTGCTCAAATTAGTCTCCACAAAAGTACTGCACCCAAGATACGGTGGAGTCTATAAATGGATAAAAACGGGCTTAATTATGCTTGGTGTGAGAAAGGGTATTCAGTTTTAAATCACCTCCTAACACACACACACACACACACACACACAGGAGAGGAAATATTATTTTAGTCAAGGAAAAGGAGCGCTTACATGCTAACATCCAGGAATCCTTCCTAATGAGTCAGACTTTCAGTGCTAAATGAAGATTGAGAGTAAGGGAAGACGCTGTTGCCCAAGGGAGCAATCCTTCATTGGTAATGTGCTGCTAAAAATCGCTGGATTTAAAGTAAAATTTGAGCATCTTTATAAGTAGACTGGGACTTTACAAATAGTAATAAGAGTTCTAATAAAAGCCAGTGGCATTGCAAAGGAAGCTATTGTGAGAAAAGAACATCCTCAAAAAGATCGATAGAATGTAAGTGAAAATAAAGCAAAAGGAAACCCAGACCGATTTAAAGACAGTAATTCTTTTACAACCATGGCTGAGACATTTCATTAGGAGAAAATTAGTTACTGCTATCACAGCTACTGTACATATGGCTTCTAAGTGGTTAAGATGTATATACTCCCTCTTTATGAGGGTTGGCTCAGTTATGAACTACTAAGGGAGCTTCATAAAGCATTCACTGAATATATTACTATGGACAGAATGCTGGAAGTGGAGAATTGGGAGTTTTCTCCATTGCTTCTATCATGACTTGGACACCCGTGACATCATTAGCTTTTTCATAATCTCCACTGTTTTATTTTTTTGTATCGCTTGTGTGGGAAATGATCTTTAGAGCAAAGATTAGTGACAAGATGTAAGTTAAGCCTTTAGAAAATATGACTATGTGGTTAATTCCTCCTTACAAGAATACTAAAATTATTAATTGAGAACTAAGAACCACCACTTCATTACAAAACAAAAACAAAAACAAAAAACAAAAAACAGGCAATTTATATGGAATTTAAAATGTGACTTCTGTTTGAAATATAAACAAAAGATGTGTTGAAGTCCCAACTCCTTGCAAGGTTTCCTGTGAAGTGAACATTATTGGGAAATAAGGTTATTGCAAAAGTGATTAAGGGGATGCCATTGTATTTGAGTAGTGTGGGTCATTATTCTGGTATGGCTGTTGTCTTTATAGAGAAAGACAGACACACCAGGGAGAGAGGGATATGGGAATACAGAGGCTGTGGAAGGTTGGAGGTATAAAACTGCAAAGATTCCTGGGACTCTCAGTTACTGAGGATGCAACCTGGAGAGTTGACAGTGCTTGACAGATCCTAGGGGAAGGGGAGTCATTGTCTTTAGGGCATAGTTTTGCATCCATGCCCCTACAGGGAACTTTGGTTCAACTCAGCAGATAGTAAAACAAAAACAGAAGGAGAGACTTAATAGTGGAAGGAGGACTTGTTGGTTAGAGGCAGGCTTAGTGGGGTGGAGGGAGATAAGAGAGGGTGTTAAAAGTGAATTTGACATGAATATATGAAATTGTTGCAAAATTCTCACGAAATTCTGGACTAATTAAATTGAACCCAAGAAATAATAATAATTGTTTATTAAAAAGAAAAAGAAATTAGGAAAGGAGGTTTGAGTCATTTCTCCATACAGGAAATTTCCAAAAAAGCAAAATAATCATTAAAACAAAGGATGCCAGAAATAATTCTAACAGACATTGTAAATGCTGGAGAATATAAACCCATACTCTCAGAATACATGATTAAATAAAATATAAATAAAAATATTTACTTAACAATTTAAAACGTATACATGACTGTGGTCATTCATATCAAAGCTTAACAATGAATTACAAACAAGCTAACTTACTTAAAGAATTTTGTTCTTTATGTCTTCCTTGTGTATTCTTTCTTAATAGTTGACTGGTAGCTACTATATAACCCCCCACCTCCACATTTTCTTTCCCCACAGAAACAGTTCAGCTGTTTTTGATTGACATGTGCTGTTTAGAATGGTGCAGTCCTGGTGATGACAGAATTGGAAGGTCTTTTGAACCTTCTGAAAGTGAGTAGTGGAGATGTTCTTAAATCCATTAGTGGTGTGTCCTCAGGTGAGGCTGTGAAGATAAATCTAAATAATTTCTAAAAGTCTGTGCACTTTTTAGTGGGGCAGGTAGGAGGAAATTTTCCACTACTACTTCTGCAGACCATGGGGAGGTCAGATTTAAAGGTTATTGATAGCAGGCCAAAATCACAATGGCTTATTGAAAGGATCATTTTAAGGACAGGGGAGAGAGCTCAGCACTTACGACCACTTCCTGCTCTTGTTGGGATCAGTTCCCAGCATCAACATCAGGCAGCCTACAACTGCCTGTAACCGAACTTTCAGGGGATCCTAAGTCCTCAGGCCTCATAGGGTGCACATGAAATCATACATACTCTTGTTGGCCTTTCCTCTAGGCTCTTCTCAACAGTTACCTAGCAATAGTCAGGTACAAGCCTCACTTGCTATAAAAGGACTGTTTGGCCTCTCTCTGCTCTCTCTCTCTCTCTCTCTCTCTCTCTCTCTCTCTCTCTCTCATTCTCCTCCTCCTCCCCCTTTCTCTCTCTCTCCACATGTTCACATGTTTCCAGCCTACAGGCCTCTTTCCTTCTTTCTCTCTCCTCTATCTTTATGTCCCATCTCTTTTCCGCACCCCATTCCCCAAATTTATTTTATACTAGACTGGTATGGCTGGTACCTGGGAGTTCGGGGTGGGGTGGGGGCGGGGATGCTACAGCATGGGCCCACGAAAGCACCCCTTCCTGCTGCATTATGCCAGCACATTACAAAACATGTCACATACATTTTTTATTTTTTAAATGAAGATCATTTAGCTGCTCAGTGCCTTTAATCCCAGTACTCTGGATGCAGAAGCGGGTGGAGCTCTTAGTTCTAGGCTAGCCAGGTCTACAGAGTTCTGGGACCAGACTGCCAGGGTTACACAGAGAGACCTGCATCGAGGGGTGGGGATAGGGGGGTGGGGGGAGTAGGCATGGAAGACAAACTTCTTTTCCTCTAGAGGAGAGAGAGGATGCCATAACGGGTATGCAAACATGAGTGCTATTTTGCCCCTGATGAGTCTTTCTGATCTCTAATGGTCCCTATACCAAATGGAACCAGCCAATAGGAAGGGGAATGCACAAGAGCACCTTCACTCAGGAATCTCTGTGAGTGCACTCCCACTTCTATTTGTAATGCTCTGGGCTAACACATATTCTCTGACATGAGAAGCAGGAACAGGAATACATCCTTCTTTGAAGCAGCTAATTGGTGTCCTCAAATTATAGGGTTCAAATACAGCAGTAGAAACGAGAAATAATCGGAGACATATTTTTTCAAGTTGTTTCTGCTATATCCCTGTTGACTATCAAAAAATTCACATGCATACTTTGATAAGACATCTAATTATTAAGTGTCTGTGAAGGAAATGAACCAACTTCCACAGGATGAAAAACGACCCAGTCTCTTTCTCTGTTGTCCTCCTACAGCTTTCTGGCCCATGCTGACAGGTTGAAAGATTGAATCTCCTGGTGTTCTTTACTTAGCTTTTCCATCAGTGTCTCTGGACTGGAGAGAGGAGCAGGTAACTCTGGGAACTACAAACCGCTCTTTAGCTTTTCTTACCTACATTTCCTTCTCGGCTGCTATTCAGAGCAGCCCTTAAAGAACCAATGCCAGGACACCTGTTTCCAATTTCCAATCCATGCATGATCATCCCGCGCCAAAGCTATGTGCTATGAGCATTCAGGACTGGCAGCTCCATTGAACCCATCTCTTCAATAACAGTGCACTAAAGTCACCTGCCACTAAGAGCTGCAAATGATGGGGCTTCATATGAAACACAAAATGCATTCACCCTCCAGCCTTAGGATTCTCACGAAGCCAGTGGTCTTTATTCATCTAGAGTCAATACATTAATGAGATTTTTTATTTCCTGGATAATATAGTTGATTTTTAATTTTTTTTTTAAGCAAAAGCATTTGAGATTACCCAGATGCGTTCTACTTGGGGGTGGGAAGCGTGGTAGGGGACAGTGATACTGTAGGGTGAATGCTTCATCGTCCTAGCTGTCTTTGGGTTTGGACTCAAGGGCAGAAGAAAACAGAGCCTACTGGCCTTCCAATCAGCCAGCCCCTAAATCGAAACTCTGAAGGAACCAAAGGACAATGTCTAGAATGTACAACTTCTAAAGAAACCTTTTAATTGCACAAAAAGAAATCAAATACATGTCATTTGCATATTAGAAAAGAACAGATGTAAACTTGGTTATACACTTATGTGTAGACCATTGAAAATGAGGGGAACATACCCCAGTAGAAAAATTTACCCAAAATAAGATTTTTTAAAAAGCCAAACAGAAATATTTACCTGCTCTTTCACATGAGTGAGATTTTTAAAGCATATAATTATTTTCATATTTTTCTGTAATGGTTGCTTTTAGTCCTCAAAGATTTGACTACCCACAATTTATTCACTGGTACCTTTTAGAAGTCTCCGTGAAATTCTGTTATACATAGAAAAACAGATTTAAATCAGACTTGGAGCATTTGCCATTTCATCAAATTTTCCCTTAGGAGTCTCAGCTAATTAAACAAATGATTGCAAAATATACCCTGTGTCAACCCTGCTGGCTCTTAATAAGGACAACTGAAGCCAAATTTCAGTCATCTTTCTTTATGGTTTCCAGCCCATGCCTTCACTGTATCCCAGAAGGCATGCGCACTCAAGAAAACATGGGCAGATGCAACTGAATTCCATGTTCTAACAGACATTCAGCACTGGATACTCCTAATAGGGATAAAGAATTTCTTTCCCTTTATCCAGAAACACATTCCTTGGGGCTGGGATATATCCAAGTATTAGGAGGTTTGCCTAGCTGACAGGAGGCCTTCTATTATGTCCTTGGTATTAGCATTCTGTCTAAACTCCACCCCACAGTTACCTGGCAATAGCGAGGTATACCCTGCCCCACAATTACCTGGCAACAGCCAGGTAGGTAGTCCCCCTCTCTTCCCATTCCCTTCCCTCTCTCTCCGCGTGGTGATTGCTGGCCTCTACTTCTCTACTCTCTCTCTGCCTTTCTCTGCCTCTAATACCCTCTTAACTCCCCTCCCCATACCCCAAATAAACTCTATTCTATACCATACCGTCCTTGTGGCTGGTCCCTCAGGGGGAAGGGATGTCTTGGCATGGGCCCGCGGAGGCACCCCTACACTTCACCATACCCCCACAGAACATATACCCCTTTATCTTTTTTTTTTTTTTTTTTTTTTTTTTTTTTTTTTTGGCTTTTTTTCCAGACAGGGTTTCTCTGTGTAGCCCCGGCTGTCCTGGAACTCACTTTGTAGATCAGGCTGACCTCGAACTCAGAAATCCGCCTACCTCTGCCTCCGGAGTGCTGGGATTAAAGGCGTGCGCAACCACACCCAGCCCTCTTTATCTTTTTATAAACATATCACCTGGTACTGAAAAATATTAGAAAGAAATGAAAAGTGTGTGTGTCAAGGGATGAAGGAGAGAGGGAGGGAAAGAAGGAGAAGAAAAAATAAACAAAGAAAAATAAAGTCTTTTGTCAAAAAATCTGTGACTCAGAAACTAGAGAAATAGGTAACCTTCCCCCAACAATACATCGTCCCTGAACATCAATTATTTTAAACTGTTTCCTTCCGGTGCAAACTCAAGACCAGTAGCAATTCTTTCTAGAGTCTTTAAAAAAAGTAAGGTTTTCCTGTGTTGACCACTCCATTTTGACCTACGTCTGCCACTATTTGCTGACTCTATGTCATCTTTAAAAACAAAACAAACAAACAAACAAACACCAAAAAAACTAAACTAGAGAAAATTTCTGTGATGTCTTAAATTAAACCCCAGAAGGTGAAAGGGATGAGAGACTGGGGATGTGGTCAGCTAGCCAGCAATAGGCTAAGAACCAAAGGCTAACTTGTTTTCTTGAATGCCCACAGGAAACTCTTAACTCAAAGCCCTTTACTCCCACCTGACTGGGGCTTACAACCCTAACTTCTACAGAAGCAAGAACCATTTCTCCTTAAAGTCAGTGGCCAATCTTCCTTCTTCCCGCCTCCGTCCCAGAAAGAAGCCAATACAGTCAATGCCAATACCTCCTGACTTCCTAGCCTAGATTTTCAAAATCAAGCAAGGCTATTAGCTGAGATCCCTGCCACACCACCCTCCCTTTGAAGCCTCAGGCCTTTGGAGAGACTGGTAGGCAAGCTCTCACCTAGGGAGCTACAATTCACACCCCCAGATGCCATTTCTAATTGCCACCTCTCTTTGCTCCCCACATTTGAAGGTTATCAAAACTGGTCCTTTCTCTCTCTAGATTCTGTTAGAGCCAATGAGTCCTTTTATTTTAAGAGTTCCTCTTCTTAGATGGTTGATTTAACTAACACAAAAACTAAGGGGAAAAAAACTTGACAAATTATGCCAGTTTTTAAAGGCAAATCGTGATGAAATTGCTACCCATCCCCACCCCACCCCCCTTTTTTTCTGTTAATCCAAAAAACAATCTGGCTGGCACAATGTTTGTGGTTGTAAATTAGCTACTATCTCAGAGACAAAACAAAGCAAGAGAAAAGAAAAATAAGCAACAACAACAACAACAAACACAAACTAACACAACAACAACAAAACATACACAGAGAGAATACACACACACACACACACACACACACACACACACACACACACACACACGACTGTCAAGAACAGGGAAAGGGAACTGGTCAGGTAAGGCAGGTCCAAAAATGCCTTTGATTTGTCCCAGCCCGGGTAAGGAATGCCAAAGGGAGGCTGCAGTTTCTTATCTGTTCTCTTCTCAATAGATAACCCAGCCAGGAAGTTATCCAAGAGGAAGTGACAGAATTCCATCCCTGCCCTTGGCAATTGGATCGCCCTGATCTATCCTTTGTTTCTTTGTCTTTTGAGTCATGATCTTACAATGCAGATAAAGATCACAGAAATCTGCCTGCTTTTGCTTCCCAAGTGCAGGAATTAAAGGAGCACACCTCTGTGCTCAGCTTGGATCTCTGGGTTTTGAATATAAAAAATGGCTTTATTTCTGTTTGGTGTCAGACACTGGGGCAAGGATCTGAGGTGCATATTGCACATACCAAAACAGACCAGGCCTCAACCCTGCCCTTCCAGCCCAGCTCGCTGCTGTTCTCTCTCTCTCTCTCTCTCTCTCTCTCTCTCTCTCTCTCTCTCTCTCTCTCTCTCTCTCTCATAGTTCCCTCTTCTCTTCAACCATTCCCTTCTCTCTCAGGGGACAAGTCCCCTCCCCCCCCCCCCCCCACACACACACTCTTCCTCCCACCTCCTGGCCTGGCCTCAATCTTTTGGGCCAGTGAACTCTTCTGAGAGCAGCTTCACAATCTACCTGCCTTTAATATAATCTAATCTGGTTTGCACTGGCAGTGGAGAAATAACCTATCGTTATCTTCTAAATGATAGAGTTTCATCTTTGGAGAAAGGAATGCTAACTTATAGGCCACTGAGGATGAACCTCTCCCTCAAGGTTTGTTTTGTGTCCCACTTCCCTCCACGTCTGTTTTGTGTTCTGGTAAAGGGTATCAGTTTCTTTAAGATGGGAGAGCCCTGGGCCTGGATAAAGACACGACAGTCTAATCTGCACCAAAGATGAAGCATTACAAACTGTTGTAACCTCCCTTAAAAGTCAGTCCTGGAGGTGAGTTTCAGCACCCGAGTAAGACATCCAATGCTTACTCTCAAGCAGATTTATCAGGAGACCTGCTAAGGAGAGGGGAGAAATAACTGCCCGCCCCCCCCCTCCATACACACTATATTATTCCCGGAAACCCCTCCTCTATGCAGCCTGCCTCCTTTTCTGAGTCACTCAAAAAAAAAGCATAGCACTTCCTTTTTCCTTCTTTCTATCTTAAGGTCTTTCATCTTTCAGCCACTGGCCCTAAGCCTAGGCAGGCTTGCCCAGACAGTCTGGCCCAAGCCGTTCATTCTATAAGCCACTCAGCCAACCGATAGGTTCTGAGCCTACTCATTCAGTCCTTAACACTTCTCCATCTCCTTCACTTCTGCCGTGGGATGGTTTCCCAAGTTCCACTGCTGAACACAGTCGCTGTCGCTGGATTTCTTTCTTTTTCTTTTCTTTTATTAAGAGATTTTATTTATTATTATATCTAAGTACACTGTAGCTGTCTTCAGATGTGCCAGGAGAGTGTTGGCTGTGAGCCTCCATGTGGTTGCTGGGACTTGAACTCAGGAACTTCTGAAGAGCAGTCGGTGCTCTTAACCACTGAGCCATCTCCTCCAGCCCCTGTCACTGGCTTTCTAAGGTCATACCATATGAGGGATAGGTGGCTCTCTCTCCTCCCTCTCTCCACCTGGAAGCGGCTGAGACTTTTCAACTTGCCTGCCCTTAAGGTTTTGTCTCAACACTAATAAAATTGTCCTCAAGCCTCCCTCCCAATATATTTGGAAATCCTTTTATTAATGAATCTAAGAATTCAAAGAAGGGAACCCCCACATTCCTGGGTAACATTACAGCACAGGATGGAAGACTATCCATCAGTTAAGGTGAGACCTGTTTAAACGGTACAGCAGATATGCACTTCCTCCTGTTTTCATACCACTCAACTCTGCCTGCAAGTCCTTGTTCTCAGGAAAGCTCCCATAGCACAGCGGGTACTTATATGCAGTGTAGAACTTTGTGCTAGATTCTTGGCATTGAGCCTATATATATATATATATATATATATATATATATATATATATATATATATATATAGGCAATCTGTAAATATATATATATATATGTATTTACAGATTGCTCCCTCTAGGCACTTCAGAAGTGAATGCAAGGTAAATTACAGGTGGCGTCTCTCATTTTTATTAAATCTAAACAACTTCTTCCCTTTTAATCACACCTAAGACATCAAGAATTTAGATAGCATCTTTAGATCTTTACTTACGGAGCACATACCCCTTTGCTTCCAAGAAGAATAATTGTACTTCTTTGTTAACCTGTGCTCCCAAACTGCATTTGTATGTTTTGCTTTTGAAAAGCCAACTGTTGTTCTATATCCAGCCTATACTGTCCTTGAATGATCCTCCAACCTCAGCCTCCTATTATTATTAGCATGAATCATCACATTTGCTGTGATGCTTTGAATAAGAATTGTCTTCCAGAAGCCGGGCATGGTGGCACACACCTTTAATCCTAGCACTTGGGAGGCAGAGGCAGGTGAATTTCTGAGTTCGAGGCTAGCCTGGTCTACAGAGTGGAGTTCCAGGACAGCCAGGGCTACACAGAGAAACCCTGTCTCAAAAAACCAACAAAACAAAACAAAACCAAAAACAACCAAAAAAGGATTGGAACACTTAAATCCTACTTGGTGGTGTAGTTTGGAGAGGTTTGGAAGGTTCAGCCCTGCTAGAGAAAGCATGTCACTAAGGAAATAGTCAGCTATCTGAAGAGCCTTGTCTGCTTCTAGTTTGCTCTTGCTAATTTGTGCTTGAAGTTCAACATGTGAGCTCTGTGAGTCCTGCTCTGGGCACTATGTCTGACCACTAGTTCTGCTCCCTTATTATGAACTTTAGCCCCCTGAAACCATATGCCAAAATAAAGTCTTGTATAAGTTTTAGTCATGATAACTTATCACAGTAACAGAAAAGTAATATACTGCCCCTTTTACAGTTTTTGTGCTTGTGTGTGACAAAGTTTATGTAACAAAATAACAGAAAAGTAATTAATATACTGGCCCTTTTACAGATTTTGTGTTTGTGTGTGACAAAGTTTATATAACAAATCTTCAAGTTTTACAACAGAAGATGCTATGTTTATGTGCGTGTATTAGATGTCTGGCTTTATTAGCCAATGTAACATGATTGTACATTTTCATATTCATTTATTTCATATAATGTACCCATGTGTTCACAGGTACATTCTATTTGCTTCACATATTTACAGTTCCAGTAAATAGAATAATCCTAAGTTTATCTACTTGACAGTGTAACATGAAATAGAATACTAAGATCAATGTTTAACTGCTCTGCTACAAGGCATTCTATAAACATTTCCTGTTTATTCCTGATTCTTTTTATAGACCCCAACTTCACATTACATCTGGTAAATAATATTAAACTGCTCGGAATACTTTAAATATAGCTTCAAAATTGATTATAGAGGATTTTTTTTTTGTTTTTTTGTTTTAGATGATCTCTGTACATAAGGAGAATGTCAGTGTGGCACATAACAATTTCTTTCTTTGGTGTTCAAGACAGTATTCTGCATCTGTGGTCATTACTAAATATCACAATGTGGATTTTACTCATTTTGAGGTCTAGATAATGTGAACCATGATGTGGGGGGTCTCTGGAGAAAATAACAGCTTTGTGACTAGCAGCAAATCTGACAATTCTGAAGCTGCTCTACAGCACTAAACCACTCTCCACTTGAAGGCCATCAGTGGAGCTTTGTCTTTGCTTGGCTTTAGAACACTGCAGGGCCATATCTACCTAGACTCTGAGAAATGCATTTTATTGGCTGGTAACTGCAATCTTATCTTGAAGCCTATTGTGGTTGTTACACTCCAGTGGGTTTTATAAGACAGCCTTGTAGGGGGCCCCTTTGGAAACAAAAAGCCAGCTTGATTACTACTTCTGGCTGAAGACCTCTTGATTCATTAGATGTGGAGTGAAACCTTCTCAGAGCAGCTCTAACAGCTGTCATTTGCTGGAGGTGAAGCTGGCTAATGGTTCCTCAATGATCACCCAGTCCCATTGTTTCTGGGCCTGTGGTGAAGGATGAGGCTAGTCAGAGAACATGGGCTAGGGCAAGCAGCTTACCGATCTGAGGGAGGGCTTCCAAAGGAAAAGACTTTTAATCCAAGAGATTTCTGCTTGAATATTGAGAACAGGATTAAATAAAGTCAACAATAACTCCAGAGGTGGAACAAGCAACCCGTTGTCAGGAAGTGACCATAGGATTATTAAGCCAAAACTATCGAGAGTAAAAGTGAGTCAGGAGGACAGATAGAGAGATGCATGGGAAGGAGAAAGGAGGGACATTAAGTTTGAAGGTGTTTGACACTGCATGAGTGAGGGGCATTCTTTCTGGGAAACCCTCTGTGGAGGAAGGTTAACCAGGTACTCTCTACCTCTCAGAGCTAGTAGGTTTTCATCCCCACATCTGGCTTCCTGGTAAAAATCAAGCCATTGAGATTTCAATAAGAAGACAACAGTTCCCCATATAGTTGTCACTTATAAGTTTATATAATTCCAATACAGGGTCACATTATGAAGCCATACACAAATTACTCCACTGATGGAGCCAGAGCTTCCAGGATTTCTCCATAGCCCTACCTCTGAACACTGCTGTATTTTGTTATGACGTTTTCCTTCCCCTTTCTTCCCCCTCTCCTCTTTTCTTCTGTGACTAACGCACATAACCATCAAACTCTAATCACCCACCCAGATTCCTCATATCTGAGCCACCTATGCGTCCTGACATATGCGTGTGAATAACACCTGTAAGTTCAACTTTGCTCTTGTTAAGATGTCTGGCTCCGTAACTGTTCTATTGCTTTGAAGAAGCACCATGACCCCAGTGGCAACTTTTATAAAGCCTTTAACTGGAGATGGCTTATAGGTCTAGAGGATTAGTCCATTACCATCATGGTATTGGGCAGACACGGAGCTGGAAAAGTAGCTGGCGCAGGAAAGGTAACACTGAGCACATGATTAGATTTTGATGGTTACAAGTCTAACTTAGTCATAGAACTTCTACACACTTCTGCGTTAGAACACTGTTAGAAATTCTATTAGCAAATGAAATGAAAAGAAATGCATGACTGACTAATGGAAATGCTGAAGCCATACACAAATTACTCCACTGATGGAGCCAGAGCTTCCAGGATTTCTCCATAGCCCTACCTCTGAACACTGCTGTATTTTGTTATGACGTTTTCCTTCCCCTTTCTTCCCCCTCTCCTCTTTTCTTCTGTGACTAACGCACATAACCATCAAACTCTAATCACTCCTGGGAGTTCTATAACTAGATCAGCAAAGCAGGAGGGGAGTAATAGTAGGATTACTATTGCTCTTTTGAAACCTCAAAGCCCACTCTCAGTGACACACTTGCTCTAACAATGCCATACCAGGTCTGACAAGGACACACCTCCTTATCCTTCCCAAGTAGTACCACTCTCTGATGAGTAAGCATTCAAGTATCTAAGCCTATGCATAGGGCTCATTCTTATTCAAACCAACACAATGACTTCTGTCAGTTTCATTCAGAGAGAAAGATCTCAGCAGTTAACGCTTATACTACATATAGTTATCTATGCCATATCTTATACTACACACACACACACACACACACACACACACACACCAATAAGTGCTTACTATTTACCATCTTTTCCAGAGTCCTTACTATGACATCAATAGCTGGATCAATAACTTTTATGTCTCTAAGTCTTGACATATTTCATTGCATTTTATTTATTTTATGTTTGTATATATGAGAGATATCCTGCCATAGCACACAGGTGGAGTTCAGAGGACAATGTACCATTCAGAAGGACATTATCTTTTTCTACCCCTGGGATGCCTGAGACTAGGCTTGGTGGCAAGTACCTTTACCCACTGAGTCATCATGGCAACTCTAGTCTTGGCATCTTATTCTATAGTATGGATGAGAGGATCTATCTTGGACGTTTTCCTAAGAACCAGAAATAACCTGAGAGAACAGCATTAGCATTTCCATTAGTCAGTCATGCATTTCTTTTCATTTCATTTGCTAATAGAATTTCTAACAGTGTTCTAACGCAGAAGTGTGTAGAAGTTCTATGACTAAGTTAGACTTGTAACCATCAAAATCTAATCATGTGCTCAGTGTTACCTTTCCTGCGCCAGCTATATTTGCATGTGAATTACACCTATAAATTAACCTTTGAGTTATTGAGTTGCACATCTCTGGGTCTGGGTAATTTCCATGTGTGATTTTCTTTTTGCAATGAATAAAGATTAAAATAATAATAATTTAAAAAAAAAACAAAAAACTCTAACTTGGATTTTAATTTTTCTTCTACTAGTCAGCACAACTTTTACAATTCCTACTGTACTCTAGTAGAGTAAAAATCATACTTTAAATTATGTGTTTATAAAAGTAAAGATTTTTACATGATAGAATAAATAGAAATCACTTTCCAATTTTTCCCAATCAAGAACATAATAAAAAGTTCCATAGAAGTAAATTTGCTTGATAAATATAGTGATTTAAAAACAAAATGTTAATAAGCACTATAATAAGTATTCATGAATATCATTGTTATTCAAGAATGAACATTAGCATACAGAAGATACTTGGCTTCTACATGACTTTGACTTAAAAATATGGGTACTTCAAATTCCCTAGCTTTAGAAATACATAACATCCTCAATGTCACAAATCAAAACTTAATGACAACATGGAATGGGACTAAAAAGTCTCCCATCTTTCAGTCAAAAGCATCTGCTCTGAATCCAGAGAATAAAAACACGTAAACAACACAGCTGTGGGAATTGTAAAGGGAACACTACACTTAAATTCTTTCCTCTTGGATTTTATAGCTTCTTTCCTACAAGCTTTCAAAACTCTCCACCACAAATATTTTTTCACAGTACATAGCATAATGAATTTATATACTTGAAGAAGAATGTAATCACAGAATATTTTCCTCAGTGATCATGGAATTTTGAACGGTAAATGCAATGAACAGTTTGGGTTAAAACTGAGAGGTTAATTTAACTAACCTATGGGAAACAAGAAAGAAATTCGGATCTCTTAAAAATGACCTTTTTCTGTTGATTAAATATTCTTTAAGCAAATTCTATTTTTAGGTGTTCGAGAAAGGGTCTCATGTAATTCAGGATAGTCTTGAAGTCACTATGTATGAGAGAATCATTTTGAACTTTGGATCAGTTTGTCTCCACCTCAAGATTGCTCAGAGAATAGGTGTGTGTTACTACCTCCAGCTCACCAATCAATTTCTGCAAATAAACCTAATCACTCCTTCCAAATTCCCAGTAATTTAAGGTCTTTTATTAAATAGGGCATAGACCTATTGCTGGATAAAGCAGTGGGGGAAGGGAGTATCTTTTTTGGGTCTGTGCCAAGGTGTGCCGCTAACAAACTATGCCACACAACAGATCTAGAGCAAGAGGTGTATTGAAGGAGAGGGGAAAGCAAAAGGCATTCTCAAGGTGGGGACAGGAGAGAGGGAGACAGAGAGAGAGAGAGAGAGAGAGAGAGAGAGACAGAGAGACAGAGAGACAGAGAGATGGGGTGTCCATGGTCTTTTCTGTACAGTACTGACAGCGGTAGTGGGTGATGATGTAAACTGCTGCCACTGAAAGGCAGGATGGAGGAATGCCTAATTTACAATCTCTTTATCCAATAGGGAAAAGCAAATAAGTTTCAGGTGGGAATTTATCAATATCATTAGATAGAGCCTCTTCACTACAAATATACGCAGTCTGTACAAATTACAATTAGACTATAGGCTTCTTCGATTTGCCATTACAAATGACTGTTATGGTATTTCCTAATATGGGTTTCCTTCACAGTTTTATTTTTACATATTTAGAAATTTCCTCCTTGTTTTCTCCTTTATTTTAAGATAAAACATAGTGAATAAATATTATCTCTTGAATTTGCCTTGGCCATTGGTAAATAGTACACACATCAAACTCACTATGCCCTATACTGATTTATTGATTGAGTGATTGATTGATTGATTGACTGACTGACTGATAACTTACAGTCAAACTGTTCTCTATGCCCAACTAGTTTTAATGCTAAACCACACAAATGCTCTTGCAAGAATATGGCTATTTTTACACAGAATTTCCTGCAGCTCTTATTTGTCTTACTATTCATGAAGAATGCTACATGGTTTCACATGCAATGTGGTTTGTACAAACCAGCAATTTAAAAAAATGTGAGGTGGATACAAATAAAAACATGTTTCTTTTAATTGCCAGGTAGTAATGTTAATTTGTCCTTTGTATTTTACTAATAAACCCCCTCTCATTTCATCTACAGACACTTCAGAGATTATTGCTTTCTATAAATCTGATGCTTAAAACTGAGAGGAAATCAATGAATTAGGACCAGGACAAACAGATTTGCCAACATAACGAAGGTAGGTTTTTTAAGAGGCAAGTTCAATATAATGTAATGCCTAAAATTAACCTGTAAGCTCCACCTGCCCAAGAAGCAGGTAAATTCCTGGAGTTCTGGGAGTTGTAGTTCTTGAAAAATAACAAAGCCTCATGGGAAAAATACTGTGACCTATCAGTTTGTCACTATAGTAAGCCCCTGCCACAGGTGGCTTGAGGGTTATTTCAGCTGGGAAATTCCAGGGAATAGTCCTGACCAAAGTCTACCTCTTGGTCAATATTTAATATTTAATGAAGCTTGTTTTTGAACTAAATTGGTGGAATTGGTTTTCCTCTGGTGAATCTCAGGATTAACCACAGCTGGGAATAAAACATGATACAGCATATTCAAACCTCTGACATGTAGCTGGTTGGTTGTTTACAGCTCTGATATCTGCATCGTGTGGTGCTTGAGTCTTGTTTGAATCGTCCTGGGGCTCACCCAATGTGAAGTAACTTCAATTTGCAAGTTTGGGACTTTTTGTTTTGGGTATCTAGGCAGCCAGCCTGTGGAGAACTCTGCCATTTTCTCTTCCTCTACTTGCCAAGGCATCAGACTTGTGAAACCTGTCCCTCTGGGTCAGTTCTTTTGAGAAGCCTGCATAGCTAAAGAGTCTCAGAGAGAGTTAGCTGGTCTCTCAGTGAGTTTTCACGAGAAAAAACCCTAGCAATACTACTATTGCGTTGGTTATGAAAAGATCTCCCCCCCCCCCCCACACACACACAGGATGCCTCCCCAACTCCTCTCGTCTCTCAAGTTACAGAGTTCTTTCTTGTTAGAGACTCTATGTAACTGTGACCACCAGGATAGAGACGGAGAAAGGCTTAAAGGCAGCTGTGGCCACGCTAATTACAGACTGGTAATTGTGATCCTTCCCAGCTTCCCCGCTTTCCATTTTCTAGGATATTAGAATTAAACATTTTATTCTTCATTGAACATCTTTCCCCTCATCTCTCCTTTTCCAAATGCAGTTTCTTTTCAAAGCTCTGGCAAGAAGGTTAATGGTCTTGTGCCACCTTGCTTCCCCAAAGAGTGGCAGAGCGCAGGCTCTACCAGATGGAGGACAGCCAGGTCAGAAATTTTGTAATCTCTTTGACAGCTCTAGCCTTTCACATACACAAGATAATCGTAACGTAGACGTGGAATCTAACAGATTTATTGCGCTAACATTCATTTTTGTTATCACTTGGTTAATATTTTCCTCTTTTGTAACATTTGGTTTCTCCATAATAGGGCTGGACAATAATTTCATTTACAGTGAAACAGCCTTTGAGATTCCCTTTGCCAAGGATTTGGTTTTATTGCTCCAGCACTGGGGTCCTTATTGGATAGTAGTTTTGAAATGCCTGAAAAGATCTCCACAGAGAGTAACTTCAATTGGAAGCCTTGACAGGAACTGAATATCTCTCTAGCAGGGATCTTGAATAAGACATGGTGCCTTTCTGACTGAATTCTCCTCAGCCTAAAGAAAGGGGCTACAAGGTTCCTCGGATGTCAGCAGGGAGCATCAATTCTTAAAGTCCACAAAGCACTAGTTCCTCACCCTCTTTTTATTTCCCTCAGCTTCTCTTTCACAAATCCAACCCTCTTTTTGCACCATCTCTTTGACAGAGTGCCTATTGATGTTGTCTCTGTTAGCCAAACACTTGTTTATGCTGTCCAGCTGAGAAGACCCTGGTTTTAGCTATGGTAAGAAATACATCATAGGAAATTACCCTCATACGGCTTTTGGAAAAGATTTAATTTTTAGGTTTATGAATGGTTTGCCTGCATGCTCGTATGCACATCTTGTACATGCCTAGTGCCTGGGGAAAGCAGACAGAGTCTCATCTCCTGGATGGTTGTGAATTGTCATCCAGGTGAGGGAACTGAACCTAGGTCACCCACTCTGAACTGATGAGTCATCATCCCCAGTCTCTTCCCTTATTCTGCTATGAACTCGACTGCATAGTGTCACTACTAGCAACATGTCTACTGCTGCTAGATCGCTAGGTTCTCAAAGGAGAATTTTTTTTTGTTTTGTTTTGTTTTGTTTTGTTTTGTTTTTCCCAGGAGCATGATTACTAATCCATAACCAAACGTGGGTCTCACTAAAGCAAACAAATGAATTATACGTTCTGCTTTCAAGAGTATGGGTGTTACTTAGCATCTCTGAACATGGGGTTCTTTATTAGATGGGACCCGGACATTAGCCTCTTTTGAAATTTCACACGTAGAAAATGTTTTAGATTCTAGAATTCTAAAGGTTTCCCAATTTCAATTTCTATGTGCTGAAGGGACTGTTTAGGGGAGAAGGAGATCCCGTAAAACTGATTTGAATGGACTCTTCCTTTGTATGGCCACTAATTCCAGAGGGCAACTGATCATAAATTAAATGCCTGACATTCGGTAATGGATGATTGTATCTGACATAATGAAGTTATAATGGAAGGTGTCCGCACACGGCTTGACTATTAAGTGCCCATTTATTGTCCCTGCACCAGGTGTGATGGTGATAGCCTGTACAAATCATCTCCAAGAAATGTCAAAATAGGCTCCTTTGCTGATAAAGTACCACACATGTTTATTAAGAGAGCAGCTTGTCTTAAGACTGGTCCATCTGCTCATTTAAAACAAATCTTTTCCCTATAAATATTTCAGTTTAGAGCATGATCAACAGCAATGATTTTGAGAGCAGTAGGAATGGAAAGGGGAGGAGGAGGAGGAGGAGGAGGAGGAGGAAGAGGAGGAGGAGGAGAAACATGGCTGAGCTTAAATAAATTTACTCAAAGCAGGCTGTGAAGCAGCTTTTCATTTGCCATTTGCCTTAGAGGAGGGCTCCAGCCATGCAGGCCCTCAGAAACAGTGCAGTCTACAGCTGTGCTGAAGCCAGGTGGGAAAAACCAAATTTCACCAAAATGTTTTCAAAGTACACATTTTCGTAAAGTGCAAAATGAGGCACTCAATTAAGCAGTCCTTCAGAGCAGCAGTTCATATGTGTTTTTAAACTCATCAGAAAATATTTTAATGACAGACTTTGAAAAACATGCTACTAGAGATTCTGATGGGCTTGGGTGGATTTCAAAACTGTGGGTTTGCTTTCAGAACCTTGTTTTCTATAGGATACTCACTGCACATTTTCATATAGCAGCAGAATACAACAGAAGGCACGTGTGAATGTCTACTTCTTCCTTTTCTTTTTCTTTTATTTCTTTCTTGTTTTGTTGTTGGTTGGTTGGTTGGTTGGTTGGTTGTCTTTTAGGATACCAGAAGTAAAAGTCTAAGACATTCTCCATTTGGTATATGAATTTTATAAGCTTGTGGTGCAGCCTCTGAGTTCTGTGTTGTGTCTTTAAGAATTCTTTTATCTACCAACAAACAAGTGTGCCCTGAGGTACTTTCCAACGTGGAAACACAGATTTGAAATAAAAAAGTACAATTGTTGAAAATGTTGGAACAAGGAGACTGCATGGGCCATTTGGTGACTAGAGGTGGTGCCCACTTTGGGGCTTAGGCTTCATTTATTCATTCATTAAAAGCTAAATAAAGGCTGGCAGGCATGCCTTTCTGTTCCAAGAAAGATCTTTATCAGACTCAGTATCACATAAATCTAGCAGTCATACTTTTCTAAATAAATTACATCATGGGATAACTAACCACCTGATAACCAAGGGCCAATTCAATTACTTACAAAAGGCTAAAGGTCCCAGACACTCTTGAAATTATTTTCTACTTCTCCTGAAGCCTGAAAGGAAATGTTTCCCCAATCATATTTCACGTAGAACGTGTTTTCACAGAATTCGAAATGGGCAATCATTAGCGCTGACATGTATTGCCCTTGTCTTCCAGAACACTATCAACATCTCCCAGAATTATCCAAATTAGAAATCAAGGAATTATATTTGTCTCTCAGCATAGCCAATATATCCAAACAGTCATTAACTTCCATTATGCTTAACTGCACTGTCTATGAATCTATCATGCTTTCTTTATTCACTACGACTGTCTATCAGTTTGCACTCCTGATGACCTTTTATGAAACAACCAATTAATTCTCCATGTTCTCAATCTACTCTCACCTTAGCGCCAGCGTAAATATCTCCCATGCGGAGACAGTATCATTAATGGCTTCCATGTAGAAAGTTCTTTGCGCTTTTTCATTGTGCCTAAAACATTTAGAAGGACTAGCATCAATCACAATGATGCACTGTCTGAGCTACTATTTCTTTGTGGCTCTTTTTCTCAGTTCACTAGATCATTTCTTCACAATGAAGCCTTCCTAGCTGCTGGAGTCAATAGAGATGAACCTGACACTTAGATCAAGTTCTCGAAGTCTACCAACCAAGAATCTAAAAACACTTTTGCTCTAATAGGATTCAATATTCTTGCCCAGAAAGAGAAATTGACTTCAGGGCTTGGCAACTGTGTGCTTTTTGCTGGTTGTCTGCTAGCAGGGTATGCTCTGATTCTCTGCAGAAAATGTAACCCTGGGGCATTTATTGGAAAGCAGGCACGAGTTTCCTCAGGCAGTGATGCTGAGGGCCCAGACTTGGTCCTGAGGGTCAAATTTGTCTGTTTCTAAGTCCATCTGCAATAACTGGATCAAAGAAATCACACATTACCTAGAGGCCAGTAGCTAATGTGGAAAATGGAAGAGAAGGATAGGAAGGGAATCTTCAGAGGACTGCCCTGGAAAGAGAGAACGCTGTAAATGAAATTTTAAGGAAAGGCCACACCAGTATGATTGGATTTACTTCCCTCTGGGCCAGTTTCCATCCTGTAGCTCGAGTCATCTTTTTAAAAAATCGAAATCAGATTATGTAGTACTCTGTGTAAAAACCCGTCAGGGATACTCTTACGATGAAACCCCCATTCCTTTCATTGTTTAGAAGGCCCTGCATGGTCAACTTATGCATTAGGTCCCTCCTCCATGGTCCAGAAACTATCTTATCCACTTAGTGGGCTTTTATTTCAAGAAAAATATTATACTTCTCTCCTGGGTCTGCTACAAGATGGTGAAATTCTGACCAATTCTACCCACGCACAAATATCAGAGGCCTTGATAAGGATCTGGCTTATGAACAAATGAATACCATGAATTTCTCATTCAAGAGTGCTTTCAATAAATATAGTATCTTCAACTTTGATTCTGGCCAACTGATTTTCATTCTTCTTTTTCTGGTTCTGTGTCAAATCTTTTTGAGCATCTTTTCTTGACCATCCACCATGTATGTCTTCAGAGCTATACCAATAGTTAATTATAATCATTGTGGGCTAAATCAATAATTCATCTATCATTCACTTTCCTCACAACAAGATAATGTCCAAGAGGTAGAAATCTATTTTCTCTTGTTCACTATTTTATTGTCTGTTCTTAAGGTACCTCATAAGTAGTATTTGCGGTAATAGAGTCGTATAAAAGTTAATTTGACTTAATTAAACTGTCTATATCTGAAAAATATTGTAGTAAGTTCCAGTTGCCTATAAATCATTAAGCCTTTAACCAATGAGTGACTGGTGTGGTACTGACCATAGTTCTTCTGATGTCCTTGATATTTCTCTTCACAATCATCTCCACAGTGAAGAGAGATTTGAGCTAATTTTATTTTATTTTCAGCCTTTCTGATACTGGGAATAATTTACTGTTGGACATAATCATGGTTAACATGACAAAGGTTCTTTCTGATGTTTTCTTGGTATGAGTTGGTGAATTGCTTACCCAAAACCTGAACTCTAAGTCACTCATAAGAAGATGTAAGCCATGCAATGGTACAAATACTTGCTGAATACTGAATATGAGTCAACTCTTTTAGAAGAACACAGAGACAAACTGGTATGTAGTTTTCTATAGGACTAATAAAATAACATATACTTCAGACATTTAGTGTGTATCATTCAGGAAGAAATATACCATTTGTTATGTAAAATTGAAATTGTATCATAATTATGTCAGCAGTGTTGAGGAAAGATAAGAACATTGAGAGCTCTGTTGGGTACTTTCCTATTTCTTAATTATCCCCGACATATGGGCTTCCGACTCCAGCAAGAGAATATTACTGAATTAAATTAACCTGAATTTAGATAGTGCTGAACTTGTCATAGAATCAATTACTTCCAAAGGCAGAAAGTAAAAGATAAAAGAGATTGTTGGGAAATCTGAGCTATTGTGGCTTTTAGTCACCTGGTCAGTGCATTAGGGTATCAATTCTGAATGCATGGGATATTCATATTGATTGCTGTAGTTAACCATGTCCAATAGATTCTGATGCTAAAATTAACAGTAACAAATACTATGTTTTGATTGACTATTAAGAATTATAAATTATCACTGGACCAGGAGGTAGAACTAACCAAGAAAAATACTTATAATTAAGGGAGCCAAGTGCCTCTTAGTGTAAAGGTATTAATGGATTAATGGACAAATAAAAGTCAAAGCCAGTGTTTCTTTGCAGAACTGTTTGTCTGTTAACAGTTGTGGAAAAAAAATATTCTCATTGTTTTAGTGCTAACTATGAATTTCTCTTTTGAAAACTTTTACACTTTACAAACTTTAAGTAAAACAGGGCATTACTAACTTTCATTACCTTATACACAGTATTTAAACTATGTTTTCCACGGTTCATTGCTTTCTGCACAAAGAAAAAGCCAGGTTAAATGTGAACTTATAAAAATAAAACAAACAAACAAAAAACCCTGAACCTTCAGTACAAGAAACTAGTAAGAACTTCTAAGGACACAGAACCTTTCCCCAAATTATATACAAATTGACTCCATAGAGGAAGCATTTGAGAATGAACACACACACACACACACACACACACACACACACTTTCAAACTGCATCCTAGCTAAAGAAGCTATCTATAAAACTGCAGATTCATCTGAAAACCAAAAGGACCATGTACACATTTTGTACAAGACGCCTTCTCCTTTCAAGCAGTAGAGAATATGGCTGTAAGTGATATTGAACAAGGCAACAACATACTACGAGAAGAATTAATAATTTCTGAGACTTAGACATAACAGTAATGTGGACAATAACATTGGATATGGGTTTATACAGAGTGAAAATAATCAAGTGTAGTAGTTTGAATCAGAATGCCCCCCCCCCCCCCGCGACCCTCATAGGGTCATAAGTTTGAACACATATCCCCTGTTTGGCGGAACTGTTTTGTTTTTGGAGGATTAGGAGGCATTGTTGGAGCAGATGTGTCACTGAGGGTGGGCTTTGAGGCTTGAAAAGATTCAAGCCATTCTCAGGCAGCCCTCCCTTTCTCTCTTATCCACCCTCCCTCCCAGTCTCCAGCCTCTGCTTCCCTCAGCCACTCCCCATGCTCTCTGCCATGATGGTCTTGGATTCCATCCCACTATAAAGCTATAGTTGATAGCTTAAACTATAAGCCCCAAATTAAACCCTTTTTCAAATAATCTGTTTTGGTCATGGTGTTGCATCTCAGCAATAGAAAAGTAGAAAAAATAAAGATATACTGAATTCCTGGCGGGGAAAAAGGTAGCTTCGTAAAAACAAAACAAACCAGAACAAAATGAAACTAAACAAAACAACAACAAAAAACCAGGTGATTCAAATGCATTTACATGTGACTAGCAAAATCTAAGAACAAGGTACTCGTCTTTTTCTGCTACTACTTAATCTTGAGAATCTACATCATGTTCAAAATAAAGTCAATAGGAAAAAGGAAAGGAATGTTTTTCAGAACCACACAATTGAGATGTGAGTCTAACACAAATCAGGCCTTCTGCATTCCTGCAGGCTTTGGCAGTACCAGCCAAATGTCTGCTCCAGGAAGTGAGGTAACGAATTTTCACTGTACAGGTATACAATTATTTTCTGGTGATTATGCCACATTAATGTTTGTGGAGAGATAGTATGGTAAAAGGTAAAATAAGATAGACAGCCACACATAGATGATAATAGCATATTAACTTATATATGGTTGCAGTACAGTGACAACATGTATTAGCTCTGTTTCAAATGTGACAGTCCTATTAAATTCATAAGAAGAAAACTAGAAATGTTGAAGGATTTTATTACAAGGAAGATTAAGCCAGGGATGGTCAGGCTCTCTTATCCCTTGCTGGTAATCTGTTCGATTAAACAATACTTGTTATAAGACATACTGTGGAAAATAAAGTCACAGAGCATTTTCTATCCGTGGTAATATGCCCTAGGACTTTTCTGTACATGCTTAGGTTCTAACATTGGCTGGAACACTTTTTTATCCTTATGAAGGTAAAATTCCCCCTGTATATTCCTGTCTCTGTCTTTGTCTCTGTTTCTGACTCTCTCTCTCTCTCTCTCTCTCTCTCTCTCTCTCTCTCTCACACACACACACACACACACACACACACACACACACACACACACACACCAGTAATATAACCTGCTTCATGGACTTACAAAAATAATGAACTAACACTCAGTGTCAACTCCCACAGAGCAGAGCAGAGCAGGGAACACACAATGGGTGTGCCCATACCAGGTCCACTCAGAAAGCTGGTATTTCCAGGAAGTCCTAAACAATATTATGGATGACTTCATTTGGGAAATACACTTGGGAGAAATATGTGAATTAATTTTTGTTTGGACATTCAGCTTCAATGTGATTGACATAGATTAGGAGATGGTCCTCAGCTGTACAGTGAGTTCTCTAACATTCCTGTGGCCCTGGCTTCCATAGCTCACACCTTTCCCACAAGCATGGGTAGTAAATTTTAGCTTTTATTGCTAGTCCTCATCAGTGCCTTATTGCCAAGACTTGTGAGCTTGAAAAACAGTTTCTCTCAGAAATGGAGCAACTTTACTAATACTTTTTCTGTGAGAATAAAGGTAAAATGAGACAAACAGATCAAAGGTCCACCAATGACTGTAGCAATCTCTGGAAAGCTGGGCCAGGAGCAGTCTACAGAGAGGAGTCACAGAGCTGGCAGAGAGGCAAAGTTCAGATAACAACCTGGCAGAGGCTGCTGGAAGGTTGCTTAATCCTTCTGATATTCCAAGTGCACAGGGAATAGCTCCAATGAGAGAAAATCGAGTCCACAGAAAGGATCGTTATTGATAACACTGGGGGTCAATGGCCAGAGTGTCATAGGACATGGCTGTATTTGAGAGCTGATGGGTACCAAAATTTTCATTGACTGAGCCAACGCCTATGGAGCATTTGGCAAAACTCTGCTTTCCTTCACACTGGGCTCAATGCTGAGGAGAACACAAGTAGCCTAAAGCCCCAATTTGAAAACTATCACATCGTGTCGCTCTCTTTAAGAATTTTTCTCTGCATATTAGTTATAAATCACAAGAGACCAGACGGATAAACTAGTTTTTTTTTTTTTTTCTGAGTGATAACTATTGAGTTTCATACAACCTGTTTGGGAAGCATGTTATAATCAGCTTACAAGATCCCCCTTCGGACAAAAGTGAATAAAAATCTATTTTATCATTATGTGTAAAATTTCATTTCAATTAATTTCAATCCAAATTTAATTACAAATATATAGTAGGATGGTTCTGTACTAAAGACTATAAATGTCAAAGTGATGCCAAATCTGAAGAAAGAAGTCGTGGGATAATTTTGAGACTACATGAGACACAGTGTGCTATCATTTCCTATGTTTGAGCCAAGGGCCATGCGAATTGAAACAGGCTTACTTTAACATTAACAGTAAGCTACGCTCTCTTCCTGTATCTTAGATGTTCACCGTGTACTTTTTGACAGTTTTGATAGATTTATTTATGTGTATGATTGTTTTGCTTGCATATGTCTGTGTACCACATGCATGGGTGGTACCCAAGGAGGGCGGCGTAGTGTCAAAATTTCAGGAATTGCAGTTAGTGGTCGTTGTGAGCTCCCCTGTAGGAGCTGGTGATCAAACCTAGGTCTTCTGCAAGAATAAATGCTCTTAACCACGGAGGTAGCTCTCTAGCCCTTCACAGTATGCATTACATTATATCACCTCTCAAAAAACCCAAATATCGTGTGGAATTTAGAAGTGCATGAGAGAGTGGTAACACGTCTGGAGCACATAAACATGACCTCAGTGGCCATATTACAAGCTTCCAATTTATTCTCTTGAGAAAAATGGGGGGAGGAGGCTAAGAAATTCATGTCTCATTTTACAGTGTGTACAGGTTAGCAAGCTAGGGAACCACCATCATAGACCATTAGAGAACAGGCCTGGAAATGCTTGAGGAAGAAGGACAGATGTCACAGTCCAATTTTATTTTAATCAATCTAAATTTTTTATTTTTTTTATATATTTTTTTACATTTCACTGGATGATACTGTGTGTTAATGACTCTAATTTGTGATGCTAAACCGTTGGCTCAAGACTATTTTTAACGTGAATGCATCAGGCGGCACCATCTGCTTATTTAGAACTTTAAAAAATATTTTCAGTGTGTGGATTTGCTCATTGTAATTTAATTCACACATGGAACTTAATGCTTAGCATTATTCTACTCCATTGATTATGTGCCCATTGAACCATGATTATCTTACTGAGTTTATTGCAGGAAAAAAATGTTTAAAAATAAACATTCTATTCAAATGTAAGTAAACCTTTTGGCCTTTTTCTTAGAATGCAAGTTGCAACTTAACTTTTAAAAATGCAGTGTACTTCATTACTATGTATTGAGATCCTACCGAGTGTGTGTGTGTGTGTGTGTGTGTGTGTGTGTGTGTATTTCAAAGGCAGTATGATCATTGCTAACCATCATCCTGGAAGGCAGAATTGACTCAATAGCTAACAAGATTTTTATAGGTAAAAATATCCAAAATATTAAAAATATTGTTATTGTTTATATTACAAAAGGAAGAGCCCAAAATTTATGCTTTTTTTGTCTTGTTTTTTTATTTTTTCTTTTTTTTTTTCTTTTTAACTTGACGTAGACTTTTCTAAGTACAATTGCCATTGATGTTGGTGAGAACAGAAGGCCAGAGAGTTTAGGGCTAGGCACTTCAATTCTTGTCTGTCTCGAAATGTCCCTGGTTCTGTCCTGGACAAATACCAAAAATGCCTGAAGGAGAATCTTTGTCACCCCCAGATGCCTGGTTATAGGCCAACTAGACTGATCCCCAGCCTCCATGCCTCACCCCAGTTTGTGCCCTACCTCCAATGGAAGTCCTCAGACTAGTAGTGTTATGGCACCTTGCATTTGCTGGACCCCTGCCAGGAACTCTGCCCTTCTTATCCTTAAAATTCCAACCTCCAAACTCTAGTCAATGTTTCCCTATAACCAGGAAGCCTTTGGCACCCTAACTCCTGAGGTAAAGCCCTCATGAGGCAAGGAAGTCTCCATTGTACTTAAAAGACTCCACTCTGGACCCCAATTACTTGTTTCAATATGAATAATCCCTGTTAAGGTTGTTACAAAACTGAATATGACAACAATAAAATATCAAAGACATTTGTAAACAAAGGATCAACTGTGGAACTTGCCCTAACAGGTACACAGGAACCTCAGATTCCATAAGCTTCTGCTTCGGATTCTGACTCCAGAGTCTTCACAGAGTCTCCCACAAGCTCCTTGCCTGGGTGATGCTGTTCATCACACACATGATTCTGAGGGAGGACATTTTGCAAATGAAAAGTTTGGAGGCAAAACAAAGACTGGGAAGAAGGATTGGGGACCATATAAGAGGTCAATGTGTCTATTGGAACTGGAGCTACCGGCTGAAGCTGCCAGGTGGGTGCTGGGAATGGAACCTGGGTCTTCTAGAATAGAAGCCGATGCTCTGAATCACTGAACTATCTCTGTAACGCCAAAAACTGGGATTCTTAATGAATCCTCCTAGGAACTACAATTTACACATCTGTCACAAAATATCCAAGGCTCCAGTATTTCTCTCACTTTCACTTGTATAAAATTGGGGAATGTGTCTCAAAGGCATGCACATATTTTCTATGCAGATATACATATATAATGAATTCCATTAAGTTGACTACAAATTGTAACAAATGTTTTAATAATGAATGGTTTAAAAACAATAGTGCTTCTAGACAAAGCTTTTTTCTTTTTTTAGAAGTACTGATTAATGAGACATATGTCAAGAAAAAATAGTGTAATGGTGAATGCTGATTCAGGAGCTTGTTTTTATTAAGTAGTTTATGGTGAAGGCTGTGACTATTTTTTCTATTTATAGTGGCTTCTCTGCTTAATTACCTTGTAATGTATTGTGACATTAATGCACTAGTAAACTACTGGAATTTACACCCCTATTCAGTAATAAAATCTGTAAATTGAAGAATGCACATAAAGTCATTGCAGGCATAAATTATGTGACCAAATGCCATGTATGGTCACATTGGACTTAAAGAACAGAAACTCTCAAATTTACTCATTAGTGGGTAAGTGCCACTGAATTTATTTTCGATGGCTACTTTATAGCCATAGAGAGTACAACAGTTTACTAAAGAGGGTTTTGTAAGTTGTTACGCTTTTTCTTTTGGGTTCCTAAGAAAATACTGGGTATAATTCAGCTGCACAGAGTTAAAAAGGAACATCTGAAAAGCAAGCAGAGAAATGCCATACATTCTCATAAAGAATGACAGTGCACAGGACAGACAGTTGGACTCATGAACCAAACCCAAACTGAATCATCATTAAGCCAGAATGAAGAGAGGGGTGTGACAATCTGAAACAGATGGAACCGTGTACATATGTTTACTCTGTGTGTGTGTGTGTGTGTGTGTGTGTGTGTGTGTGTGTGTGTGTGTGTGTGTAAAGCATAGTGTTTTCATTATCATGTATATTAAGTAGGGAAACTGATGCAGAAAGGAAATAAAGAAAACAGAGGGAACAATCAGACCATTGAAATAGTTTTTCTGTGTTCAATATACACAAAACTATAATAGAATTTAGGAGAAATAAAAGCTAATTGGCTAGCCGATATTAGTTTACCTGTGGATCATATAAACTGTTATATAATCTCACAAAAATACATAGCATTCCACATATTCAAAAAACCTGATGCCATCTCAAGCCAAATATAAATCTCTAACATGCAAGAGAAATTCTTTCCCATCATCCTCTCTCTTTTCCCTCTCAACTAACAGAAGAATATGAATATGGAGAAAGATGTATAATTTGACTGTACATGAAATCAGTATTAGTATACAGTCTATTCAAAAATCATCATTGAGTATAACATTTGATAGCTGAGTAGAAATACTTTGAAACTAGAAACTAATGATCGTGTTATACCATCTCAGTGTCCTTTCTAATATCTGTCCTTGAATGAAATGTCAGTCTTTGAAAATATGCAACCTTTTCATGTAATAGGATTTTGATAGTTTCTCTTAATCCTCTCTAATTAAACTGTCTCTTGGATTCTGTGTGTGGCATGTGTGTATGCATGTAAATGTGGGCATGTGTGTGTGCAGTGCATCTATGTGTGGAGGCATGAGGTAGAGGTTGGAAGTCTTTGTCAGTCCCACTCTTATCTTATTCACTGAAGCAGAGTCTCTGAATTCAATCCAGAACTTACCATCTGCCTTGTCTGGCTAGCCAGGTTGTTTTGTAGATCTCCCATCCCTGGCTGTCTAGCAATGGAATTACAAACACATCACCATGCCTATCTGTAGATTTTCTGTAGGTTCTGGAAACCTCATCTTTACAGTTGGGGGTCAGGTGCTTTAACCACTGAATCATCTGTGCAGCTCCTAAATGTTACTTCTTAGTAAAACAAACCAAAGGTTGTTTTACATGAGGTAGTGACTATAAATGCAAATGGCCGAGAGTCTGTGGGTCAGTTCATGTTGAGCATTGTGTGAGCATCGGGAACTGTGAAGACAGTCACTCTATGACTATGCATGCCTATTGATGCCTTCTTTATTTGGGTCTTGTTTAGGCAACCATGTTGAAGAGAATTCATGGTGTAGTTACTCTGACTAATTTTTTTTAAAGTTATATAAAAATATATGTCAAACTCTACACAGTCTGACATAAATATTAAGCATCAGTGGCTATGGCTATGAGTGATCATTGTTCATTCTGTTTCAGCTCAAAACCACTCATCAATATGAAAGGGACGCCATTGGAAATCCAGGTTCTTGACCATGGCGACCTACTTTCCTGTGAATTTCTCAAGGTCTGGTATGAGCCAGGTACTTAATATGTATTGTTTCCTTCTGATAAGCCTGACACACTGATCTAGTAGTTTATGTTGGAGAGATGGCAGAGCAACCTCGTTCCAAAGCCAATTTTTTTCCCTATACACTGCTGCAATGAACTCAAATAGCAGTAATAGCTTTATATTGTGCAAGACCTACCAAATGTCACTCTGCTCCATGTCCCTGCTCCTCACAAGCGTGTTAAATTCCACCTTTAGGTCTGTGAGGTGGTTAAAGACACTCAAAGCAAGAGTGCCTAAAGCTTCCACATCAAACATTTCAGAGTCATGCTAGATTTATTTCATTTATACATGGCTTTACAAATGTCTTAAATTCTACTTCTTTGTGAGTCTTCCCTCAGAAAAAAATAATTCACCTCTTCTCTTGAAGTCTGAGGTTGGCTACATGACTTTCTGTGACAAGCAAGACATCAACTAGCACAACTCAAGGAGAGGCTCAGCCAAATGAAAGTCCTTCCATTACTCGGACTCCCTTCTGCCGTGATAGTGAAGGTGGTAGACAAGATTGGAGATCAACAGGAGACATGAGGCCACTACCTTATATGACAGCAAGACAAGTGTCAAAATTGTGTGACACACTCCCTTACAAATCCAGCCAGAGTGCTGACCACTAAGCACACCTCAGCACAAAGTCAGTCCAACCAATCATCGCTGTGGTCCTATGTTTGCTGTCTAGATTTATCACTTTTTGGAGTAGATTCCTTATCCACTCCAGCCATGACTTTATTTAAATACTCTTTCTCAAATTATACTGGGGTCATATCTAAAGAATGGAATATTATGATAAAGTACTCATGTAAATAGTCTTTCAGCCTTAGTGAGAACCATATTCTAATAATGAGGATGTACAAATATCAACATATCAATTCAAATTCATGCCTTCTCTTGGTGAGGGATTCTGTTGTTCTCACCAGGTATCTCTATCACTTTGCATTGCTATAACAAAATATTTGAGACAGGATAATTTAAAAAGAAGATAAAATATATTTTCCCCACAGATTTGGAAGCTCTGAAATCTGAGAGCAAGAGGCTGTGAGACTCAGCGTTGTAAGAAGGTTGTTCTCTGGAGCTAAGATGATCACCTTCACATGGAAGGGAAGGAGCCCAATACAGCACCTACCTAGTTTCTTCCCCTTTTATTTTAGCACCAAAGCATCAGGGAGAGTAAAGGCTCTATTTTACAGCTATTGCACTCAGGGTTAAATTTCAAATTTCAACTTTGGAACTGGAAAAGATATCAACATTCAAGCTACCTTAGCTTGACACAATCAACACAGCCACATAAGAGGCACCTCTGTCCCATCCCTTTGCTATTGAGTCAGATATAAGCCTCTAGCAATATTTTTCAGATCCTCTCATCAGGAATAATTCCAGTTAAGTGTGCCATCATCTTTTATCTTAATTACTGAGAGTCACCTTTCTTTGCCAACACCTTTCCCAGCTAGCTCATCATCTACCCTGATGTCACAGAGATTATCCTTGTCTCCAGAGCTGATACTATGGTACATTATTCATTTTAGAGGAAGCACCCCAAAAGGGCTTTTTCTCTGGACAAGGTACAAACTCTTTGGTATAAGATATGGAATCCTTTAAAAGTTGTCACATTTCATCATTCTAACCATCCCTTCCCTCATGCTCTTTTAAGAACAAAGAAAACCTCATACTTTCTGAGTTAGCTCTTTGTGCCATCTCCCATGGGATTCCCTTATGTTCCCTGTATTTTTTTCTCTTGAAGAACAGAAAAAAAAATTTTTTTCAGCAGTGTTTACTCCATCACTTTTCATGGCTGGTCATTTGGACAGAAATCACTGGGGTACTTTCCACTACGGACCAAGCTCAGACCAGTGGCTGGGATATAGTAATTAGGGCAATATGTCCTCCAGGAGCAAACAGACAAGCAAGAAAAGCACACACCCTTGCCAATAGAATACAATGTCTCCTGGGAAATAACCAAGGCACTTGGGCATAGAATGACTCTTTGGAAATCATGGAACTCTGCCAGACAGGTGGAAAATGCACAACCTCCTAGTCCACTAGAACCTTACAGGATGCACAAAAGATAAGAGACTTGTGCCAGCAGGAAATGCTCACACAGAAGTCATGCACAAAAAAATATAAATAGATAAAAATAAAAATAAAAAAATAAAATAAATGCACGCCTACTGACTTTTGCCAAACCACTGATGGGTTTATTAGAAAATGTGCCATATTTAAGACCAAAAGATTAACCTGCATATACTTGTTAGTTATAAAACTGGAAGGCATGACTGTGGAACATGAGGTTTGAACACTATAAAACATTTTGAAGATTAGGGACTGGAATTTCCTTAAAAACAGAAAAAAATGAATTCTGGCTTTACATATCCTGCTAATAAATGTTACCTTTCAATTTCTATTGTGCCTTAGTAATAAAAATATTTCCAAGTGAATAGTGACTTTTGTTGACATCCATGTAAGATAGCTGTAATTTATATGATTTTATGGATCAACAATTATATTGACATCACAAAGACTTTTAAAATTATTCATTAAAGTAATAATCTTCAAGGAAAAATTCTTTCACTGTGACTTTGATTATGACATTACAAGCAAGTATCCTACTCTAAAAAAATTCAATGACAGAAAAATAAATCTGAGCAATGATCTGGTGATCTGTCACCCTGAAAAGAATTCAAATAGTCCTCTTTTCAATGCCCTAGGATACATAGTTTTTGAATAAATGGACTCATCTATTTCTTGGAACAGTATTTCATGCTTCTGTTTATACGTATGATTTTTTTCACATGCTACTTTTCATTTTCATTTTTGAAATGGTACTGCACTGCGAATGCATATTACAACCTCATCTAGTTTCATTCATTCCCCTTACTCAGCACTGAACACTGCTTCTTTTGCCTCAAGTCAAGAAAACTCACCTCTGACAGGGGGTCTTTCTAGTTCAGAGTCGAGGTGAATTGGTGGAGAGATGTAGGAGACTTGTCCATGATGTATTGGCCCTGTGAACACAAGAGAAAATGTTAAGACATCATAGGGACCATGAGATGTCTCAGTGGGTAAAAGTACCTGCTACCAAGGCAGACTACCTGAGTCGGGATCCCTAGGCCAACATGGTGGAGGAGAAAAATGACTCCAATAAGCTGTTTCAACATTGAATCTCAATAGACATGGCCCGAGTGTTCGGATACACACACTAAATGAATAAACACATTATAGCTTTCTTTTAACTTAAATTTTATTACCACGTTCTAACACTTTTATTCTACATAGAAAACCAGTGTAACTTAAAAAATAATCTTCTTAAACATAAACCAAAACACCAGCCAATTCAATGATTTTTCTTTCTAACCAAGATGGATTTTTAAGATGATTTATATATTTAGTTGGGAGTTTCCTTTCCTTCCTTCTTTCCTTCCTTCCTTCTTATGGGGCCCAGGCTGACTTTAAACTTGCAATGTAGTCAGGAATGACTTGCCTATATTTCTCAACTGCTGGGACTACAAATGAGTGTGTGTGTGTTGTGTTTGTTTAATATTTTGTTTTTCCTTCAGTGAGATTATAGATAATTATGGAGTGATAAACTGGGATTTCAGAAGAATTGAGAGCCTCAAAATTCATATATCCATCTGATTAGTTTAACTTATAAGTTATTAGGAAGAAGTGAACTTTCAGCATTCTGGCTCCAGAGCGTGAGCTTCAGAATTGGAGGCATTGCCTGTTGTATTTATTTCACTGCCCATAAGTGCTAAGCAATCTTCAGATGGGCACTTGATGGACGGGTAATAACTGGATGGTACTTAGGATGCTAAAACCCTGACACACACGTTTTTCCCTAAGGCATTTCTCCCACAGTCAGAATAGAAAGTCATTCTAACTTGCTTGTTTTAATTTGATGGAAAAGAAAGAACTAGCCAAAATTCACACAGCAAGTAGATGGGTTCATTCTCTATTCTTAGAAAGCATTTTCCCCATCTCGCGTGTCTTTGTAATATATTTTATCTTATATTTTATCTAATAAATAAAAATACAAATGTTGATTTGAAAAATTAAATGAGCATTTTTTAAAAGTTCAGTTATTTTGCCAGCCTTGGGGACATAGTACAATTATGCCCTCCCTGATGCCCATTAATAAACACAAAGAGAAGGAAGACGAAGTGAATTTAGAAAAAAATGTCTAATGTTCAAAGTAGTTATCGTTTGTACTGAAGATCCAGCAAGCAATTAGGATTCTGAAGCAAGAAAGAATAATTACAAAGTCATTTCATGTTCTGAAGCAACGTCGTACAAAGAAGACTTGGGTAGAGGTAGAGAAGCCACCACTTTCTTCCTATGGGGGAATATGTAGTTATACTTCACGCATTTACTATAACCATTTACAGGGTTGTTAATCTCTTCTCCTAAACAAGGAAAGTTAATGACACATAGATTATGATAACAGTTAGAGTAACCTTCCCGTTTCAAGTAATATTCGACTTGTAATAAACACCGTTGATTCCTCTTACGAGGCACATTTCAAATAATTAATATGGCTCCCCATTGATAGGAGCTGCTGTGGCTCCCAGCGCTTTCCTCACTAGCAGTAGAGATGGCGGAGCTGAGATAATGCACACAGTCCTCAGAATGGTAACTAAGAATTCTGTACATCCACTGCTGTACTCCAGTGGAGTACTTAAAGCACTATTATAAAGTGAAGGAATGCATTACCAGGTATGCAGTTACCAGCCCATGCTGAATATGGCTTATTAAAAAGTTCACATTAGCTTAACTGTAAAACCACCTGTTCAGATTCACTGTATGGTTGGCTGAAAAAAAAAAAACATTTTTTGCTTTTAAAGTCTGGTATCGAAGAGGCATAAATCAGTGTAAAAGGCTAATTTTTGTAAATAAAAATAATATGTCACTGTCTTGGCATTTGCCCCAGTAATCTCACGGCATGAACTAATATTGGTTTCATGTCTGTTACTGGAATATAGCTTTTTACCATATTTGACAAGAGCTACCAGGCAGCTACCAATGAACATCCACCAGCACACAGACTATTTGCAATGTGAATGTGCACATATTTTAAAGCAAAGACACAAACATGAAGGGACAGGCAACTTTATGAAGCACTTGTAAGGCTAGGATTGTTTTGATCAAAATGTGGTTTTAATTTATCATATCATTTTTCCTCAAAGAAAGTCTCTGTACACTAAATCCTTTGGAAAACATGAGCAGACTTTAAAGAGATGCATAGCCTCTTTGTAACTGTCACTCTTATATTCTGTTTGAAGAAAGGGGGTAGTTCATAAATGTTTTCTTCTTCTTGGCCTACAGGTATAGGGAGTCTGGAGATTACACTGTGGGCACTGAGACGGGACTATTAGCAGCACATTTAGTATCTTATTCTTTCTCAGTCCTGGGGAAAAAAAAATCTAGCAAACTGAAGATGGCCTGTGTCAGGGAAAGCTATACTGACTGTAAATGACAGTCGCAAAAGGTGAGGAAGACATTGAAGTTCTGACTTGGAGAACAGACACTAGAAAGTATGAAGCCTGCTGCTGACTCGTTTGTTAGCATTAGCCATACGATTGGAAATCACCTTTAGAGCACTGTAGGTCAGTAGTATCTCCACAAAGATACATAAAAATATAATGCCTTTCTTATTATGTGGCTAAGAATAGTCACCAGAGAATGGAGAGTACAATATGCAGTTTCAAATGTCACAACTGAGTCTGCGAAGTACTCCCCTCTTTATTAAGAATTATTTCGGGAGGGGGGGGTGGTCCAGAGAGAGGGTTCAGTGTTTAAGAGAACTGACTGTTTTCCTTGTTTGATTATCAGCACCTCATGGTGGGTAACAATGGTTCTTCCTTCCAGTTTCAGGGGATTTGACATTCTCTTCTGGTCTCCAATCCCTGTACATATGTGGTACACAGATATATATGAAATCAAAGCATCCACACCCCCAATTTTTTTAAATCTCTAAAAAAATTATTTCAAAAAGTAAAATTCAATAATTACTTAAAAATATCAGTAAAGTCATTAATAAGCTTCACCATAACTTTGCCTATGTGTTCAAGGTCCTGCATTCAATTCCCAGCTTTACCAAGAGAAAACAAAATTAAATCACTTCATTACAACTTCATCAGGTTAAAAACTTGGTAAACAACTCTAGTTTAAATAGATTTCACAAGTCCTCTAAGAGAAGTGCATATCTGCTCTTTAACCATAAACACCAAGGGCATTCTTACAGACCAGTATGATCTGAAGAGGGGTGAGTAAGAGGCATTCTTATAGACCAATAACAACTGGGCTGTGGATGAGCCTGGTGCTGTTTGTATTTTGATGCTAATTCTGATCTCCCGGGAGGGGCAGCAGACAAGGAGTGAGTTACCTATAGTCAGGTGACTTGTTGTGAATCAATCCCGTAATGAATAAAGGATCCAATCATTGGGCGTGTAGGCGGGGCTTCCGGGTTGGACAGAGGAAGAGAGGAATCAGGAGAGCGGTCCTTTTGGATGGGACAAGATGTACTTACGAGTGTCTCCCGGTTTCAGGATTTGCCAAGAGAGGATTTAGATTTAATATAGCTTACAAGCTGGATTTTAGTTGTTGCTCTCAGCAATTGAGTTACCCTTGTTTCTGGACTAAGTTTGTGTTGTGTTTTCCTTTACTTGGCAGCTCATCTGGGTTCAAGAGAGAAAGCTAGGGCAAACTGTGTGTTTGCCTGAAGTGTACCACAAAGGTAGTGGGGGTTTTGAAACATGGGGCTGGCATAGTAGTGACCCACCAGTAGGAACTTAGCAAGCTGGGTGGACAGACTATGGAGCACTGAGTCAGAGTCTCCACTAGATCAAAACAGGTGGGCCATGCACTGGAGGGCAATGCCAGCCAGGCTGCCTGGGCAGAGTTGTTGGCTCAAGCGGAGAACATGCTGGCTCTTTTTATTATTTCCTGCAACACAACTGTTTGGGGTTTCATTGTGGATACCAATCTCAATGTTCTTACTTAGTGTGTGTGTGTGTGGGGGGGTGGTGGTGGTGGTGGTGGTGGTGGTGGTGGTGCGGATAGAACAGAGACAGATACAAAGAAACAGAATTGAGATTCCTAGATTGACAGATACTTAGGTGGTTAGAGAGCCAAAGAGGTAGCAGAATCTGAAAGCATTCACTTTCTCTAAAGAAGATGATGTCTGACAGTATACTGTCAGAAAGCCCTTAAACAAAGAAGGTAAAAGGCTAGGACTAAATACCCGATATTCTTTCTACTCCTTGAGTTCTGCAACACAAATCCCAGCATACTAATTAAGGAAAATAAGGAGGAGGCTGCTGACTATGCTAAACATTTGGCCAAGAGAATGAAGGAAGCCAATGTGTGTGTGTGTGTGTGGGGGGGGGGGTCTTCAGGGGGACTTCCAGGAACAGATTGCTAAGAGACCTAGGCCGTTGTCACTGAGAGCTTCTGCTTGTGAGTCCAGCCAAAAATAAGTCTTTAAGAACAACAAATAAATGGTCAGTTCTTTAAGCAACAACATCTTCACCACAACAAACACAACAAAACCAAATGAGATAACCAAGAACCTCCCCACAATATGAGGTTTAGGCATAAGGATTACTTTACGGCAAAGACAATTGAGAATCAACACATGTTCTCATCTCCCTATCTGTCTAAAAGCAAAGTACGCATTTCCAGGTAAGGTATCAGTGGAGGAGAGAAACCTTACCATGGAATGTGAAGCGTTTAAGATGAGATGTCATTAAATTGTCAAAAGTTCAGCGAATTCTCCCTAATATCCCAGTCTGTTGCCCAAAGAAAATCATGTTTTGAAGGGGAAATTCTTTATCCTTTGTTAAAAGAACATATAATGTTCTCTGAATGGAACTGCTAGTTTACAAATATTTAAATATACTAGTAAGAATCTTGTGTTTTCTGTCTCTAATAGGCCTTTGGCTAGGTGACTTTTCAAACTCAAAGAAGATACACTAAAAAACAGAGGAAAGTTTCCTTCTTGGCATAGAAGATTGACAGGAACAAAATTAGAGACCAGCTTCCAAGTTCATTTTCATTCAAATATTATTGAGGTCAAATAACTATATATATGTATATATTTTTATATAGTTTTATATATTCAAATATATATTCATATATATACATATGTTTTCTAATGTATCATATATATACATATATGTTATAATGCACACATGTATATATGTGCTGTGGTACAATTCATGTACCATAAAGTTCCTTCAAGTTATAATTCAATATTTTTAGAAAAATATATCAAGGGACTTGCACAACTCACCCCTGTAATTAATTGTAGACCAATTTCCTCACCACAAAAAGAGAACCCCCAGCTTCATTAGCCCTCCCTCCTCATTTCTCCTCAATTTATCTCTGCTCTAGGCAATCACTTAGCTCATTTCTTTCTCTATAGATTTGCTTATTCTAAACTTTTCTTATAAATGGAATTACATGTCCCCCTTTGTTATCAGCTTTTGTCACTCAGCATAAATTTTCAAAACTCCTTTATGTTGTAAATCATTACTTCATTCCATTTTCTCATCAAGCAATTTTTATTTAGCAGCTCCTCCATATTTTATTTATGCAATCATCAATTCATGTGATAATTTTCACATCCTGACTACCACGAAAACCTCTGTCAGGACCTCACAAGTTTGTCTTTGGTGCGTTTTTCTTTGATAGCTTCCTGGGAGGAGGATTATAGCATCTTAAGGAAATTCTCACCCTACTTACATCCTTTGAGGAACTTCTAGATTGATTTTAAAAGATTCCATCATTTGACTTTCCACAGCAAGGAGGCATTCAGAAAAACATGGAGACCCTTTCCAATTTTGTTTTCTTTTAAGATGATAGAACAATAAATTCAAGGTTGGCCAGATGCTGAAATAGTCTCATTTAAAATGGCTGAAATCTAGAGAATAAGCAGTCTTACTGAGTAAGTACCAAATTAATTAATTAATTAAAAAAAAAACAGAGACTGTGGGCCTAGTGTTGTGTAGTTCATCCATACTAAGAGGATACAGGGAGATGATACTCTTGTAAATGGAGAAAAAAATGAGAAAGAAGAATAAGTCATGCTTTGAAATAAAAATCTAAGATACTGTGTGCTGGGCATGTTAAAAATGCAAAAAAAAATTTTAGTCTGGTCAATAGAGCCCAGAGCTGTAGCGAAACTGTCAGGCTATTGTGAATTCTGAAAAAGGAGTATTTTTCTCCTTTCAATGTCTTTTCAACTTTCATTTAATTTCTATTCATTGAAGAACCCCATGCAATTTCTACTAGGGTTCAAATATAGAAAGGATTTGACCAGCTATCAGTAGGGCAAAGGTTTTATTTTTTTTCCTCTCTCTCTCTACTTCCCAATACCTCACTTGCACATCTGAGAGCAAAAAGACATTTCACAGAACCATAGAATTGAGAGAGAAAGACATTTAATAGCTTATAGCCCAAACCCACGTTTTAGTACGAAGAGATTGACAGCTTGGGGCGCTGAAGAGTTTTTCAAATGACAATCTGAGTGGCTGTCATTAGGATGACAGTAGAGACAGTAAGAAAGAATCCAGTAGCCTCTCTACCATGCCACCTGGGAAGCTGCTGCAGGAAGACATTGTTTCCTAGGTGTGTGGAGCATGACTTTTCAAAAGTCTAGAGATACTATGAGGTTGAGAGCCATTTGCTTATGAAAATATACATTTGTTTTCTTCAACTAGAGGCAAGCCACTTAGAAGATCGTACTTCTTGTCTCAGGTTTCCTCTATTAGCATGCAGCTTCTGACACTCCTTAGCTGCCCAGGGCAACTAATATGGCACCGGGACCTCAATCCCCTCATTTGTATGATGGGTTGATAAAATTGCTGACCTCAGAGGTTACTGTGCACATCATATGAATCTGTAAACACGAACTAATGAGAACAGTGTTTGGTACAAAATTAAGTATTTAGCAATGTTTAGCTATTTTAATTACAGATTCATTCTTTCATTAATAATTCATCAGTCACAGGTACCCTTTAAAGTAGTTTGCATTTATCACACAATAAAGTGCTAATTCATATCCTTAAGTAGATGGAGAAAAAAGTAAGCACTAATCGCAATTACATCAACTATATTATGGGTTCTAGGGGCTAAGCACAAAAAGAAAGGCTTAAAATTGGGCACACAGAGTTCCAGCGGAGAGAGACAGGCTTCAGTTTTTTGAAGTATGCTAAGTGAAGGCCTGACTTAGTTGTCCTGACAGCATCAGAAGCATCAGAAGCACTGGAGAGATGACTCTGATGGAGAAATATGCAGAGATCAAAAGGGAATGGGCAGGGTGGTCTCAACAGATAAATGTCCTTGCCTGAAGACCACCCTGTATCCTGGAACCCAGATAGAGGTGGGATAAGAAAACTCCTTTCCTCCTTAAAATAAAACAGTCCTCTGTCCTCCATATGGTATATATGTGTGTGTGTGTGTGTGTGTATTAAAGTCTCAGGTTCAATTAGCTTGTGTGTTGGAAATTGAAACCAGAGCCCTGACTGCTAACTCTGTTAACCACTTTTTTTTTCTATAACACATAACCAAGATGAGAGCATTGATAAGGAAGAAATGTTTATTTTATTATTGAAATATCAGTTCTTGCCACTTGGCCCCTTGCTTTTGAGCCAGTTACAAGGCATCATATTTTGGTAAGTAGGGAGAGATATGTGGTGCCCACCTCCTTACAGCCTAGATGTGAAACAGGAAAAGGGCTTAGGGTACCTACTGTTCTCAGCTTCTCTGAGGATCTCACAACAACACTTAACTATTTTCTATGGCACCCCACCTCAACAAGGTTCCACCACCTCCTAGAAGTCCCTCTGGTTCGGTTCACTGAGAAGTCCTTAGGCAGATACACTTATGTTGCTGTATCACACTCAAACCTTAGGACCAGGTCAGTGTTCTGCACTTAGCTGTAAGACTAGACTTCAACGTGCTTTTGATGATTAAGGTTGAATATGTTGCTAGCAAATATGTTGGTATGAAAGGCTTTTTTTCTGTCTCACTTCAAAGGTAGATATATGCTTATAAAAATAATACTGTCAACACTGAGCAGTGCATAAAAACAGCATACATAAAATACGGAGACAAATGGTTTTTAAAGTGAACCTAAGGTAAAAACCATATTTCATCACAATAATGTCCTCACTGGTTTTTGCATTTGTGCTACCTCTCTACTTATTTTTTCTTTACTATCATACAGTGTTATAATTGAGCTTCATACCTTATTGTTATGAAGGTAAATTTTATGCTAATTTGTATTTGCTTAAAATTCAATTGATCATTTTGATTATTATATATATATATATATATATATATATATATACTCTTTAAGAAAAATAAAATACAGTATTATTATTTTGCTTTAACAACTTTCAGGACTAGTGTAAGTCATATTTCTTTGCTCTTCACAAAAGACTTCATGTGAGAATAATAGGTCCTAAAATAAAAACCGTATTTAAGAATGACATATTTAATTTTCTCATTTATGTTTGCAAAACAACCCTGACAGCAGCTTAACTTTATCGTTAAAAGGTTTGATTCATGCCGAAAATAATCTTTACTCCAGATAGAAACTACCAAAGGTCAGTGAGTACTTCTGAAAATCTGCTCATGCCTAGCATGATAACGAGCTTTCTATTCTTCATACTCTACTCTAAGCATAGCCTCAGGCATTGTTAAAGTCAGTTTTCCAGTGACAAGGTTAGCACCAATCAAAAGCAGCTACTAAAAGAAGTTTCTAAGGATGCCAGTTTGACACCTTCTGCTTCTGATTTCTTTTCCCTCCTTGAACTCATTTGAAAGACTTACTTAATATTTTTATTTATATGAATGAGAGTGCGCCTGCATGAGTTTATGAGCACTGCATGGGTGCAGATGCCTGTAGAGTCCAGATGGCTTCAGAATCTCTGGAACTGGAGTTATAGGTAGTTGTGATCTTCCACATCTGGGTCTTTGGAACCAAACCCACATTGTTTGCAATAGCAGTAAATGATCTGGATGGTTAAGACATTGGTAGCCCCCACCTCCACCCCATTGAGGGATGGAGCCACCCACCATCTCAAAAACATTAACCCAGAATTGCTTCTATCTAAAGGAAATGCAGGATCAAAGAGTAGAGCAGAGGCTAAAGGAAAGATCATTCAGAGACCCCCCCCCCCGCGCCCCCAACTAGGGCTCCATCCCATCTGCAGACACCAAACCCAGACATTATTGCTGACACCAAGAAGTGCTTGCTGATAGGAGCCTGGTATAGTTGTCCCTTGAGAGGCTTTGCCAGATCCTGACCAATATAGATGAGGTTGCTTTCAGTCCAAAGGGACCCCAGTGGAAGATTTAGGGGAAGGACTGAGGGAGCTGAAGGGGATTTCAACTCCATAGGAAGAACAACAATATCAACCAACAGCTCCCAGGGCCTAAACCACCAACTAGAGTCCACATGGAGGGACCCATGGCTCTAGCTGCATATGTAGCAGATATGCATATGCATATGATGCCATCAAGGGGAGGGGAGGACCTTGGTCCTTTGGAGGGGCATACTAGGGTGGGATAGAGGAAGTGAATGGGTGGGTGGAGGAGCACCCTCATAGAAGCAGGGGGCAGGGTGGGATAGAGAGTTTGGAGAGGGGAAACTGGGACAGGAACATTGTAAATATAAATAAATAATAAAAGACATCTGTGCAGCTCCTCCCTTCAACTTTTAATCACACATGTAATTGTGAATTTAGCAACATAGGAGGGAGCAGAAAAACAACTGCATGCTTGATTTACCCTGACCATTTGCCACTGATGGATTAAAATGTCACTGACAGATTTCTCCCTGGTGGGCAGTGTATTATTTCTGGACATGGAGATGGGAGGTTGGTATTATCTAAAGCAAAGGTGTGGAAACATTTCTTTGGCTCCAACTTTTACTATGCCACTAACATAAAGGATTAGATATGACCAAGATGACTCATCTCTCTACCTAGAGTCTGTCAAGATGCGGCAATTCCAGGAAAACATGATGGCTACACTGTTAGAGAAGATCTACAACTCTCTCTAACTGGAGAGACAGGAGACAAGTGGAGAGAGAGAGGTCTGAGCCAAGGGCAATGGTAGTACAGAGGAAGCCTGTGGCAATGTATGTTGGCAGAAAGCTGAGAGAACATGAAAATCACAGGACAAGGCAGGAAAAAAGCCAGGGAGGCCAGGTAGGGCAGTCACAAATGGATAACTGCCAAATTGTAAAACATTCATAAACTCATTGAAAAAAGAAGCCAACAATGAATGTCTAACATCTAGCTTAAGCAAACGGTCAACTCAAAGCCTTTAAAAATTTATCTCCTGTTCTGGTTTAAATAATAATGGCTGCCACATTCTCATATATATTGAATGGCTAGTCATTAGGGGGTGGTACTACTTGAAAATAATTAGAAGGTGTGGCCTTGTTGGACAGACGTGTCATTGGGGGTGGTCTTTGAGGTTTTAAAAGCTCAAGGAAGGTCCACTGTCCCTTTCTCATCTTCTGATGCCTGAAGATCCAGATCTAAGACTCTCAGCGTCTCTTCCAGCACAAGGGCTGCCTTTGTATTTCCCTCTACCATGATGATAATAGGCAAAATAAACTCCTCAAACTGTGAGCAAGCTGCAATTAAATACTTTCCTTTATAAGAGTTGCCTTGGTCATGGTGTCTCTTTATAACAATGGAACATTGACTAAGACATTTCTTTTCTTGATGGAAGCTTCCCTGCCACAGAATATTTTGGAACAAATTCTAGACACCCTATGATTCCACCTATGCTGTCCTTCGCCTCTTTGTCAATACTATGGAGGGGTTCTTCTAATCTCCTGCAATATCATGTTGATACCTACATGTTTAAAAGACACATTAAAATGAATTTAATACAGAACTGTACGCAAAATAAAATCTATAAATTGGCAAGACACAGAAACCTTCTAGAATGAACAATATTCTATTGATCCTAGTGTTAAATATAGTTTTCAATGATTTTGATGCTCACAGATATAGAGCCAGATATGTTTTCTAAAACAAGAAAAGTAGTTTTACTGTTTCTCCTAAATTATGTTTTTTTATGACAGAAAATATTTACATATCTGGTAGGAAACTTATTGGTTAGCTAACTTGGTATTGGATGTTGTAATATAGATAAATAAAATTGGCCTAATACTAAAATTTAAAGTCAATTGTCCTCTTTAAAATATAATTTAGGTCATATATATGCTATGAGAAAAGAAATTAACAGAAAATATAAAGATGGTTAGTATATAGTATACAACAAAGAGCCAATAATTGTGTGTCTTCCCTTTACTAACCTTTTAACATATGCTTTCCTATAGGTTTATTTCATTGTTACGTTTGTGCCTTTTTGAAGTGTTAGTCATTAATATATATATGTGTGTATATATATATATACACACACATATACATATATACGTATACATATATATTCTATATCTACTATGTATATTCTCTCTCTACATAGTATATATATTATTTGATAATAAGTCAAATAAAGAATATTAAACAATATAAATATTTTAAATTATTTTGACTATCTAATTTTTATTGGGACAAAATTGAGACATAAAAAAAATTTGTGTACTATCTTTCTCTTTAGATTCTGATAATGCCCTGATTGTGCACAGTCACATCTTACAATATAGAAAAAAATTGGCTGCTGATTCAAATTGTGTAATTTTCTTTTCTAGGTAATAATCAGATATTACATTTTAAAGGATAGTAGCTATTTTGCTTGTGGTTGTGATAATGAAGTGTATTTAATATTCTCACTGTTTGCTCAAGAATGAGTCATGGATCATTCGTACAGTGTAAGATATCTATATAAAGTGCAGAATGTGATTTTTTATACCAATTCCACTCTGGATCTTATGATATTGAGCAAACTTATACCTGGCAAATGATGATAAAAAGGAAAGAAAGGATCATGAATAACGTCTCATTATTCTCCCATTACCCTCTTATTCATTTGGATATTAATGCATGCTACTATGTGCTTTGTAGAAGTACAGGAAGCCATTACTGAAATCTCAATTCTTGAATCTCAAAATCCAGGATGCATAAAATTATGGTCTTTTTCAGGTAAATGTATTTTTCAAGAATAGCAGATGCCCAGCAAATAAATACATGTAACACAGTAAGTAGTCAGTAAGTACTCATTGTAATTTTTGTGTACAAAATGATGAACCACATAGTGATTAATGCACTGAACATCCCAGGTAGGGGACTCAGGAAAGTCTGATAGACAAACAGTGAGAAATATGCTGACTGGCTCTCTGAGTCAGAATCTATTTTTCATATGCATGCTTCTAATTTTCTTGAAATATTTAGAAATTTAATCCATTACACTGTGAGGTATTTACCTATTTTTAAATTTTTGTATGTCTCTATCTTAGTTCATCTATACCATGTTGAACATTTGGTGGTCAGAAGATGAATTATGGGTATCAATTTTCTCCTTCCCTCACGTGGGCTCTGGAGGATCAATTTCAGGTCACCCGGCTTGGCAGCGAGCACTTTCACTTGCTGAGCCATCTTACTGGCCCTTCATTTCATTTGTTTACTTACTTAATTAATTACATTTTCTTGCTAGGGATAAAAACCAGGATTGATGGCTAGGCAGGTGCACCAATCCTGATGTACTTCCCAAGGGTATAGGTCTATGTAAGAGAAAGAATGAGTGAAGAACTTTTCATGGTATGCACTTTCTGAAAAATATGCAACAGAAAGGTCTTAATTTACAAATCTCTCCAATTCATACTTTTACTTATAGCTCAATTCACCTATCAGAACTTAATTCTTATCAATATGCCAATATACAGCTTAGCTATTAAATTTCAGGAACACACAAAAAGTGACATAGATTTTATATTTACATTTTGTTATGAAAATGTATATACTATTGACAATCTTGTTAACGTGTTTTTCAGAAAACCTTTGTTTTTTTAATTTTTAATATTTTTTATTACGTATTTTCCTCAATTACATTTCCAATGCTATCCCAAAAGTCCCCCATACCCTCCCCCCCACACTTCCCTACCCTGGCCCTGGCGTTCTCCTGTACCGAGGCATATAAAGTTTGCGTGTCCAATGGGCCTCTCTTTCCAGTGATGGCCGACTAGGCCATCTTTTGATACATATGCAGCTATAGTCAAGAGCTCCGGGGTACTGGTTAGTTCAGAATGTTGTTCCACCTATAGGGTTGCAGATCCCTTTAGCTCCTTGAGAACTTTCTCTAGCTCCTCTGTTGGGAGCCCTGTGATCCACCCAATAGCTGACTGTGAGCATCCATCCACTTCTGTGTTTGCTAGGCCCCGGCATAGTCTCACAAGAGACAGCTATATCTGGGACATTTCAGCAAAATCTTGCTAGTGGATGCAATGGTGTCAGCGTTTGGAAGCTGATTATGGGATGGATCCCTGGATATGGCAATCACTAGATGGTCCATCCTTTCGTCACAGCTCCAAACTTTGTCTCTGTAACTCCTTCCATGGGTGTTTTGTTCCCAGTTCTAAGAAGGGGCATAGTGTCCACACTTTGGTCTTCATTCTTCTTGAGTTTCATGCGTTTAGCAAATTGTATCTTATATCTTGGGTATCCTAAGTTTTGGGCTAATATCCACTTATTAGTTAGTACATATTGTGTGAGTTCCTTTGTGATTGGGTTACCTCACTTAAGATGATGCCCGCCAGGTCCATCCATTTGGCTAGGAATTTCATAAATTCATTCTTTTTAATAGCTGAGTAGTACTCCATTGTGTAAATGTACCACATTTTCTGTATCCATTCTTCTGTTGAGGGGCATCTGGGTTCTTTCCAGCTTCTGGCTATTATAAATACGGCTGCTATGAACATAGTGGAGCATGTGTCCTTCTTACCGGTTGGGACATCTTCTGGATATATGCCCAGGAGAGGTATTGCTGGATCCTCCGGTAGTACTATGTCCAATTTTCTAAGGAACCACCAGACTGATTTCCAGAGTGGTTGTACAAGCTTGCAATCCCACCAACAATTGAGGAGTTTTCCTCTTTCTCCACATCCTCGCCAGCATCTGCTGTCACCTGAATTTTTGATCTTAGCCATTCTGACTGGTGTGAGGTGGAATCTCAGGGTTGTTTTGATTTGCATTTCCCTGATGATTAAGGCTGTTGATCATTTTTTCAGGTGCTTCTCTGCCATTCGGAATTCCTCAGGTGAGAATTCTTTGTTCAGTTCTGAGCCCCATTTTTAATGAGGTTATTTGATTTTCTGGAATCCACCTTCTTGAGTTCTTTATATATATTGGATATTAGTCAGAAAACCTTTGTTAAATGAAATATGATGATAGCAAATATGAGAGTACATTTACTTCTATTTACATATAAATATACACAAGCCTCTTAGTAACAAATTATTGCCAATTATTTTAAGATGCCTTTTCCTTTATTCCCCTATAGCTGGAGGCTGAACCCAGGACCTTGAGGTTGCTAGGTAAGTGCTTAGCCACTGAAGTAAATCCTTAAAGGTGTTTTAAATTTTCTTAAATGAACACTATTGAGACTTCACTGCAATTTTAAAAGTCATAAACTTAAGTCATTCTTTTGCTTCTTTGACATACTTTCACAGAAAGAGTAAAAAAACCACATTAATAAGACTATACATACTTATATTAGAAATGACAGTCCCTAAATAAGCCTAGGAATCATGTTAGAATTCATGTTTATTCTCTCTGACCTTTGGATCTCACTGGAATGTTTTAGACACTGAAAAATTCAATGTATATACATATATGTACATATATACTGCGTCTGTGCATTATCCAGCAAAGGTTGTTCAGAGTGCTCTGGAAAAAAATGTCTTTAACAAGTGGACCTCAGAGCAGTTTCCTAAACAAAGATTTTCAGTAAAAGGCTAGAAGTGTTAAGTACATTGAAATTCTGTCATTGAAAGAAACAGAAAACCTGGCATAAGTTGGCAGTTTATTTTTGTCATTTTTCTCTTTTAGTGGAACTGAAAATAATAGCACACACACACAAGTGGAAGTGTGTGTGTAGGGGAAAAGGTTGCGATGTTGAAAATGATATTAGTATTTCTCCAAAGAAAACAACTTGCTTTCCAATTCACAGATGCTAATAAGCATAGAGAGAGAAGCACAGTCCAGAGTCCCAACAGAGAGCTTCCCCAGTGTACCACAGAGCTGGTCTACAGGCTGTCCTAGCCTACTGCAAAAACATCTAGTTGTCTTTTCAGTCCTTCTGATTAAAAAAAAAATCTCAAAACATCAGTTGAATATTTGAAAAAGGAATCATATTAAAAGCACCTGAAACTCGCATTGTAAATAGAGAGCAAAAGAATGTTACCCTTTCTCCTATTCACAGGCTCAGAGAAATGGCCTCCTCCACCCCAAATGACAAGTGGCAGGCTACGTTTAACTGAACAGATGCTACCATTGACGAGTGATGTACAGATCTCCACTCAGAAGTTACTCATCATGATTACCCTCTTGTAGTGCCCACCAAACCATACTCCACACTAACTCCCTGAACCTGCATATCTTAGAGAAGACTCTCAGGAGGAATAGAGCAACTTTGGATGCTGTAATCATACTAACTCAATACATAACAACTCAGTTCATAGAAGAATGGACAAAATATATTTTGTCATGGGTCAAATGTTCAAAACAGTTACAAGTCAAGGAAAGAAAAGAAATGAGAGTTTTTGTTTGTTTGTTTGTATTTGTTTTTGTTTGGTTTTTGGTCAGCATAATTAGTATATATATATATATATATATATATATATATATATATATATATATATATACACACACTCACATATATATCGAATTTAAAGAATAGACACAAGGGCTTTGCTTACTTGTGCTACAGTCAGTTCAGAACCCTCTTTCCTTTTTTACCAATCCATTGGATCTGTGAGGATCAGTCAGGTCGACAGAGTTGGAAACGTGACAGCATGTTACTTGACTGAGATCAATACATGTCGGCAGAGACTTTAATTCAGAAACTCAATGACAACTCACTGTATTTGGTGACTTACAGAATCATGATCAGAAAGACCCAAGTATAACACTACATGAATATAGAGAGAAATAAAAGAATATAGGTATTTCCCTAGGATAATAACAGTAAATTTTACTATCTTATTCTTTTCAAGACATTTAAAAATATTGCAAAGAATGAGATAGCCTGTAGTGAAATTTTGACAACTCCCTTTTGCATGAGAGAGAAAAAAGGTATAAGATGAAAAATATGAACACTGTGCAGGCTGTTCATTTCTGACACATTTATTCTATTTCAGTTTTGGCAGTCTCAATCAAAGGAATTAGGAAACCTTAGAACTTAAATATACACACAAAGAGTAGGAAAGGTTGTTAGCGCATTAGCACACTGGAGATATTAGATCTTGATACTAGTAATGTTATCCTTTCTCCTCCTAGTCACATGCCCAGAGAAGTGCCCCACCCCCCCCCCCCCCCAATGACAAGTATCTGGCTATGTTTAATAGAACATATGCTATCATTGAAGAATGATAGAGAAAACTGTTAGAATTTCATTGTTTTATGTGTGGTCACCCATGATGTTTCCTTTTCTCATAGGTAGATCTTTTTGTGTGTGTTTCTGAAAATGTTATCCAATTTTATTACTGTAATTGAAAATGTGACTAAATGTATCACTGGACTTTATGATGCTTACAATAGTTTCTTTAGGAACTTTTTCCTGTTTCTTTACTCCTCTGTTCCCTTCTGTGTTGAGAACCAAACCCAATGTTTTCTACATTCTAGGCGAACACTCTGCAACTGAGGTATATATCCTTTGCTCTTGTTTCTTTTTTCGATATGAAAAATAACACTAGAGTTCAAAGTATTTGTTATTAAAATTAAGAGAGTTCATGAATAAGTGTGTGATACTACATCTAAAGAAGACATGAAGAGACCTTCCTACATCCAATAAAAGCAAGATTTAATGTTTTAAAAACACAGTGGTAGATAGCTCAGTAGTTACAAGGGCTTGCAGTAGTTAAAAAGGATCTCTTCTCAGTTCCCAACACCCACATCAGCAAGCTCAAAACTGCCTGTAACTCTGGCTCGATGGCATCTAAAGATCTCTCCTGGCACTGTGTGTGCACCAGCATACTGCATAAAATCACAGGTATGCATGTGCACATACAAAAATAAACTTTTAAGTTCTTTTTAAAGGATGGAAAATCTATACATAAAAGAAATAACCAAATAACGGACAGCATGTGATGATCATTTAAACAGATTATATTGGGAATGAGGGCAGGTGAACATCTAGGGAAGACAATGTGGAATTGATAGTTTGGAATCTCATTACTAACAAAAAAAGATGGCTTTACCTTTTGTTTGCTTAGTTTAAAAGGCACAGAAAAGTATCAATAAAATATAATCAACTTCAAGAACTTGTTCTATAACTAGACAAATCATTTATCCAATCAAATAATACTTTCATAAGGGCTTCATGGAATTTGTTGGTTTTGTTTAATAAAATCTTTAAAATATTTGTAATTAATAATAGTGAATAGAAATGGAAATGTAAAAGAGGAAAATCCATTGTATTATAGTCTCATTCTTTTATTTCAAAAAACAAGTAAGCTACACCTACTGCTTCTAGTGGGAATAAAAATGGTAATTCTTATTCATAAAATGGATTTAAGAGTCACATTTGAGGAAATAAGCAAAGAAGAAATGAAAATATCTCCCAGGACATATTTGTAAAATTTACAGTTATAAACTTTGCCTTCATTACTAGTCTTGTTATGTTTAAATAAAAACTAGGAGAGCACAGAAATTGCAGCTTTGTGGGACGAGCTTACATAGACTGACTGACATTTTAAATTTGAACCCTAATATCATGGATGAGTTAACTAACAGTTTAAAAGGGGGTGGGACAGTATAGCTCATTTGAGAACACTAACCTTGTATTCAGAAGACCTGGGATTTCATCCCCAACCTCCCTCTTCAATACTGCTTCATATCTCAGATTAGAGACATGGCCAGACTGTTCTGGGAGTCTGGCATGGCTCGTGGGAGAACAGGAACAGCCCTTTATGCAGTGTATTCATGATAAAAATTTGGACACAATATCTATAGAGCAGCCAATTAAAAATAGCAGAAGTTATGTCTAGACTCAGCGAGCTTTAATAATGTAATATAAATATTTTAATTGAGAAGACAGCTCTGTTCTTTGCAACCCAGTATATCTCAGTGATTAATTTCCTTAACTTAGTTCTAGCTAATTTGATTTGGACTTTTCTCACAGCAAAACAAAAGCAATGTGACTCACAGTCTGTGTGCAAACATGTGCATATGTGTCTGGGAAGCCAGAGTATTGTTCTTCCTTTAATGAGTATGCAGGTTAAAATGAACGAAATCATTTCAGGTCTTCTCTTTGACCATAGAAAAGTCTACCAGCACACTATAAATATGATTATTCAGTTGATACTCAACTAATGCAACTTACTATTCTGCTTTTCTATGAAGATACTTGGGGGGGTAATAAGGCACAAACACTTTAAAGTTATTAATTACTGCTTGTGGCCATTTCAATGAAAAATATCCTCTACGGATTCATGCATTTATTCACTCGGTCCCTGGCTGGTGGTGCTGTTGGGGGAATTTATGGAACCTTTAGGAGGTGGAGGCTTGCTGACAGAAGTACACATTACTGGGGATGGGCTCTGGGGTTTATAGTCCACCCCAAGTCCTGTTGTCTCTCTTTCTGCTTCCATCTCTGGACAGCATAAAATCAGTCTCCTTCCTGTCCCTTTCACCATGCTTTTCCTAACCATTGTTTTGCTTCCTGAACCATGATGGCCTCTATCTAAAATTCAGAGAACATAAATTTTCTAAACCATTGACAAGGACATTTGTTTCTGGAGATTTGTGACATTAAAACCCAAAACATGTGGAACAGTGTTTTGTTGTGACATGCATTTCAGGTGTGCGAGGCATCAGTAATTACCTAACTAAATCCTACCACACCAAAGGCAGCTTCTAGAAGGTACTATCTGATATATTATTGCGTCCTGTCTAGATAGAGTGACTTCGGGAAGGCACAGTAGTATTTCTATATGTTGCCTTTTGTATCTAAGCTATTTGGCCTTGGAAAATTTTGTTCACATTGTATATGTAATGAGAAACTATAGCTTCAGTGAAGAAATTCTTTTATTTCTGCATTTATTTTATTATACAACTCCTTAAATTTCTTGAGGTGAATAAGAAAATCTATTTTTACAAAGGTTGAACACAAACTCTTAATAAAAAGGTATCCAGCTTTATGGTTGGGTCTGTTAAATAAACAAATAATGCATAATATTTTTTAAAAAAGGTATCCACTGTTGCAATGTTTATAAATCACTTTTATTATGTTGTAGCATATGCTAATGTGGTTAAAGAGTCTAAATGTACTAAATGCTGTTGAGTCATAGGCAAGCACCTTGACTCAAAATATATATTATGAAAATTAAACACAAAAAGTCATTACTCATAGTTTTCTCATAGCGGTAGATTTAATAAGATAGTTTTATCAAGTTCCACAGACTAACTTGACTTCTAAATATAAATGTACTCACAGGTCTGTATAGAATAGCAGGAGATTTTACCCATAGGTGTAAAGTGGAAAGGCAATATTGAATACTAATCTGTTGAATTATCTATCACTGTACATTTTGGAGGAAGGAAATGAAGACTGACTCAATTATCTTTTCAGTCTGGTCCACTTGCACAGCTAATGGCATAAGGCAGCACACTATGTAAGACAAATATGAAGATGGAGATCAGACCTGAAACTGGAGGGGGAAATAAGTCTGGACACAAAACGAGCAATCTGACCAGACCAAAGAAATAAAAAAAAAAAAAATCACTGACCTTTCTTCTATAAAATATGATTTTAAAGTAAAAAAAAAAATCTAGAACTGCTATGGTTCGCATATGAAATTTACTCCATAAACTCACATGCTTAAGGCTTGTTCCATCATGTGGTTCTGTTTTGTCAGGCTCTGTACACTAAATGACGTGGCATCTAGCTGGGGAAAGCAAGTCACTGTCCTTGTGGGCAAAAACTTTGTCTTGGCCCCTTCTTTCCTGCTCCTCCAGGATAACATAGGTGAACAGCCTCATCTTTATATTCTTCCTGATGTTAGGTGGCTCCTCAGACCTCAAACAATGGACTCCCTGAATATGGGTAGGAAGCTCTGAAATACAAAACTAAATCATTCATCCCTTGAAACAGTGTCTCTCAAGCATCTGTCACAACAAATAACTGATGCAAGTGCCTTTGTCTTATTATACTGACAAGACTATACACACACATGGATCACTTTCAGAACTTTCCTATTACATCAGGGCTTTCTTTCTCCAGGTATAAAATGACCATATAATCAATATTATGGCATAGAGGCAAATTGTAACTCGCTAGTTATGACCATGAAATAAGTAGAACAATAAACTATAGGTCTATGGGGATAGCAATGAGACTGTGAATACTTCCTAGATGAATGGAAGTTATCAGAGCCTCTATAGGATTTCACCTACTGCACAATCCCATTGCCAAAACTGGATATAGCTTCAGTATATAGTGAGGATACTGATGCATCTAGAAGGCAAAAGATAAGCTGGATACAGAACACCATGATTCAGGATCACAAGGTCATCATCCACGATGATGTTCAATTCTGCAGTGATGCAGCTGTTTGGGGATCTTTTAGTTGGGTTCCCTTAGGTCATTCCGATAAAACCATTGGCTTGACAAACTAGACTTGTGTGAGATTTTTAGTTTGGTCTATCATGGATGTCTTGCTTGAATACATTAGCAATGTCTAAGCATTGTATCAAGGTCCATAGCATTATGGTTTATGGCCTATAATTGTGCCTAAAAAAATGTGAAGGTTCTATAGACATGTATTGTAAGTCTTTCTGATTATGGCAAGTCATAAAAAAAAACCCTATAAAATTAAGAAAAAATTTAAGTCTAATTAAGTATCATTCCTTTCCAGGAAAGTTGTAGAATTTACTTTGGTATGTTAATTTATTAAGGGAGAGTTTACACTGACTTACAGTTTGAGAAGGTACAGATTATCTATGTGAATCAGGAGCACAATGTGTCCACACTTAGGAAGCAAGGAAGGACGGGAAGTAGTACAGGACAATTAGAGTCTGATGTTCTTTTAAAAGAAACCCACTTATTCTAGCTCTAAAGGTTCTACGACTTTTCAGATGTGCCAAATACTTTCCCATGACAACTGCAAGATTTTACATACCAATCTCAGATCTCTAATGCTTGGGATAGTTTTTCTCATCATGCATTAAATTTTCCAGACAACAATTGATTTTTTTCTCATATCACTATCTAAAAGCCACTGTGCTTTCTATCCAGAAACTGGGCAAAATGATGGTAGATACCGGAACGGCCCCCTGAACACAAGCCATTAGAATAATTATTAAACAGTTTTAGCAAACTTTTTTTCTCAAGTTCCAATGTCACTCTGTGATAGTGGATATCGATTGTTACCTTGACAGTGTCAATAATCACCCCTTTGAGATAAACCTCTGAGGGGTGTGTGTATTTTGTTAACTGAAGAGAGAAGACCAATATTCAATGTAGGCAACCCTATTCTCTGGGCAAGAATCCCAACCTGAATTAAAAGGGGAAGGTGACTGATATAAGTGCTATCATTTATCTCTTCCTGCTTCTGCCTCCTGACTGTGTGTTTGGGGGGAGGGGGATACTGAGAAAGACTTCCTCACGCTCCTGCCCACTGTGCTTTCCACCAGTGCAAAATAACACGCTGGGATTTGGGTTAGCAAAAGTCATTTTAGAAAAAGAATGTTTTGTTCACTGTGTTAAAAGGTGGAATAAAGTCAAAATAATGAAAAAGGAAAATAGCCTAACTTTTAATCACACTTATCCATCTAATTTGCTTGCAAAAATATACTACAAGTCTGCTTTTCCACATTAACAGATGGGGTAAGAGGTAATAATTCCCCAAAGCTACAAAGTAAATCCAGGAGGGAGATTAAAAGCAAACAGATAATAAGATTGATAATTTAATTATTAACATTAATAACACCCTGGCTCCTGATATGGAACTGTAACAAAAGAAAAAATTAACCTAGTATTTAACTGAGAATTTATTTACATAATAATAAATTAAGAAAAAAAGAATATATGTTGCTAGGATTTCCCTCCAAGTATAGTCAGTTTTGGATGGACAATGTAGCCTTTGATTCTTTAAACAATTTTATATCTCTAAAAGTTGAAAATGAAAATGAGGATCACTGTAGTATAGGTATTTGTTAAATGTTTAACTGTCTGCTAAGGTCTGTGTTAAGGATGTTAAAAACTCGCCTTTTTTCCCCCTCAGACTAACTATGGAATAAAATCAACCAAATAGTTTCTAATGTTGCCCCTACATTTGCCAATGGGAAAACACATTGCCGTACAAATCTTGTTTGAATTTTCTCTGTCTTTGCCTCAGCATCATGATAATTTAGGAAGAAATATGTTTCCAAACTTAATAGGAAGAATTTAAATTTAGGACACTCTTGGGTAGAGTAATTAAGTTCCACACTTGTCTAAAGTTGAACAGTTGATGTTTGGAAAGATAAATCATTATGCACAGGGAAGGCTTGGTATCCACCTGCCTTAGACATCAAAGCTCTCACCAAAATTTCAGTAGTTTTGCTCTAAAAAAACTTTTTTATAAAAATTTTTATTTGGGGACCAACTTTCACAATGTGGCTAACGATACTGCTGATCTCTTGGACTCAAGGGACACTCTGGATTCAGCATCTTGGGTATCTATCTCAGACTGAGGTGACCCTTCTGATTCAACTTCCTTGGTATCTCAGATTGCAGGCAGGTACCCCTGATCCCAATTCTAGTTCTTTTATATTATAAATTGGCCTCGTTGAAATTCTTAATAGGCACAAACTCTCAAAACCCGGAAAGATGGAAAGGCTCATTTAACTTGACTTGAATGGGTCCTATAAGATCAGGCACTTCTACAAAATTATTTGTAGAAACACACTGAGTTTCTATAGTTGAGAAGTAAGGGTATAGCCAGCGTGAGAAAAGAGACAGCTTTTAAGTGCTGAAATTGAGAAAACTATACAGAAATACCACCAAACCATAATATCTTATTACAACTGTACCTGCGTCCCACTTTCCTGAGATAGAAGACACATTGTAGGATGCTTTCCATACATTTTCTCCCTTTCTTCCTATTATTATTAATTATTATTATTATTAAATTAGCATGCAAATTAATGAGTTTCTTTATGATGTTTTTACACATGCCATTATGTCCCAAGACAATTTCCTTTTCTCTTCATGTCACTTCTGTGTTTAAATCTAGATGATATCAAGTTCTTCGTATTTTTTTTTAATTTTGCAAATAACATAACAATGATGTACAGGCTCCACACAGGAGAAGACTCCATCAGACACGTTGGGATGGGAACAGGCTGAGTCTCTTTGTGAAAGTATATATGAGCTATGGTAAAGAATCTGCTCTAAGAGCTTCATTACTGTAGATACAGAAAAAAGCTCGCACCTTATACGAAAAGACAGAGAATGCAGGTGGTGCACTGCCTTGTGGCTTTATTGGGCAACAAACTCCAAGGTATAATAAGAGATAGGATACATGATAAGAGATAGAAAAATAAATGTATTAATATGACTTATTAATAAACAGTATCAAATTATATATTTTTCTACATAGTTGCATAGTAACCTGTTTGGAAGAGTAATAATAATAATAACAATAAAAACAATAACAATAAAAGATCTTTTGATAAAGAGTAGCAGTTCTGTTTGTTTTTCCCCAGGAACCAGGCTTACTTCTCCTAAACTAGGAGCTCCTCAGTGAAAAGCTGAAAATAATTTGTTTGCAGATAGCAATTCATAAGCTAGACAAGTGACTTAGTTCATGTATATGTGTGTGTATATATATATATATATATTTTCAAATTTTCATAACATATCAAGTGAAATGGAGATGATTTCAAACGATTTGCTCAAGGTCATGTCTGAACCAAAAGGAATGAGACACAGGAATTCTAATCAGCTCTTTGTCTCTAACCATTCTTGATGTGTTCTTTCTAAACCTTATGGGCACAAAACTTATTTTACTTCATTTTTTAAAAAGAAAATAGCTATTATTTTTCTATTACTGTACAGAAAGATCCTGTGAATCGTTTCTCCAATTTCTCATCTGTAGGCCGAGATAAAACTATTCATGTAAAATGAATTTATTGCATAGGAATTTCCTGAGCTGCTTTAGCGTGAAAGGCGGTTGAGAGATAAGGCATTATTCATATGCATGCAACAGCAGTGAGTTTCTTCAGAACAACTTGCAGTTAATATCTACGCCCAGAATGGTCATTAGTTCTCAAGCAAACACGACAGAAGACTGAAGGAGCCTTCTAACAGTCTACCTCATTTAGGATCCGCGACTTAAAAATGAACAAGTGCCTCTTCTAACACTGCGAGCCTAGTCTTTAAACAAGTCAATCACTGCCAAGTACATTTGAGCTCCTCTTCACGAAGAATATCTCCACAGGCAAGTGAACAATCAGCTTGTCTTTTCTTCCCAGGAGCCTCGCGAACAGGAAGCTTTTATTTGTTTCAAATTGGAAGAAATAGATGACTAGAAATGAATTATGGCTCCACTGATCAGCATTATTTCCCAAAATGTATTCATGGGAAAACATCGGGCTCATTATTTAAGGAGAGACAGGTGTTCTCTTCTTAGATTAATTGGCTTAAAAACCAACCAATTTGGTCTTTTCAGGAAGTATTACAAGCAAAAATTCCCTCTGCCTTTTGAATACCTTAGTAAAGGACACCACAAAGGTAACCTCCTAAAGAGGAGGAAGTATGAAGGACAACGAGCTGTAATAACTCATCTACTGTGCCCTCCCCTTGTGAGGGCAATGTGACCTCCTGGCTAGTATCTGAGGAACAATAATTTTTTAAATTCCCTGACTGGTAAACAGATTTGTTAATGGAATAAAGAACAAAATACATCTGAGTGTTGCCAACTAAATTCTGGGGGATGTTTAAGACTATCTCAGTAACAATAGACACCTGGCTCCCTCAAGGTTAATACATCAGGACCAGGCGTGGTCGTGTCTGTGCATCTTTTGCCCCTACCTTATGGAGACGGCACATTGAATTCTTTGTATAAAAAAGTATTTTTTTCCATGATTGATTGTGCTGATCACCATATACTGAGTCACTATTTTGACTTCTACAGACCTTTTGGAGATTTGAAATTTAGTTTTTACCTAACCTTAATATTCCTATGTTTGGAAATGCAGGTAGACTTTATGCATTGTAAAGAATTAGGTTAAGGTTAGGACTACATATCATTGATGGGTCAGAATGTAGGATAAGGTTCTGTCTCTTATGATAGTTTTTACAAATCTTACTATGAAAAGCATTAGGGAGTTAAGAAAGTCGAGTAAAAGGTTTAAATTCTTGTTTTGGAAGTATCCAGTATCCATGTGGCAGTCCCATAGAGAATGGAGATGAGGATACAAGAGAAATAAGCTAGAACAGAGGCAACTAGCAGTTGTAAGACAGGATGGACAGGTAGTAGATGGACAGGTAGTGTAGATAGCTGTATCAATAACACACCTGATTTCCAGTCTTCAAATGCTTAAAGGGAAGGCCCACTCAGGGACTCCGGCAGCAAAAGTTCTCAACAGGTCATGCCCTGGAAGATGGGGTTTCAGAATCAAACCTGTATTAAGGGGATAATTATAGCCAAGTTCTCCCTGAATTGATGGATTAAACTAAAGTAGGAAAGTAAATCAGAGAGGGATGCTTTCATGTGAAGTCATCTACTTTCTTCCTTAGTATCTCCCTCTCATGTATCCATTATCTGATAACTGAAAAGAATAAATCCTAGTTCTGAATTATGTATTCCTCTATCAGCACTGTTCTTTTTATTTTCAATTTTAACTTATTTTAAGTAAGAACACAAACATATTAATTTAGTGTAAGAAAAGGGAGCTATTCTTCTTTCCCTAACTGGGCTGCCTTATCTAGATTCACGTGGAGAGGAAGTGCCTAACCATGAAGAGACTTGATGACCTAGGGTGGGGTGATATATGGTGGGGGTGGAGGGACTGTGCAAGGAGAGGGGCTAGGCGAGGCTGGAAATTAATGATAAAAAGATATCCAGGGGCTGGAGAGATGGCTCAGTGGTTAAGAGCACTGACTGCTCTTCCGAAGGTTCTGAGTTCAAATCCCACCAACCACATGATGGCTTACAACCATCCTTAATGACATCTGACTCCCTCTCCTGGTGTGTCTGAAGACAGCTACAGTGTACTTACATATAAAATAAATAATAAATAAATCTTTTTAAAAAAGATATCCAAAATAATACATTTAAATGCACAGACAACAGCAATGATAGGAGATATATAATATCCCTCAAGTTAAATCCAGGAATTTGTTTTTAATGACAGTATCATTTAAATCAGGGAGGATTAATTTCTTGTAATGTCACAGTAAAAGTAAACAAGTTTTTTTTTTTAAACTAAGCATTTAAATGTGAACTATGTGAACAGGTCAAAACTCACATTAATGGCCCAGACTAACTAAGAAAAGTTGAACTTAACTCGGTTGTTAAAAAAGTAGGGTATAAAAGTTATAGCACCATCTCTATGAAAGGAATTAAATGCCTTAAATGTTTTAGTGATGAAAAGTGCTCACTTAGGTAGAAAGCTTGGCTCTTTAGCATGACTCATATGTAAGCGATTCAGATAGGAAGACTTTTATTCTATTTTTAATAACAGGTGCTGAGGAAAGGGCATGGCTCATTTATGTCTTGTACTTTGTATTTTACATTCTGGTTCTATTATGTAACACTTTGTCAGTGACTTCTGGAACCTTCAGTACTAACTTATATAATGCTTGATCTACCATATGAACATGTTTTGGGGAAAGTAAAATATAATGAAAAATTAATTCCATTTTACTAGAAATGAAGACATTCCATCCCTTTGAGAATTCTTTGAAAGTTGACCACTAGACAGTTTTCTTAAGGAGTGCCGATTAAATACTTAAAGTTTAAGTATGCTAATTAAAAGAAAGTTTTGTGTGCTATTCGTATGTATCTCTTATGAGAACATTTCAAACAAACATTAGTACATTTAAATTTTGTAGGAAGAGAAGCTTAAGTAAATATAAATTCTGTATGCAATTGTAATTAATATACTTTATAAAACATTCACAGGTTATAATGAAACCTGAGATCTGTGTTCAGGCAGGTACACTCTCTTCTGCATAGATGATGACTAACTGATCTGCTTTGAAGTGTTTCTCCCAGAAAGTTCCTCATAGGATATTTCTTTACTTTGGCTTTCATGTGCTCATGAAGTCCAACTTATACCATGCAAGTTCAGTTGTATCATTTTGTGGAAGAGTTCAACTTCACAAATCAATGCATAAATAATTGTCATCCTACTAGTAAATGTCATTTAAAACATACTGTCCACTTACCATAACAATCAAATGCTGCATCAGTCTGAAGATGCTATGATGAGGACTGCTGTTAGTCCAATGTGTGAGAGACAAATGACGAATTTGTAATATAGGTTCTATGTTGACTTGATTAAAATATTTTCTACTATATATATTTTTAAGCTTTATTTAATTAAAAAACTGTGTGTGTGTGTGTGTGTGTGTGTGTGTGTGTGTGTGTGTGTGTAAGTGACTGTGTGTGAGTGTGGGAACATGGTTGTAAGTCACCCAGAGGCCAGAAGAAGACATTCGATCTCCTTGGGCTGGGGCCTCAGGTGGTTGTGTGTAGTATGTGCTAGCTTCTCAGAACTCCACTAGGATCCTTTAGAGCACTGACTTGCAATCTTCCTAATGTTGCAATCTTCCTAATTTTGTGACCCCTTAATATAGTTGTGGTGACCCCTAACTATAAAATTATTCTTGTTGCTACTTCATAACCGTAATTTTTCTACTATAATGAGTTGTAATGTAAGTATTTGTCTTTTTTGTTGGTCCTAGGAAACCCTTGTAAAAGGGACTTTCAATTTTCAAAGTGGCCCCAACCCACAGGTTTAGAACCACTGCTGTACACAAACAGTACAGTTTTAAACTCTGAGTCATTTCTCCAACCTTTATTTTTATTTTTAAATGAAATTACTTTTAGAGGTGAAATCCTATCCATTACAGTGTTATCTGTTGCATTAGAAAATAACCAGTGGGAAGCTAAATTACCCTACCCAAGCTTTATCAATACTTAGGATATTCAATTGACCTGCTTAGCCATTATTCATATTTTTTTCCTAAACATATCATGGGAGTTAAGTAGTCAGAAATTTGGTGCAGTGTTCAATTGCTGTTACAACTTTTGATTGGTGCTGCATAGTGTGATATGGTGGCTTGTGCAGGTTTCATAATAATCAATCATTTTGTTGGTCTCCAGTGTGACGAAGCCAAAAAGATCTGTCTTATACTAGCACGAGTAAAAAAAAATAATGTAGGTATTTTTCAGAGTACCTGGATAGGGAATTATTTTATATAGGAAGACATAAGTTTATGGACTATTGAAGGTTCAATTTGTAGCTCCTTTGAGCCCTCTTCTCTTAGACAAAACCCTAAGTACACACTGGGAATTGAGTCTATCTATCTATCTATCTATCTATCTATCTATCTACCTACCTATCTATCTATCATCTTGTCGGTAGGGTCTCATGCATTTAATTTGGCCTTAAAGATGACCTTGAATTCTGTGATGGCTTCTATGAGAATGGTTTACAGAGGCTCATCATTTTGAACATCTAGTTCCTTGGTGGAATGTTTTGAGTAGTATTAGGAAGTGAGCTTTCTTGGGCTCTCTCTCTCTCTCTCTGCCTCTGTTCCCTTATCATGATGGAGCTCTAGTGTTATTCGAGACACCACGATCCCACTATGATGACAGTGGATGAACCTTCTGACACTGTAAGCCAAGCTCCAGTTAAATGCTTTCTTTCATAAGAGTTGCCTTGGCCACGATGTCTCTTCACAGCAAAATAACAGTGACTAAGACAACCTCCTCTTGGCTCTGGCTCCAGAGCACCTGTCCAAGAATGAGCCATTTTTTCCCCAGGATATCTGATGACATTTAGATAATGTTATGTAATCATCTGTTTTAATTCACTTTTATAATACTTTCAATTGAGATATCTGTCATTCACAAACATGATATTCACAAATTTTATCATTTAGAGGATGTAAGAGGAACCATTCTTATTTTTCTCCTTGCTTCTAAAAGCCTCCCAAGGCCAATTTAGTAGAAGAAATTAAGAAATATGGAACAACTGTACTTTAATTAATACATTTTATTCCACATGTTTATTTCTTATGCACAGGTGAATGTCATTGGCAATCTTCAGTTTTTAATTGTAATACTGAAGAATCTTTTCAGCAATGACTATAAGATTTCAGGGGATTTTATTGTGATTGTGGAGCGAGACATCTTGAATATAAAATATGTTTTATTTTTCAAGAAATTAATGATTGTTTCTCACATGCTTGGTTTACTTTGTCTGCAATCATATTAAAAAGATACTCTGGTTATTTTCAGATGAATTCCTTTCTGGTCTGTAGAAACCTAAGAAGCTCTCAAACCCAAATCTAACTCTTAACTGTACATTATATTGTAACAAGCGTGCATGTGCTGGCTAGGTTTATATCAGTGACACAAGCAGTAATCATCTCAGAGGAGGGAACCTCAATGGAGAAATTGTCTGTATAAGATCAGGCCTTAGGGAAACCTGTAGGGGATGAATTAGTGATTTCTCCAGGAAGGCTCAGCTCATTGTGGGTGATGCTACCCCTGGACTGGTGGTGCTGTTACTAGAAAGCAGAGAGCAAAGCTGAGGAGCCAGCCAGCAAACAGCATCCCTCCATGACCTCTGCATCAGTTTCTGTCTCCAAGTTCCTGCCCAGCTTGACTTCCTGTCCTGATTTCCTCAATAACAGACTGCAATGCAGAAATGTAAGCCAATGTGTGAAGCTTATGTGTGAGTTGTGAAATCTAATTGCAAATTTTACATCATTTTCAAAATGACTTTCAAAAGGTTTGAGCAGTAGGTAAGTACAATAGAATTAAACAACACTGAAAAATACTTTAAACTGCAGTCTACCAAAGGGTAAGATTTGTCTTCATATATTGTTTCTAGCCACACATTCAGGTTCCACTGAAAGAGTGAAGGCTGAATGCTTTCTCTTCCAGAGAGTTCTCATGACTCAGTAGAAGACATCTGTTGCCTTCCTCAATTTCCCTACAATCTACCTGTCTCTTAACAACCAGTTATCCTTGTCTTTTTATATTTAACTCTTACTTGGGGGTTACATGCCAGTTGTAGGAAGTACTTCACACATAGTAACTTATTTTCTATAATAAGTCTGACATGCCTATGCTGTTAGAGTTTCACAGGTGACAAGGAAGAAGTTCACAGACCCTTCTGAGATTATCACATCTTGTAGTAGATAGCAAGTCTCTTTATGAACCCAGAAAAATCTTCTGATCTTTCATCAGTTGCTTTAGAGTTCCTACAATACCCACCACCCAAGCATCTTCTTGACTGCCTAACACCCACAAGGCTTCTTAAAAGCTATTGCCCAAATTTTCTTAATCCAAAGTAAGCAATAGTCATCTTGATTGGCTCTCACACATAAGCTTCTTAAAAGCTATTGCTTTTAAGTTTCTTAGTTCAATGTAAGAAACCTCCCAAAGACATGAGGAGGAAGAAGAGGAGGAGGAGGAGGAAGAGGAGGAGGAAGAGGAGGAGGAGGAGGAGGAGGAGGAGGAGGAGGAAGAAGAAGAAGAAGAAGAAGAAGAAGAAGAAGAAGAAGAAGAAGAAGAAGAAGAAGAAGAAGAAGAAGAAGGACAAGAAGAAGGAGAAGGACAAGAAGAAGGAGAAGAAGGAGAAGGAGGAGAAGGAGGAGGAGGAGGGGGAGGGGGAGGAAGGGGAGGGGGAGGAGGAGGAGGAGGAGAAGGAGAAGGAGAAGGAGAAGAAAAAGAAGATTAAGATTGAAAACTGCATTTGTCTTTCCCAACCCAGACTGGCTGCTGTTGATAAGAACTGAACCTGTAATGCCTAAAATACTGAAAGTCTGTGCAGATGGAGATGAACAGGGTTGCTTGTTAAATCTCAGCACATCATACTAAGATAGTCCAAAGTGAGTCATGATGTAATACCTCGTTTGTATTGGAAATGAAGTAAAAGGCTTCCCATGGTGAACCATATAATATTAATAATAACAATAATAAAAACACCCATTCACAATAGATTATATTTTTCTATTTAAAATGATTGCTATGTAGATGTCTAAATCCATTCGATTCCAGATGTAATCACCTGGTATGTGAGCTAGGATTTTCCTGCTCAGTAATATCTCATCTACCAATGTGGCTTTCCTTGTCATTGTCATCTTCTCTACCATTAGTGATTAATCATTCTGTGGGGGGAGTAAACGAAGGACAAGGAACAACTTTCTAGTCTAAGGCTCATGAATCAATATGCTGATTTAGTATTGTTATGCAATTCAAGCCACTTACAAATATGTTGTACACTATTGAGCCAAGTTACATAATTGGCATGTTTTTTTCATTAAAACTATCAAATATTGAAATACTCATAGGGCTTAATAAAAGTTAACTTAGTCAACATTTCTTCATCCCCTGAGTATCAGATGAGATTTCGCTAAGTATCTTATTTAGCTTAGAGTAAATCCATGTCAAACACAACTTTTATAGGACTTCTTTTCATGGCCACGACTTGATTTTTAATTGTGTTGTCTGTGTTGTCTTTATAACTAAATAGTATTTTTTTAAAATTTATTGAAGCCCAGGCTCATATTTTATCTATCAAAGCCCCCACGTAAGTGTTTAGCACATATATGCACTTCTTCAGTGTTGAAAAAATGAAATCAAATATTTTGAGTATGGTCATAACTCATCTAGGCAGAACATTTATGGAGAGACTTAATATATAATTTAGAACTGCCACTTTTCAAAACGTCTATTGCCTGTCTTATATTTCTTGGCTTTCATAACTTTTGGCAAATTCTACTCAGATTATATTCCTATTTGTGACATTTATAAACAAATTAGCATATTTTTCTTCTTAAAAATACCTTCCTGTACTGGCTGGTTTTGTGTGTCAACTTGACACAGGCTGGAGTTATCACAGAGAAAGGAGCTTCAGGTGAGGAAATGCCACCATGAAATCCAGCTGTAAGGCATTTTCTCAATTAGTGATCAAGGGGGAAGGGCCCATTGTGGGTGGTGCTATTCCAGGGCTGGTAGTCTTGGGTTCTATAAGAAAGCAGGCCAAGCAAGCCAGGGGAAGCAAGCCAGTAAGTAACATCCCTCCATGGACTCTGCATCAGGTCCTGCTTCCTGACCTGCTTGAGTTCCAGTCCTGACTTTCTTTGGTGATGAACAGTAGTGCAGAAGTATAAGCTGAATAAACCCTTTCCTCCCCAACTTGCTTCCTGGTCATGGTGTTTGTGCAGGAGTAGAAACCCTGACTAAGACACTTCCTTAAGTCTATGGGAATCAAGCATATACTTACTCCGTTTGCATGCTTGCCTCCACACAGAACCACATCTAGTGATGATATCACAAAATACTACAGAAACATCACCCTCTACAATCATATTAAAACCCCCAATGCATCATCAGAGACTATACTGAGTCGCCCATGTGAAGTGCAAATTTAACCTCTTTGGGGCCCTTAGGCAGACTGGATGTCACATTTAAACACTCTGACAGTGTTCGAACATTCACTGTATTGATTACTACATGACAGTCTAGTGCTTGGACCACTGAAGTAAATTTCTGGTAACACCCAGTCTAGTAGCAGAGCCTAGGGACACTTTCCTTATCAGAAACCAGAGTTCTTAAGTGGGTTTATGACACAACAAACTCCCTTATAATTAGAGGAGAAATCAGCAGTCACTATGGGATGCTTTCCAATTATGGATTTCCTAGTGCTTGAATTAAGATGTCTTTGGAACACTCAGACTGTTCCTATCAATATGTCTGAGTTAGCTCCTAGAATTCCAGTATCCCTGGTGAGCTGCCTGTCTCCTTTACTGGCAGAGTTGTCATTATCTATCATACCAGATTTATTATTAAAAATGAATGGCTTGTTGTTGTTGCTAAAAGACAAGTCCATTTTCTACCATGGGGTATTTTTAGTCAACAGAAGGAAAATTACCAGAGAAATGGCAATTAGCATTTTCAGTATGTTAAAGAATATGTATTTGTCTGCATTAGTCTTTTGAAAGCAGAATACCGAATGACCCTCAAATGATATCTTTTAAATAATCTGACCAATTTCCCTCTTTTCCCAAGGCATATTATGTTTATCTACAGATGACTGCCATTAATATTTTTAGCATTACTTATTAAGACTCATGTCTTCGAGTCTTATTCAATATTGCTAATTAACTTCTTCATTACCATAAGCATGCTAGGAAGCCACACTACTTTCTCAATATCTTTAAACGAATAAACAAAATTGTGCAATATAAACACAAATACGGCGGCAGCTCATTGTTCATACAGATCCACACATAATGGCCAGTGCTACAGCTATAATCAGTGAATATTATCCTTACTCATCATAAAAAAGCATGGTAAGAAAGGGAATCTATACAGCTGCTGACATCAGAATAAGAGGGAGCATGTATCTAGGATGTATCTAGGATGCTGCCTACACTGCATCTCTTCCCATCACAACTATAGATGCCCACCCAAGGATAACCCATACCAAAAGGAGGCCAAAGCAGAGGTTAAACTAGAGAGAAGAGATCTTCCATTAACTATAACATTTTGTTTAGTGTTGGGGCACACTTATCATTCTAGCACTCAAGAAGCTGAGGCAGAAGAATCGTGATGAGTTGTAGCACAGCCTCATCTGAGCTTCAATAGTGAAACTGCCTAAAATGAATAAATAAATGAAATGCTATTTCATCACATGCAATAATACTTTGATACTTTCATGGTCAATATTAAATCATGTGTGTGTGTGTGTGTGTGTATGTGTGATATAAACATATAAACACACACACACATACACATACACACACACACCATAGATATGGCTCAGTGGTTAAGAGTACCTGCTGCTCTTTCAGAAGACCTGAATTTGCTTTTCAGCACGCACAGTAGGTAGCTCATTGCTGCCAATAACTGTAGAGAATCTGGCATCCTCCTTTGGCTTCTAAGTGTACCTGCATGCACATATGCATGTGTCCCTGTGGACAGACACACACACACACACACACACACACACATACACAATCTTAACATCAGAATGTTTAATTCAGTTGGGCAAGCTCACCAGATGTTTGTTTTCAAAGAGAAAAATGAGAAAACTAAGGCTAGACCAGAGCCTGATTGGGGTGGCAGGTTCTCTGGATCTGTGCATCCTTAGAGACCTCCTTTGGCAAAGAAAAGTGTCAATCACGCTGGTTCTAGGAAGGCAGAATAAATTAACACAGCCAGAAAGAGTGGTGGGTGGGCCTCAACGGGGCAACACAATGTTTCAGAACAGTTCCTTACCCAGCCATGCTTAGGGAAATCGGTGAAAATGGCTGGAAGAAAGCACTCGTCATGTGTGACATATTACGTGCTAGCACACCTGCAAAGATTAGCCGCCTCGATGAAATATTCAAATTGTACTGCATTCCATTTTTCAGGATGAAATATACCTTTGCCTTAAAATATGGAGATGTGAGGATTTACCTGCGGTAAGATGGAACCCCACTGCTTACATTTCAGAATTCCTTCCAGTACAGTAACAGCTCTAATTTGTCTTTCTGCCCACCCTTAACAACACCCCTCCAACATGGGAACAGAGCAAGATCATTTGCAGAGCTCTGTGTGATGGCCTAGGCGCAGAGTTCTTCTCATCGTGCCAATTTCTCCCATCTATTCAAGGTGAAGATAAATGGCACCCTGCTTTGCCAGGACAAGCTCACAAAGGGACGTGTCTATCCTGGATCAGGCTGCTGCTCTTCTCTGACAACCACGCAGACTGTAATTCCATGAGGACACAAAGCAGAAGCATTTAATGAAACAAAGTGATGTAGTTCTTTGTCAGAGCAGCCTGAGCCCACAGAGGCGGCAGGATACACATGGCTCTGCAGCATCCTAATGCACTCACACTAAGCCAGAAGCTCTACTTGACTGTTAATGTGCCTATTTCGGTGCTGCTTCTCTATCTAACACAGAATCTGACTGCGCTTGGGACTGGTTTCAAGTGCTGGATTCAGGACTTAGGACTCTGATAAGATGAAGTGCAGGAAAGAGGTAGAAGTGACCATTTTAATATGTTCCCAGAGTGACACATATATCCTCCACGCAGTGAGTCATTAGATTTGGAGTTTGCCCAACACCTACACAAAGATAATCATCAAAAATACTCACAGGGGAAAAAGAGGCAAAACATAATGGTATTCTCAGAAGAGTATGAGTCTCTTTATTAATCTACAGGGGTCGTGTTTTAGACAGTAATACTAAAATTTTCAACTACTTGTTCAGAATAGATTCTGGGATCTACTCTCACTATTTCTGAGTCAATCCAGGGACACTTTAAATTTGTTCCACATAATAACTTGAGTACCTTTTGACCACAGGGCTGACATGTACCCTATATGCACATACATACTTTTGTTACACAAAAATATGAAAAGATTTTGCCAACAGACAGTTGCTAAAAATGAAAGTGTTTTCTTTCCAGATAATTAAATAAAATTGCAATCCAAAACTCTAATAATTCTCTACAAATGGTTTTTTTATATGAATATTACATGACTATGGCTGCCAGCACTGGTTCTGTCACCAAGAGCATTGAATTGTCCTCAATGAACATACTCCTTCCTAAGGACGAAGAGTAAGATATACATGAGGTGATAGCCATATGTTTCTATGAACAAGTGCTTGCCAATAGGAGCTTGATATAGTTGTCTCCTGAGAGGCTCTGCTAATGCCTGACAAATACAGATGCAGATGCTCTCAGCCAACCAATGGGCTGAGCATGGGGTCCCCAAGTGGAGGAGTTAGAGAAAGGACTGAAGTTGCTGAAGGGGTTTGCAGCTCCATAGGAGGAACAACAATACAAACCAACCAGTACCCCCAGAGCTCCCAGGGACCAAATCACCAACCAAGCAGTACACAAGGAGGGACCCATGGCTCCAGCTGCATATGTAGCAGAGGATGGCCTTGTCGGACATTAATGGGAGGAGAGGCCCTTGGTCCTGTGAAGGCTTGATGCCCCAGTGTAGGGGAATGCCAGGACAGGGAAGTGGGAGTAGCCGGGCTGGTGAGCAGGGGGAGCGGCATGGGATTTTCTGAGGGGAAATGAGGAAAGAGGATAACATCTGCAATGTAAATAAAGAAAATATCTAATAAAAAGTTAAAACAACAAATCAAAAACAAAAACAAAAAAAGAAAAGTGAATACCCTAGACTAGCGATTTTTAATTGATTTACTATTAAAGCTCAAAGTACAAAGTTTAATTTCATATTGATTAGAATGGTTTTTATATTCAAATTCAATGAAGGTATATTGATGCTTATGATTTTCTTTCTATCTCTTTCCCCCCTTTTTGTTTCTGTTCTCATAAGCGTCTGGTGAAATTGAATGAAAGCCATTGTGGTATGAGATTACAACTGGACCATGTACTGGAACAGAGCATAAGAAGCACTTCTCAGTTCTCTGGCAGGATGGGGAAGCCACTGCATGGCACAGTCTCTCTGGGAGCAAACTCAAGAACATGCTAAGTGCTGCTTAAGGACTCTCTAATCAACAGATGGAAACAGACTCCAGCATGGCCAGGACTTTTAAAATTACAATAGTAACTCTCAGTCAAAGTTTTATTTTTTGGCTTTAGTTACTAATGGTCAACTGTTCGCAAAAGTAGTAAATGGAAAATTCCAGAAACATTTCCTGACTTGTAAACCAAACTGTTCTTGTTTCTGAAGTGAAAAGCATTGTGCATTCTCCTCCAAATTCACACTGTATTCCTTTGCATTCTCCATGTGCCTCTGGCTTAATTTGCTAGATTATCAGTTGTGGCACCGCAGTACTATCACCAAGAGTCCAACCATGCCATCAAATCCAGACGGGTTAGGACATATATTTTATTTCATTATGATTTATTAATTTCTTACTGCATCTAATTCATAAACTAAATACCATGACTGGTGGGAAGGCACAGGGAAGACAAAGTTCACGTCAAATTCGGTGATATTTGGTGACTCCTGCCTCTACAGGGGCTGTCTGAATGTAGTCATTGTGGATGAAAGGCACACTATTTTATCCTTAGCTCAAACAAGAAAGTATCAAAAAATAGGGCAGAGCTCTTTCTTTCACATTTATTTCCTTAACAATATTTTGACATTTTTCATTTGCTCATTACAATTAGAAGATGGAACTTAGATTCCTAAGACCTACCATTTTTTAAAAAATTAGCCTTCAATTCTCATCAAATGTAATATTAAAACACTCACATTGAATCAGTTTTGTTTAGCTCTAGGTATTATATTCCTTGCTGAGGCTCATTTTTCCATAAAAAATAAACTAAGTGCACATATTCATATACTTCTTTCTCATTAACATATCTTTGGTTATGAAGTCCCCAGCAGAAAAAAAAGTTTTCATTATCCTGTGTAACTACAGTTAAGTTGTTCTCAGAAATAGTCTACATACTTAATATTCCAATTATAAATGTATAAGTATCCCACATTCTGTCATGTTTCATATTATTAATCTCTGGAGGTTAGTTCAATCAACCTTCAGATGTAATATTTTAACAATGAAAAATATATGGTAGCTCATTACTCCTTAAGGAAACAGACCTCATTCATTCAATGTTCGATTTGTTCATCAAAGGGAAAGCACACTTATTTCCTTTGTATTTCTCTCTTCCTTTTTATCTCTATTCTTCATCCTAACTTTCATCATTTTGCCAATGCTGCCCAAAGATAATGTACATGAGAATATAGGTACATTCATGTGTGATTTCAGAAAATGGATAGAACCAGCTTAGGAGATATAAAGACAGCAACGATCTAGTTCTCCAATCTCTAAAGTTCTTAAAATTGCTCAGAATCTCTGCAAAGTTTCCAACTAATCCTTCTAATCCTCCAGTAATTAAATCTGCATCTTCAAGTATTTCCAAGAAGTTACCACACCAAGGTACCCCATCGCAGAGACCACACTATCGGATTCTCATTTAGGCTGTGTGCTGTGGATAATTTCTTGAGATGGAAATATGAAAGAATCACATGTTTAGGATTCCAAATTTAGCTTCTTTGGTTCGCATTTACGTTTATAAACTGAGTCTCTGGGGACTGCTGACTTTCTAGGATTTTTAAGGATAAGGTATGCGAAAACTAGCACAGTTGGGTTGGTGGGAGTTCTAAAACACTAGACAAGTTTGCTGGTCTTCACTCTACATTAAGTTTGGCACAGATTTTCTCACCCTCTTCACTTTGACTTCACCCCTTCCTTTCACCTTGCATCTTAGTATGACTTTTTCATTATTCTAAAGCATGGGGACAACATGACAAAGCTAAGCTTGCCAGTGTGACAAGGTCTGTAAATACAGCTATTTTCTTACATTTACATGTGGATAAGATGTTTCTCTGCATCATCATCATCATCATCTAGAGACTTTTTTTAAAAATGTGAGACAATGTCACTCTCTTTAGACTCACCAGAAGAGGGCATCAGATCCCATTACAGATGGTTGTGAGTCACAATATGGTTGCTGGGGATTGAACTCAGGACCTGTGGAAGAGCAGTCAATGCTCTTACCTGTTGGACCATCTCTCCAGCCCCTAAGATTATTTTTAAAGGCTTGAGTTTACAGCTAAAAAAAATTAACTCATGAAGTACATTGTGCAGAAAAAGAAGTACAAAATAATTTTGATTTGTATCTTCAGCAATAGTCATAGATTCATAGTATGTGTGAATCTGTACTGTTGCATAAAGATCATGAAGAGATACTCAGTTCTTCCAAAGCAAATGTAAAGAAATGCTCTCCATTTGTTTTCAGAGGGATCTAATAACATAACAAACCCCAGCCTATACAAACAGACATTATTATAAATTTTTAATCTATCATTTATGTATCTTGAGTTACATCATTTATCAAAATTATTGGAGCCTTTTGATATCTTGTGGAGTAGACTTCTACTGAGAAAAGTAGATTTGTACTTAAGACCCATGCTTGTGAGCTGTTATCTAAGGTACTTGGCCACTACTTCAAAGGTTTGAAATCAGACATTAAACACATAGCTATTTTAGCAGCTAATATAATTTCAGCTGAGTCTCTTTTCTCGGTTCTCGTATGGACTGAAGGATAAGAGTCCAACTGAAGCAGTCTCCCTACCCCCATATTCAATAATAACATTCTTGCTACTGTTGCCAAACATTATAGGAGGGCTCCTAAGGAGCTGCAGAATTATTTCAGTTCCACCTGTCTGCCCTCTGGTGGACGTGCTAACGAGCAGTGCAACTGCCTCTCAAGACAGGTGGAGAGCGTGAGAACCCTCATTCACCAAGACATCATCTTCATATGCCCCTGAATGTTAAGTGCAGAAATAATTTTGATTATCTTCTAATAGGTATTCATTTATTAGCGGCATCACTTTGTAGGGAAAAAAAAAGAAAAAGAAATCCTGTATCTGTGACCCCTTTTTCTATCACTAGCACATCTACCAGGAAGGTCATTCGGATGTCAGATTCTTAAGAAACACTGGGTTGGTTCAGCTGTAGAAACGGAGGGCCGGTACAGGACTGTAGTTTTTAATATTCAGAGGCTGAAGCATAGATGATGTCATTCTGGAAAGCTTAACCCTTAGTAAGATGAGAGAAAAATACAGGAGAGGTAAAAAAAAAATTGTGGGAGAAAATTAATTCGGTTGACTTGGAGTTGGGAGATTTTGTTAAGTTTTCCCTATGCTTCCTGGAAACAGCAGCATCAGCAGTGTCAATCAGCAGCAGCTGTCACCACAAGCAAAGGAGAAGCATGGGAAGAATGGGAGGGAGCTCTCCCACACATAGAAACAGCTGATGAACAAAAACTCCAGCTGGGACCAAGATTAGCAACAAGTGGTGAACGTTGTTTCTTTTTTTTTGCAAATTTCACTCAGCTACAAAGATGGAGGCAAACCAAACTTCAGAAACAGCAAGGGATCTCGAGTGGAACCAAGTAGTGACTGTAACCTGCCATCCCGTGAGCAGCCTGACTTAAGATATCAGTCCTTTCCCACTGTTTCCTGTCTCGGGAACACCACCTATAAGTTAGCCATTCAACAAGCAGATGCAGCAAACAAACAAGTGGCGGTTTCAAAATGTTCAGGATTCTCTGGCCAGCACTCACAATTACTCAGCTGTCAAGGTAAAGGGCTCAAATATATGATGTGAAAATTACATTTTAATGAGGTGTCATGTGTGTTTAAAGCTCTTATTCATCACTACATAGCCAGAACTTCTGCAGGAGACAGGAATGCACTAATTAGCATATTATAAGGACCAGAAGGTTCACCTAATCTGCATTGTTCAACTGTTGTGCACAGGCTGTGTGCTGTTGCTTAGATCCTGCTCCCTTCAAGCAAGTAGACGAGCTCTTCATTTGCATAATCTAAATGGGTCTCTGAAAAAATGCAGATTGTATTTGGGAAGGAGGAGGAGGAAGAGGAGGAGGAAGAAGAGAAGGGGAGGAGTGGAGAGTGGGGGAGGGATCTGGCCCGCAGCATCTGTCTTCAGCATTCTTTCCACAGCACATATTGTCCCATGCCTTTGTCACTCATGTTCCACAAATAGACTTGTATATTGTAGCCACATTAAGTTTAGGAAAATTTGAAGACAGGATTGTCTGCCTATTCCTATAACAAACTTGACTTCATACTTCTGTGGGAAACTATTGTAAATTTGACAAGGGTTGCCCTACATTTTTATATGGATAGTTTAGGAGGAAGCTGTTTGAGGCAAAGCAAATATCTTACCCCTCACTCCATTTCATTAATCAATAGTAATGTTAGCACAAAATGGGTTGGGAAGAAAAACAGCAGAGACAGAGGGGAAGGGAGGAGAGGAGAGGGAAAGAGAGAAAGAGAGAGAGAAAAAGAACAGTGACCAAAAGTCACCTAAGATCCAAGACCAAGACAAAACTCAAATCTGGTAGGACATCTCATAGTTTCAGAAATATGATTCCCATATGAGCATCACTCAAGTCATCCATGAAGTAATCAAGTGTTCTTGACGATGGTTAATGTACAAGGTAGAAATATAGATATGTAAGGTAATGATGGGTGTACACCACACATTGGTTTGATCTGATAGGATGTTGACATCATTAAAAATAGATTGTGAAGAAAATTCTAGATTTAATAGTCACAGATCTGCCGCTCTGGGTAGATGGAATAGTTCTAGATCTGGCTCTCTGGCCAGCTGGACATTCACACCTACTTTAAACTCTACAGTGGCTGCTTGTAAGTGTTTTTTTGTTTGTTTGTTTGTTTTGTTTTTTGTTTTTTTTTTAATTTTATTTTACAGGTTACCACACACTGAACATCTGATTTTCACACAAAATGCATTTTCAGTAGAGGACAACCTCCATCCTGGTGTGAACGTAAGACAGCTTTCACTTTCTTTAAGTTGAAGGAATCCTCGCAACTCGTCAACTACTGGAAATTTAGTCACAATAAAAAAAGAATTCTTTGAACAGCTGCCACCTTCATCCATATCCTAAGACCAATGACTTCAATGTCTCTTAATTGCTTAAGCAGGAATGTGTATTAGGTGTTGATGTGCTTCAGGGCATCTCTTTAACACACGCTAAACTTCTTTTAAAATTAAAATTATGTATTTAACGTGTATGCGTGTTTTGTCTGCATGTATGTCTGTCACCATATGAATGTCTGGCCCCTACGGAAGCTAGAAAAGTTCTTGTATCCCTTGGAACTGTAGTTACAGATACAGTGCCCATGTGGGTGCTGGCAATCAAACCTAGGTCCTCGGGAAGAGCAGCCAGTGCACTTAAGTGCTGAACACCTACCTCTCCAGACTCTAAACTTCTTCTGCACTAAGAGAACTGACAGCAGAGGGTGAGGAAGAGGGGGTGGGACTGGGAAGAGTGGCAAGATTTCAGAAAGTGCCAAGCAATAAATGTTCCAGGCAAACACCGCAGAGGGCCACTCAGGGAGCGTATGAATAACATTTTTATTCTGTCTGTGCCTGAAAAAGCGAGTCTAGAAAATTTCATTTCATTCATGCATGCATTTCTGAAATCCTTCTGCAAATCACTGTGGAGCACCTACTGTTTATCAAGCAGTCAAGAAAGGCTGTAAATAAAAATGACTAAACAATATCCACAGGCATATCTCATTGTGAATCCAAGTCTTATTAGCATCTCTCAAAAAAAAAAGATTTACTTGGGGATTCTTCACACCGAGTTCCTTAATGTGAAACATATCACATTATTAATATTTTTTAAAGGAGATTTTTTTTCAGATGTAATTGAAGCCAAACAGGAATACTAAATAGCAGCATCACTGAGACTTTCTATTCATTTTCAGAGTAATTTCATGCTGAAAAACCACACCGAGTGACAGTTTTGTATTTGATAAATGCCTAATAAACGATGAAAGGTTAACGTTCTGAAACTAATGTTTTCTGAGAAAAATGAAAAAAAAAAAACCAAAAAACAAAAAAACAAATATTAAACCTCTAAGCTTTTCTAAGAAGAATAAGTCTTAAATGTCTCCCCAAGACAAATGTCATTTACAGTCTAAAAATAAACACTTGAATTAAGTTTTTGTAGGATTTAATTTAAAATTATTTTCTTCACACACATGTTGGTGAGAACAATATTTCACCAAGATTTCCTTTAAGAAAGAAAGCAAACATACTTGTCTGTCATGGAACCAAACTGGGGGGCTCTTCACACTCTGGGAATTAAACTCTTAGGAATTAATTGACTGCCAGGAGATGAGGAAGGGATTAGAACAAAATGGTTCCAAAACCACTTCTTAGACTAGCTCTGAGGAGCAAAGGTTGACTCGCTACTACTCCTAAACATGTTTCATAAAATAAACGCGCTGGAGAAGCGATTTCATGGTGGAAGACCAGGTATAAGTTGGAAGGTTCAAATCTCTGTTATGCAAAGTTACTGCAGCAAAACTATAAACGGTGTCTGATACAAAGAAAGCTTAACACAAAGAAAGATATATTTCAAGAGATTGTTATAAAGAAAACAAAAGTAACTCTTTACATGAAAATCTGAGAGTCCAATTTTTTTTTTCGTCTAACAGAACACAGCTTAAATGAGAGAAAAACCACCTCAGCTGTATACCAGCAAACAGGAACTACAATCTTGGTCCACATTTTCCTCTTCCTCATCCCACCTTTTCTTCCTTCCTAAATTTCTGGCCATAAAATATTTCCTTTAAATTGAGATTTCTGTATACTGACATAAGAAAGCCCACAGCAAAATGGCAGTAAGCATTCACTACAGGCAGCTGCCTTGAAAAAAAAAAAAAAAACGGTAGTGTAATTTACCCTGAAAAACCCCCAGCTAAAGCTGTTTTTGTGGAAGAAGCTGAGCAGCTTCTATTAATGCTAATTGACATCCTCATATCCACACATACCATGCATAAAATTTACTTCTACAGTTTTGCTTTCCACCTCGGCATTGCAGTAGGTCCAGTGCCAAAGGACCAGCGTTTTAACTGGAGTGTCCATGCATGCAAATTGATACTTTTTTGGTGATTATGTTGACAAATTCAATACAGGTGGAATCCCACTGTTTGCAAAACGGACAAAGTTTTCTAAGTGTGGTCATTCTAAACCATGAAAATTGAGTCTCTTTTTTTTTTTTTTAAAGAATTAAGTTAAAACAAAATTTCTAATTTTAAAAAATATTTTCACTGCAATAACAGAATATTAATGACTGTGACACTAGTGTAGGACCGCAACATAGCCATACATTAAGTCCCACAAAAAACAAATTTAAATATAATATACATATGCTTCTGGGTGCAGACTAGGCTACTTTTGGCAAGTACCTAAATGGATGGAAGGAAGGAACAATGTTCATTTCCAAGGATAACTTATAAAGTCTGGATGAACAATTGTGTTTGTTTGTTAAATTCTAAGTAGCAATACTAATGAATTTTAGATTTAGTCCAGATAAAAATAAGATCTTTTAGCTTAGCCAGTTAGTGGTAGTGTACACCTTTAGTCCCTGTACTTGGGAGGCAAAGGCAGGCAGATATCCCAAGTTCAAGGCCAGCCTGGTACAGGGATATAGATAGAACCAATAGAAGTTGAGATGTGTTTATTCTTGAACTACAGCATGACCAACTGAAGTTGGATTTTTTTTGTTTTGTTTTGATTTGATTTTCACTAGAAGTTACTTCATGCCTCAGTGGAGTAAGAAAAAAGGATGCATTATCCATAAGCAGTGTATTCACAGCAACAATACAGTTTTTCATTTAAGAAGATCATAGAAATGATATATGGACTCCACACAATTCTCTAAATTACTGTGTGTGAATGGGTTCTCACTGGAGACACACACCAAGTGTGAGAGCCTTACCAGTGCATGCTGCAGCTAGTAATGTAGTCTAGGAGAGTTTGCATTTACTCTTTAAAGAGATGCTAGAATCTGTTACTGGAGACACTGCAGACTTGGCCTTCTCTTTTGTAGAAAAAGTTAATTCAACATAATATCAGCACGATGAATTTCGGAAAGACATGACATCACACTAGCTGAGCTTCCTAAAGATTAGAGAAAATGGTACCAAATTCGTCATTTGCTTTGAGGAAGAGGTAGAAAGCCATTATTCATTTGTCTATTCAACAAAATCCCATTGAGCCTTATTTCTATGTACACAATATATTAAATTAATGTCAGAAAAGAAATAATGATCAGACATATACATAATAAAAGGCTGAGTGGGGCATGCTTATTGGACATAATGAATGTAGTTCTGTATGAATTATGTGTGTCTAATGAGGTAAGTTAGAGAGTGAAATGCTAGGCTCATAAGAATTCAGAAAATTAGAAATAGCAACAACTAAACTTTCTTTATTTTTATCAAGACCAGGATTATCTGTGTAGTCTTGGCTGTCCTAGAACTTGCTCTATTTAGACCAAGTTGGCCTCAAACTCGAAGAGATCCACTTGTTTCTGCCTACTGAGTTCTAGGATTAAAGGCATGTGTTACTACCACCTGGCAACAACTAAACTCTTAATGACTTTATTTTCATTCATTATATTACTTCCAAAATTCAGTACACATTAACTTGGATAACAGTATTATGCCATGTTACAAAATTACACTTATTGATTTTTTTAAATTTATTTTTGAGATAAGATCTTAGGCTGTGGCTTAGTCTCTCCTGAAATTCAGCCTGGCCTTGAACTCTTAGCAATCATCTTGTCTCAGCCTCCCATGAGCCGAGTTTTACAGGCATGAACCACCATGCCCATCAAAACCTAATAGTAAAAATGAAAAGCATGAAGGATTTTTTTATATTCATCGCTATATAATATTAAAAGTCAATAGTATGTTCTAGAAGGGGGAAGTATTCAAAAATTTGAACTTAAAGATTATTTCAGCTTAATCATGACAGTGTTTTTAAGTATTTATATTTATTCAAAGATTTGAATGACTGTATTTATGAATTATTAAGTAGGTTTGCTGAGACACACGTACTTCTGAAGCATCCATACTTGCCCCAGGGTAGGTTTTATGTATCATTCTTTGTGGGGTAGAGTTGTTCTTGTTCAGCTCCGGTAGCATTCTGGGGAGCTAACCTTTTGATATGATCCAAATGGAAAATAAAACACTCTTGAGAAGATTCCACAGTTAATGTGACAGGACAGATGCAATCTTAGCAGAAGCTGTATTTAGTTCATCACACACAGTAATAACTATGCGAGAAAGGCACGTATACCTCACAGAGCAGCTTGAGTTAGGAGAGAAGCCATGCAAAGGACAGAGTCCCTTCTCATGGCTCCACATTCTTAGAGAGCAAATAATTGCAACCAACCTTTTGAAAATGAAAAGAAAATGAATATTCTTTTTTAGATTTCCCCAGCCAGAAAATTGAATAAAATATTAAAATTCATATTACTGAGAAAACAACAACAACAACAAAGAACCAAAAAACAAAATCCTGTAGCTTTCTCAGAAAATTACCAAAAAAAAAAAAAAAAAAAAATCAAACTTACCTGATCTACTATCCAGAGGCCCGAAGTCCAAAGAGTATTTCACAACATGGTAGTTATTCCACACATAGAGCAGATTGTCCCTGGGATTGTAATCCACAGCTGCTATGTACTGGTAAGAGTTAGGAAAGGGTACATCCACCAAGCTATCCTTGCTTTGGTCAGTGTTGTAAATGTAGTCAATCTTATTACCGGTGGCCTCGTTGTCATCATCCTCATATACAGATTTGACCACATACAGAATCCCACAAATCATGAATGCATTGGAAGCTGACCTTTTATCATAGGCAGTGTCCCATGTCCCCTCAATCCGTAGGGTGTAAGGGTTCAACTGGCTAATGACAATCTTGCCATTGTTCTGTTCTGTTGCATAGATTACCCATAATCCATTTTCATCCACTGCCAAGTCTATGTCGGACTTGCCACCCCATCGGTATGGGGAGGTGTCATGGTAATTAGCATTTGCTATGATTGCCTCTCCACTCTTTATCCTAGTCCTCAAATCAAACTTTACAATGTTCCTCGTCCGCTCCTTGTTGAAGAAGAGGGCACCATCGTATACTACAAATCCAGTGCCATCCACTCTGTGAGGGAGCTTGTAGGTAGTTGTTGGCCTTCCAGCAATGAAGTCATCTTTGGACGAATACTCTGTCAGGGTGTCAGTCCTGTAGGGAGTCCAGGGCATATAGTAAATCTTGTCAGAAGCCTGTAGAGGGTCTTTGCACCATGCCCCAGATTGGTGGTCAGATTCAAACAAGTGTTCACTCTGGTACACTCCTTTTAGCAGTCCAGGACAAAGAAAAACTGTCAGGAGGGAAAGAGTTATAATAATAAATATATTAACTGAACCATTTTTTATCTGTTCTTATTTTCAGCAAACAGAAGGCAACTCTAACAAGTGATACCCATCACCAATTATTTTGTGGCATTAGATTTTTTTTTTTCTATACAAAGCATCCTTCCACATTAATCTTGGATTTTTGCCTCTGAGCAATTTGGTGTCACTTGTTGGGAACAGTTAGCCTTTTTAGAATCAGCTGGACTTTCCTGGTTTTTACCTTTGCAAACACGTACTTTGATGCACGTCTGTAGTGAAGCATATGTCTATGACTTCTATAGACATATAACAAAATACCGAGTTCACACGTGATGCTTTTACTAGTTCACTGAAGAACTGTATGTATCTCGTTTGAGAATGATAATCCATTTGTTTCCACTCTGTTGAGATTGGCTGTTCAGTAGTTATTTATCATTAAGGAACAGATAGCCCCCATTATTATTATTATTATAAAGGAAAAGATCTGCAACACAGGCCACTGAATCTTGTAGCAAAAAAAAAATTAAAAAAAAAAAAAGATCTCAAAGCTGCTGCAACACACAGAGAGCATGCAACCCATTCAATTAAAGATGAGTGATGGATGGATACTGGAAAGAAAAAGAGAAAGGGAGAGAAAGAAAGGAAAGGAGGAAGGAGAAAGGAAGAAAAGGTGAAAGGTTACAGAAAAGAACCCAGGATCTAGATTTTAATCAGTTAAAAACGTCCTGTTAAGTACAGTATTACTGGAGCTTAAAAACATGTACCTTTTACTGTTACATGAGAAAAGCACTGGAAAACGAGATTACTTGCTATATTTTGCTGCTCATACTTCAGAAGGAAAATGGGCAGGAATCTTATGATTCTCTCTCTCTCTCTCTTTTTTTTTCTGTTTAGTATGATTCACTGGAGAACACTGTTAAGTATGGCGGTAAGAACACTTGGCAGGTTCATCTGAAATGAAGGGGCTACAAAGCAACGTTTCCCAAAGGGTGGTTCTTGAAGCAGTTGTGCCACAGCTGAATGCTGCGCACAAAGAAAACAAAAACAAAAACAAACAAACAAACAAACAAAAACAAGGGACTCGTAGCCCCATTCAATTATGACACGGGGACAGTAAATAAAACCGTGTCAGGGATTATAACAGTTAGGTGAGTGAACTCATTGCACAATTTGGTCCTGGGAGCCTTTCCACGGAGCCACCTTGGATGAGCGTGTTCTGCAGAACCTGCTCTGGGAAGCGTTGCTTGCATTTATTTGCAAGGCAAACACACTGAAAAAATAATCATGCAGCCTGCTGTTAGGTTTGAGATTATTAGAATTTTCCTGGGTGAAAAAAAAAAAGTTAGGAGATCACAAAGAATTGAATGTTGACCTGCTTTTTAATGAACAAAGGATTATCCTTTTGGTGTTAGTGATTAGCTCCTTAGAGTAACTAGAAATACAGAACCCCTGAAAAATAGTATAAGAGAAAGCTCAGCTATGCGTTAAGGATTCCTGAAATGAACGGATATTCCTAGGATACTCAAGAAATGAAATGGTTTTTGTGACAAAAATTTGACCTTCAAAATCTGCAAAGATAGGGGCCATTATAAATTTATGATCAATAATAATATTGATGGCTATAAAACTTGGGGAGTTTCAGATGAGAGACTTTATTATAAATATATTACTCTTTGATTCAAAATTGTATATAGCTGTCATAAGTAAGACTGGGCCCTTGGTTAATAACAGCAGATGAGTTTACATGTGTTCACAGTGGTGTGGCCACAGTCACTTATGTCATTTGACATAAGTAAGAAGAAAATCTTCTCCCCTTTCTCCGGTAGTTAAGAATTAATGTAGACGGAGGTGCACAGCAGAGCTAAGGGAAATTAAGAGAGACTGAGGAACAAATCTAAAGCAGTCATTATTAACCATGCCCACTGGATTTCTAACTACTGGTTTCAAATGAAGAGGAGAAAAATACAGTGTTGATGATCTCATAATATTAATAATCTGTGTTAGGATCAAAGGAGCAAACCAGGACTGGTCAGTAAAACAGATTAAAGTGAAGTTGAGCAGCAGAAGTAGTGAATAAATTTGCATAAAATAAGAATTAATAACATTATTGAACTAAATGTTAAACTGTTAAATAACTTAGCCTATAAATAGTATATAATTTATGAAAGGTATTTAATTACCTTTTTGTTCCACTTCTATTGGAGAGAGAGAAGTAAAGAGAGAAAGAAGAAAAGAGAATAGATTAATGGTACGGTATTGGCCAAGTACTTTTAATTCACCTTTTCCAAACTGAAAATAAATAATTTACTGCAGTCATGCTTGCTTAATTGAACACTATGGTGGTTTTTTTATTATTATTATTATTTTTATTTTTAACATTTCACGAAAACAAATACTTTCCAAATAAACATAAGGTTTAGAATCCATCATAAACAGAAAATTACTGTAAAAATGAATATGGGGAAAGCAATAATCATCATAAGAACACCTATAGGTACATTTGAAAGAAAGATCAGCAACTTTCACTCAATTGGGTTAGTTCCACTTACAAATACTATGGTGGGTACCACTACTTAAGAGAATAGCTCTGCTGGTTTTGTAGCTCACAGAGGCGACCTGTTTAGAAGAGGTTCCTCTGCAACTCATTTCCTAGGACCATGGACTTTGGGTAGCTTGTGAGACTTAAAAGGCAACTTGCAAAGCTACAAGCAAACGCAGGAGGATCCTACCCTGAGAAAACGGATGCACTTGGAATTGTTCCTGAACCAGCGTTCCATCAGTGCCCCACCCCTATGACATTAAGATGGAAAAATACTGTCTCATAAAAGACTCCAATCAGAAGAGCAATGTAAATAATGAGCGACAGCCTCTGCCTGGCCTTCTCTAAAATTCTTAACTAAGTCAATAAACACACAGAACAGGAGCTTCTCAGAGATGTTCTGTGGGTGTTGATTTTAAAGGTGCCGATAAAAAAAGAGAAAATGTGACAGAACCATGAAACCTTAATCTTTGTTACTTTATAAACAGATGCAATTTGCCTTCATCCTAATGAGCAAAGGAGGCTGACCCGAGAAAGGCAAAGATTTGGAGGAAGAGTTGGCTCATACTCAAATATGAAAAATCACAAAGTCCAAAGGAAAAAACAAGGCAATTTTAGTAGAAAGGGTTACTTAATGATCTTTAGTACATTGAAAACTCCACTGATACTTCAAACAATAAATACTACATTTGGATAAGAATATTTGACTGCATTTGCTATGCTTTGACATAAATTCTTATGGATTTGTTTTCTTTAAAAGAAAATTGTGTAGACTTCTTTGAAAGGGTAGTATTATCTTTTAGAATAAAAACTGGTGTGCATGCATTCATATACACATATACATGATACATGTGTATGTTTATATGAAGGTCACATCCTACTCATTTACATATATGATTTTCAGCACTATTTCTACAATTCTTTTAGAACCACTATTACAGGATTACCACCATCTGCAGTTACTCTTTATTAAGTGACTACTAGGCTGTGGGTCAGTATGAGCCCAGGGAAAGCCTTATCTAGGAGACATTCCGCTGAAGATGAAGGGTGGTAAAGCCAGCGCCTGCCAGCTCTCAGGGTGAGTTCATTCTGTCATGATGGAGATAGGGCCTGAGCTGGAAGAATTTTCTCCCATAGCGACAGCATGGGGTGTGACAGCAAGAAAAACAGGATAAATGCAGGCCACGCTGTCTGTTTCTGGATCATTCAAATTTGCTGAGACCCAAACTTCAGGGGAAGGCAGAAAGCAAAAAGCTAGTAAGCAGGCTGCCTAGATTCCTGCTGCCATACTCTTGGGGCTCTAAGTCAAGTAAGGCTGTAGTTTTGGTTACTGGGCAACTGCCTTTGCTAACTCAGTTTGGACATACTATGCCTGTCACAGATCAACAGTCCTCTACTACAGCTAATTACAGCAAACATTGAAATTACACACCCTTTAATTCTGCTTTTAAAAACAGATACCTTTACTTCAAAGATGCATATCAAATTTAGACTAAAAACAAGACCATATTCAACCTGACAATGAGGGGAAGGGCAACTGGCACCTTAAAATTGACTTAATTGAGAACTTCAAAGTTTGAACTTAATGCTCATTATAATAATTATTGAGCTTGGGAATGGGAAGTTGACATTTTCAATTTCTACCCTAAGAAGGATTTCCTTGATTTTTTTAAAAAAAATTCCCATACCTCTTTTAAAAATACTAATATTTATATTCTAAAATACCAGAACTTCATTCATGTTTCACCCAAAAAAATTATCCTTCAGAACAAATATCCTAATATGTGTTAGTGATATAGTTCATTTGTTTCAAGGATTTATTTTGATTTATTTATGTAGTTATCTCTCTCTCTCTCTCTCTCTCTCTCACACACACACACACACACACAATCTCTTTCTCTTTCTCTTTCTCTCTCTCTCTCTCTCTCTCTCTCTCTCTCTCTGTGTGTGTGTGTGTGTGTGTGTGTGAGTGTGTCTCTGTGTGTGTGTGTGCCTGTCTGTCTGTCTATCTGCATCTTTATTGTTCCTGGAAGAAGCCACTAGAATCCCTGGACCTAGGCTTACAAATATTAGTGAGCTTCCTAATATGGGTACTGTGAATCAAATTTGGGGTCTTCTGAAAGAGGAGTGAACTCTATCAAGTAGGAGCTGTCTCTCCAGCCCCATGATAAGTTTCTACATACCTGCAAAAAATAAACTTAGTTTTAAATTAGGATACTAGGGTACACTTTAAAAGCTGTACAAACATACATCTATTGTATCATGTGAATACCATCTTATAGTTCAAGCTTTACTCCTCAAAAATATTTGATCTCCTTAACCTCAGTTCTAATTTGGTAAAATTTGGATTTTCACCTTTTGTATTAGACTAATTTCTAGGAACTCGGCATGCCCTGTGGAGTAAGTCACTCTTGCTTTGCTATTTTCTGCTACTCAAAATGAAGATTGATTACTCAGTTCTGCTTTGGAGAATAATTACTATGGTCTTGCCATGTCCTGACTGGCTGTAACTCATTCATCATTTATTTGCTATTTTCAAGGCTGGAGTAAAGCAGTCCTATAATTTAAGTCGAAACAAGCTCACACAAATCTTATTTCCATAACAAAACCTGGCAAGATGACATCATTTGTCAGTAAAAAGCTTGGTAACATTTAGCATTGTACAGCCTTAGCTGAGTCTATGCTAGATGCTAACCTACCCTGGACTGGAAAAATCAAATGAAAAGGAGACAAGAAACAAACCCAGGAACGTGTCTTTTAGAAGTACATAACTCATGGCATGGTACAGACACCTAATGAGTAGCTCATGAATTAAGTACATCATCCAAATGAAGGTTAGTGCTTCTGTGTTTAGGTATTTTCAACATGCTAGAGCAATAAGTGGTGAACCTGAAGTTTTAAAACCCAGACTGTAAGATCTTTCAATACATGTATCAGGAAAATAAAATACAGGAGGAAGTAACATCTCCAACTTGGTCTGTGTAAAACTGGGAAGAAACAACACAAAAGTGAAAGACCTTGCTTACTCTACTGATGGAAAAAGAAAAGCTTTTCTTACAGAAAAAGACTGCAAGAATCTCATACTACAGGGCTAAAGTAATCCCTTCTCTCTTCTGTGTAATGGCATCATAAAAAAAAAAGAGTTGTTTGATGACAACTGTGTCATAGTCTTCTTCAGGATCTCCTGCCTCTTAGCCCGTCCAAGATCCTGAATTCTGACATAATAGCTGTCATCTGTCATTTGCAAATCGCTTTGGAAATGATTCTCTGCCTCTGCTCTCTTCACTTTTAATCCTGAAAGTATTTTTATTGTCCAGTCATCCTCGGTAAATATGCTTATCTATTTCCTTAAAGTGATTTCATTGTTGTCCTTCATCAAGCATAATGCCATAGGCTATATCCTGTGGTTAGAGAAAATGACAAACTCAAAGGACAACGTTATTCTCTGCACAAGGAAGACACTGGAAAAAACCTCCTACTATATTTTTCTTTTAACCTTCAAGGGTTCATAAAACAGATCTACATCAGAGGCGTTTTGGTTAGAAAAATAAGATATTATCAGCTCAAACTATTTTTGTACAACTCCATATAGAATACTATGGAATTACATTCTTAACCAGAAACAGTATGAATCACAGACCACACAAATGCATTGTCAATCTTCATCATATTGCATTGCAAATTACACAGAAACAAATTTGTTGTATGCTTAAAACTATTAGAGCTATAACTGAAATATATGCAACTTTATCTAATTCTAATGTTAAATTTTCTTTTCTAAAAGTGCAAGTTAGAATGTACGTTTCTATTTACAATGTAAAGATGCCAAAGTTATAGTCTCATAATCTTGCTATATTTCTATAATATGCAAATAAATATAGACTCACAAGGGATATAATACCTATAAAATATGAAATGCTTTACAAACAAATAATATTTTCAATGAAGAATAGTAGTATTTTAAACTGAACCACTTTCCTTGTTTGTTACACACATCTTAGAATACTGAAATAGGCTCGGGCAACATCACCACATCCTGAGAACTAACAAAACATCCATCTATGAGAGATGTTTGCTGTGACATCATGCTCAAAGTCATCCATATGAGCATAATCGAAGTCCACAATAACAGTTTCTACTTGAATAGCACATCATAATGTAATAATTTTTTTCTTGGATTTGTCTGATTTAAGTCATCAAACAACATTGAGGTGTGGTATTTATTATTCCCATCATAGAAAACTTAAGAATTGGAAAGGTAAAAGGACTTGAAAGGTGCTGGGACACATCTATCATTCATTTTCCTGCAGAAACTAATCCTTACTTTACATTTTCCTGTGAAGAACTGAGGCCTAGAAACGTATAGTTCTATAGTCTATGTATCAGAATTGGTATTCAAAGATAAACTTGAATCTTGCTCATTATTGATTTTTAATAAATGTTGGCCTTACTCATGCCCAATGCCTAACACATAGAAATACCTTAAATCAGACTTGCTATCCTTCAATGATACTTTCAGAGAATGAGATTTCATGGCCATCATTTTTTTGTGCTAGATTAGAGGTATGTAACATTTCTCAGAGGAATAAGAAGGAGGAAAAGGGTTCTAAATTTCTTACCCAAAGAAAACAGGGTTTGTGTTTTTATTTAAAACAAACCTTTGTTCCAGACCTCCTGTCTACTGTCTCTCATTTTCTTTCTTTTTTTTCTTTTTCTTTTTTTTTTTTTTTGAGACAGATGATTGTCTCTTTCATTCCCAAGGAAACACAAATCTCCTTATGTAAATAGAAATAAGATCTGTGAGGTTCATTAAAATTTTTGGTGTGTTGCACATCAAAAATTCTGACAGACATCTGTCTCTTTCAGTAAACAAAGTGCTAATCCTTTATTTAATGAGATACAGGAGTAATCTCTGCAGCTCAGCTTCTAAATTATGTTTTTCAAATAATACTCATGCATCAGTGAATAAAAGTGCCATTCAAGCACCTTGTCTTACAATGGCTTTATATAATGTGTTTCCAAAATTAACACCTCCTAATGAATTTCATTTTGGAGTGTGGAGATGGAAAATGTCAATAATTCATAAAATGCTTTCACCAGGCACATTCTAATTTAAACACTTAAACATAGTATCTATAGATTCTGCAGACACAGCGATGGCCCTTTATTTTGTAATAACATTCTATTTCATTGATGGATCCGTAAAACCTTTCAAACTGCTAATTTAATCTTTTAAAAGAAAATGGCTATTAGCAGACTCTTTTGAAAATCTCTTTGTAATAGCTCTATTGTAAATAATAATTTTTCAAAGTTATTATTGGTAGTACTTAAAATCAATACTACATTTAGTTCACCAAGGATGTACCCTTGTTGTAATGATTTGTCAGTACTGTATAATAAGCACGTGGGATTTACAGTTGCTAAGTAAAAAAGACAGTCACTTCAGTGTGTAAGACTATGTATGTATTTTTTGTATGTCCTGTGCTACCTCTGTCTTATATGATGATTGTAATGTTGAACATATGAAGTTTTTCGACTTTTGGAGTTTTTAGAGTTCTTGTTAATCTGTAGTGTGAATAACTAATATCATTATTTTGTTCTCTGAGTAATTATATCTGGTGTCCATATGAAAACAGAAAAAAATGGAAGATGTAAGTGGAGAGGTTGGGGTTCAGATCTCTCACAGTTTCTAGCCATGACTGCCATGTTAGCTACTGTAAGGTCTCTTTCGCAGAAAACCCTGAACTTGTATTAATGTTTAGGCAAATATGTCCCTCCCCTTGGGAAATTTACAGTCTAACAATTGGTGAGGTTCAGGGATTCCATCCACCCAGGGCAAGTTATTCCTAAGAGTTTCCCAGGGAACCCGAGGAAAGGGATTTGAAACAAACCCACACAAAATTGAACGATGAAGGGGAACTAAAAGCAGATTCAGTCAAGGAAAAGCAAATAATATCAAAACCAACACTTGTGAAACTAGGATAAGAGTGTGGAAGAAGGGAAACACATTTATGAAACTCATGTAAATGCCTCATCAAACTTGGGACTGTAGACATGAGATACAAAACAAAGCATAATTTGTATGTGAGGATTATAGGGCCAATATTCAAAATCAATGTTAAATATGTGATTTCTAGAACTGAGACAAATATTAACTCAAGTTTAGACTTTTAATAGAAAGTATAAATTTTTACTTATTTAAAATCACTCATTGATTTAAATATGTGTATTTATTTTTCAAGTGTATGAATATTTTACCTGAGTTTTTGTCTATGTACCTTTGCATGCCTGGTGACCAGGAGGCTAGAAAAGCATCAGAATTGGAGTTACACACAGTTCTTAAGTGCCATTCAGGTACTTAGAACTAACCTCAGCCCCTCTACAAAAACTGCAAATGCTCTAACTTCTCAGCCTCTTCTACACACACACACACACACACACACACACACACACACACACACACACACACTCACACATACACATACACACACATGCATATACATACACAAATACACACACACACACTTACACATTCACACACACACTCACATGCACATACACACACATGCATACACATACACACACATACACACACATGCATACACATATACACACACACATATATACACACACTCACTCACACACATGCATACACATATACTCACACATACACACACACTCACACACACATATGCATGTATACACATATATATACACACATATATACACAAACACACTCACACACATGCATACACATATACACACACACACATACACACACACACACATACACACACACACACACACACCCCTATCTCTCTGGCCGTCTGTCTGACTCTGTCTATTTAATACTTTATAAAATATAGAAGTCAACTCATAGTAAAATTCCAAGTCTTAATATTTTTAGTTTAAACCATCTTCCATTATTTCAGAAATGCTTCTTGATTTTAATAACCCAAATACATTTCATTCTAATTTAAACACTCATTGTTATTAAATGTCTTATTTTACCACAAGTACTATCTATTGAATTCTTTTAAAAATTGCCCATATTTTGGGGCTGAGATTCATAAACACAACTTTAGCTTTAATAACTACCATAATCATATCTATATAGAAAGAAATAAAGTGAGTTTAATAGAATATTTGTATAGAGGCATACATTTAAATCTCGTTTGAGAGAGTACAGCACTTAGAACAGTGTCATAGCATCTAACAAGTCACCTAAAGCAAGGGGACAGCACCTCACTTCAGCCAGTAATGTCTAAAAGAGGAAAAAAGGAAAAATAAAGAAAAAGAGAATTACATAAAAGTATATGTATTTTCTATTGTAAAGGACACATAGTGGCTTAACTGTGTCTTCACTTGAAGTAGGAGCAATTCAGGTGACACTCCTGATACTTCTTTGTCATTAGTGATTGTTACAATGTATCCCTAACAAGTCAGTAGCATGGTTCCATCATCCCAGCTGTCTTAGGGTTATTATCGCTGTGATGAAACACTATGGTCAAAGGAAATCAGGGTAGTAACACACAGACCAGGAACTTGGAGGTAAGAGCTGATGCCAAAGCCATGAAGGCATGTTACTGACTTCCTTGCTGCTCCTGGATTTCTCAGCCTGCTTTCTAGCAGATCTCTTGCCCAGGGTGACCTCACCAACTACGTGCTGGGCTTTCCCACATGAGTCACTAATTAAGAAAATGCTCCACAGGCTAGCCTACAGCTTGTTGTTATGGCACCATTTTCTAGATTGAGGCTCCCTCCTCTTAAATGCTTCTACCTTGCGTCAAGTTGTTATAAAAACTAGCCAGCATACCAGCTAAATGCTACTCACTGGACACTGAACTATTTTACTTATCTTCTATTATATGCCAAACTGCATACAGCAAGGTTATAATTATATTATAAGCAACCTCCTAATATAGAATGTAAGATTCATGCTTCTAAGAATGACAGGTGTTCTTCCATGATTTACCTATGAATGTGTATTCAGGAAGATAATGTTTATAATAAGTTGCCTTGGCTTAAGGGGAAAATATGAGAAAATCTATACAAATGTATAGAATATGATGTGGAACAAAAAGCAGAGAAACAGGATTCCACAAACAGAAATAACAGAGCGTGCTTTCCCTTATATTCTGCTATTGGTCTTCTTATTTTGTTTACTTAATACTGAGTCAATATCTGCTAGGAAACTCACAAACACTTTTGTTTGTTTTAATAAAATGTGTCTCAAAAAACAAAAATAAAAAAAATGTGTCAAATAAAAGGAAAAACAAATTTTAGGGACTGAAACAAAATCATTATTTTTTCCCCTCAATTAAACCCCTAAATTGACATTTATACAATTTAACCTCCAACTTTGATTTTCTTTAAAAGGTCATATTCTTAGTTCACAATGAAATGAAAAACGTCTTAAAATCCAAAAAAGATATTTCATATTGAATTTTTAATTCATAAAGGCACTTTTTACATTTAATACAAGTGAAAGTACTTTCTAAAAGTTGCATGTCTACTACATAGATGATCTTTTAGAAAATGTAACTTTAAAGACCATATATACTTCAGATACAAAGTATATTTTTCAGAACATATCTATCAGAATATACTTGTGAATCTACTATAAAGTAATGTCTGTACGTCGGTCTCGATCAGTTAGTGCTATGCCTTATCACCTACAACTATGCCTAAACTAGAGAGGCTACTTCATCAAAGACGTTTTAGGTGTTTTTAGGATGTGAGACTTCTTCATCCCCCATGTTCTTGAACAACTGACCCATCTTCACTTCTAGACAAAGTGGAAACTAGAGATAACATAGTTGAAGTGGGTGTTGGTTTATATAACTGCTATGCTGAAGTGTATAATTTTCAATATTTAAACAGCATTCTTTGCTGGGTTTTTTTGTCATTGTTGTTGATAATGTACTAGTCACTTTTTTTAAAATGCAGAGGAAATAGCTAGTATGATTTGCTCCATCCAGCTAAACGTTAAATAATGCCTACTAAAGTCAAAGGGTTTCCATTGAGGAGCTTTTAAAGTATGGTTGAACAAATGCATGCCTGAAGTAAGGGGCATGTTTCATAAGAGCCAGAAGCTATGTGCAATCATTATGTAGGAACCCTTGCTATGAACCTATTTAAATATCAAAACAATGCTTGGATCTCAAAATTATCACCCTGAGCTGCAGCTTAAAGGCTGAGTGTGATAATCCAGTTTTAAAGATAAAGAAAAGTAGAGTAGGAAATATCAAAATATTAATTAAAGTTCCCAGTTCCAAAAGGAGACAGAGCTGGGGATTTATAACGTGCAATCTGCTTCTTAGGCTTCAGCTAATTGATGTTCTACAGTATCAGGAGGAGTTTACAAGTCAACTCATACCAAGAAACTTTTCCCTTTTAGAAAATAAAGCTGCACATGTTGAGTCCTTGTTTTAAGTGTCAGTACGCTAAAATGCATTAAGAGTGGGATAATAATTTGAATAATAATTCATTTGCAAATTTGATCTAGTTTTGTACTTACATACTAAGTGTACGTGGCCTAGAGTATCTAGATTTTACTTGCAAGTACCTGGTGTGCACATATGGGGGCCAGCTTTTAGACATATTATATTTATCAAATTATCTTTATCAAAATGCATTCACTATTAGTGCATGCATGCACTCTACATATATTGGTCAGAGCTTAGTGCAGTTCTGTTCTCCTAATACGCCTGTTGAATTTAAAAAAGAGAGAGTTGTAGTAGTAAATAGTAACTTCTTAGAAATCCAACAAATACATACTACAAAGCAGGACAGCATCATTTATCTGTGTGCTTTAATGTTTTGAAAGTGAAGCTGTCATCTTTAAACCAAACACAGTTTCCTTCTAATGCTATAAAACTGATTTCTTAATGTTATGTACAAGTTAGTTTATGCATCTTTAGGATTTCCTACTCTTCTATGAATCTTCTCCCTCTGTTTAGTGAACTATATATTATCTATTTGAATTCAGCGCCATTAAAGTCTTTAAAAACATTTATTGCCCTACACATATTACTGGTCCTGTCACTGAACAGAGCCCTCTTCCAGGTTTATAGCTAATGTAACATTTCTTCATGACATCAATAGATTAAACCATTTACTGCCAGAAAAAGTATGTGAGAATGGAACAAACTAATTCTGCTACAAGAAAACTCAATAAATCTGTCCACTTGTCTGATGTTCACTTTCATTTAAAATCAGTTTATATTTATCTTTCAGACTTTGAGAAGGAAGAAGAGAGAGGTTAAATTCTGTGCTTGCTTCCCCTAGTAGCAATGCTTCCTTGATTATGTTAATAAAATGTCAGTTAAATAGAACCAGATCTATTATTTTTGATATGTACTTGGGAATATTTAGGAAGTGGTCAATGAGAGTTATAATAAAATTTTAAAAAATCTATCTAGTGTTTTTAGAGGCACATAATTCCTTTATTATAGAAGAAGTCTATATAGCTAAGATTAACTGGCTGAACTTTATGATACTAGTTTGACATCTTATATTTACCATTAGAAAAGTAGTGATTAGTAAACCTAGTTAGCTTCCATTTGGACCAAGAAAATAAAAAAGTAAATGCTTACTTTGACTTGTAAGAATTCTGTCATTTATTTATTTACTTATCTATTTATTCCTTCTTTTCTTCATTCATTCATCCATCCATTCACTCACTTAGTGAACGATCCTGGGGACTAAAGCTAAGGTGTCATATACACCCAAGCAAGCCCTCTGCCATTGTTCATTGTTATAGATTTTCACACTGAGAGTTAAGGGCTAAAAAAATCAGAGGGATTGCTGGTAGCCTTCTTGTCAGTGCTATTGTAGAGGTAAATTTCTTTGACTTTGAAAGAGAGTCTCCTTCAATATCTTCTTTCTCTGATCGTCCCGCATACAGGTGCGGATTATGTGCAATACCTACATAATCACTCATGGAGAGCTATTCTGACATTTTTGACGAAAGTCTGGAAGTTAGAATAGGTGCTCACGGGGAATACAACTTTGTCTCTGAGTTTTGTGTGACAATATTGTTTTTCTTGATTTTGCTAAACAGAGTGCAAGTAGAACAATAAATGTTCATTAAAACAGACTATGCCCATACCTAGAACTCTACTGTATATATCATATATCAATGAAAAATGCAAAAACTACCTCAGATAGATGCTAACAATTCTATTATGACACATTTGATTTTCTGAAAGCTTAGTTTGAATGAATGCCTTGGTTTTATTTTTATGTAATACTCCACACAAAACTTCCCCTTTTATTGTAGAAAAACAGTTTGGTTATAGGATTATTGTTTCCCTAACTGACTCTCCTGAAGTGAACTGTACTAACTGTCCAAGTCTGTGTTCTATCATGTAACACTTATCATTTAACACCATGTTTAATAATCACCTCTACTCTAATATCAGTTTTTATGAAGTCTTTTCTCATATATGACATTTTCAGGCACATCTCATTTGGCGTATAGATTTTTCTGTGTTTGAAAGCTAAGTCTTAGGAAGAATATTTCACTGCAATTTATCCTTTTGAAGATATATAATAAAATATCATTCCAGTTAATACGTTAAATACAAGTGTGAAAACTAATCAAATTCAACAATTTAAAAGATTATTTATAATTTTAGGCATCTTCATCTGGTTCAAATATATTAATCTCAGCTGATTAAACTCTAACAGCCATCTGAGAAATAGCAAATATGAAAAATATTCAAAGAGGTTATGAAATTATTAACATTTTATCTAAATCGATTTATACATCACCCTGTAATATCTTTATAAGTCTAAAAAGTGTCTATAAATGCCTTACTTCCTTGGATACAATATGTACAAATATCCCTATGTGATCCTGTATAGAGACACTTGAAAACAGAGCTCAATGCAAGGTTTCTGATGCAGGCAATTAACATGAGGGGTGGGGCTGGGGATGATCCCATGAAGCAAGTATGGAAGGACAGAATGAAAATGCAGGGAATAATTAAAGTTGTTATTGCTTTTTTTTTAAAATACTAAATTCTACTCAGATCTTTGTGAAATATACAGACTGCTTCCCAGAACCATCCAACTGAAGTGCAGGAAGCTGTTGTAATTACCAAGAGTTCCTCCCTACATCTGACAAAAGTCACTGTGTATAGAGTCCTTGATATTTTGTTTTGTTTTGTTCTTAAGGAACACAGGATCTCTCTGTGTAGCCCTGGCTGTCCTGGATTTCTCCACGTGGACCAGGCTGGCTTCAAACTCCGGAGACCCACCTGCCTCTGCCTTCTAAGTGCTGGGATTAAAGATGTGTACCATCATGCCTAGTCATGATAAAAGATAGTCTTAAACACCACGAATTTCCCTTAACACATGCAAATGGCAGGATCCTAAACCAATGACCCTAGAGAAGAACAGTGGTCACATTATCACAAGATAGACATGAGGCATCTGGGAAGAGAAGTGAATAATATAAAAAAGTGGACCTTAATGCTCATCTAAATGAGTTGTTATCAAGATTGGGTCATGGGAGTGCAGCCTGCGTTCAGAGGCATCTGCTATAAAGTGTGTGTATGCCTATGCACAGTTGACCAAATCAGAGACTAGGTCTTCATCTTTAACTTTTACATTCTAGCAATATTCTTTCTTTTTTTTTTGTTATTTCAACTTGATATAATATTAATATTATGGCTTGTCTTTTACATACCAGCTTTTCCCTACTCATTGTCCAATAAAAGGATGTTTTTCAATTTTGTTTTGAATTCTGCTACCACAATATTTCTAACTCATGTTTGTAACATCCTTTCCAATTATTGGCAGAGGAGAGTAGAAATTTCAGAACAGGAATTTGAGGTCTAACTTTACACAGCACACTGTTGCTGGCAGAGAATACAGACGAGTGGTACTTGTTGCTGAACCTGTGTATGCTCTAAGCAATTCTAGGCAGAGAGAGAGAAAGAGTAAGATGAACCAACTAGATTACCTGATGTGAACTCAATATCAGGGAGCTCAGCTAGAGCAGGTGGCTCAGGCTCTGGGAGAAGTCTTAATTCTTTCTACATGTTCATTTTATGATAACATTTATTTGAATTTTGTCTATTGTTCACGATTCCTCTTTTGTTAAGATAAACTGGGTTTCAACAGACTTTTATCATAATAAATTCTTAAACAGGTCTCTCTCATGGAAACACAAATGCCTGTTTTATGATCACTTAGCCTTAAATGATATATAAAGGGAAGGGTAAAGTGATTTAATTATATCATAATCTCAAAAATGAAAGAAAAAAATTAAAAGATATAACAAAGAACAGTAATTTAAGATAGAGCCTTTAATTCAGAATAGTGCAAAGAAATCCTGATTTTTTTCTTTTTTTTTTTTTTTTTTTTGAGACAGGGTCTCTTGTGTAACCTTGGTTGTCCTGGAACTCACTTTGTACAGAAGGTTGGCCTCAAACTCAGAGATATCTGCCTGCCTCTACTTCCTGAGTGCTGGGTTTAAAGGTGTGGGTTATCATTACCCAGTAGAATCCCAAATTCATGAAGAATGATAAAAGTAACAGAAGTATTTTCAATTTCAACTTGTATGTTTTCATTTACTGATTTATATATAGAAAAGTAATCTCTTACGACATTTTAATAACCTGAATTGAATTTAAACGTATATCAATGTCAAGCTGACTAATTTCACATTGAAGTTAAAATATTCATAAACAAGCTAAAGACCAAAGAATATATTATTTGGTAAGGAGTAGGCACACAATAAATAGCTGCTGAGTGGTTGACTTTATGAAGTTAACTATGGATTAATAATTAGTTTCTTGATGGAAGAAGACCATAGAGAAAAAAGGATGTATATACCATGGTCACAACAAAAGTATAACTTCTTTCAGACTCATTGGAGAAAATAAGCACAGAAGTAATAAAAATCGTAAAATGTATTGCACTGAGTAATGAAAACATGGTTTCAAAAGTCAGGATCTCAATGCTTTGCATACAGAGTATATACCCATATGAGTTCATAAGTATATACTTCAGTGATTGTCACTGCAGATCCTACATTACATGTCTGTACCATTACTTTTGGATGCACAGATACGCTGTAATATCTGTGCTGCTGCTCATCATTATCTGGGTTTTGGGATGTTGTGCAATTCAGACATGCAGGTTTAGCTGGCAGACAACCTAAAAGCATTTGATGGCAGTTCTTCTCAAAAACAGACATTGAAATCTTAAAACGATATATGTAAAACCAAGAAAATAGAACAGACACAGAAGAACAGGAAAAGTGAGTTGCATCAACTATAAAGAGTAGAATGATCACAGATGACTTCAGCGAGGACAGATCCTGCCCTCCATCTGGCATCTCATGAATGTAATTTGATAAGGAAAAGTGTACAGAGCCGTATCAATGGTGGGACTCTGAGACTATGAGCAAAGCATTGTGGAAATTGGGACATATTCTTTGTAATCACAGACTACACTTTTTCATTGTTAAGATTTTATTTCCAATGATCATGGCTGGCTCACCCTCAGGTCACAGGTATCTGTTACCAGCTGGATCCTAACTTTGTAAAACATGGAGAAGACAGATAAAAACAGCTGTCATTACTGCAAATACTTCATGTAGCAGGACTCCATATGGTAAGCAATAAATCCATTTATTATTATTATTATTATTATTATCATCAAAATATTTTTATAAAAGTCAAAAATAAAAAAAACTAGCAAGAATATTTGATTACATTGTTCATAAATATTGACAATAATGGACCAGTAAGTGTTTTATTAGAAAAGAAAACTCTTATACATGAAGTGGTAGGCCAATTGCTTCTACTTAGCTTTGTAAGATCCTGAGATATCACTTTCCTTGGGCATCATGTCTAACTGTTTGTATTTTTAAATGGATAAATCTCTAAAATTTATATAATTATATTGTATTACAAATTCTTCAGGGATATGCATTCATTTAAAAATTAATTATGTGTATATGTGAGTATGTACCACATGAGTGCAAGTGCCATTGGAAGCCAGGATAGGACAATGGATCCCTTCGAGCTAAAATTATGGATCATTGTAAGCAACAAAAGATGGGAATTGAGAACCTAATTCAGGTCCACTGGAATGTCAGTGAGTGTTCTTAACTCCGGAGCTAGCTTTTTAACTCCAAAGGTTATCACATTTGACCAATGTAAAAAAAGATGTTTTAGCACAGATTAAAAGTGTTTCCTGGATGTAAAATTAATATTTGCAGGTGAAAGATTGTAGCAGACAGCATATAAGAACCTTGACAATGTACAGAAGTGCCCAAAGAAAAGCCAGGCAGTGTACAACAACAACAGGAACAATGACAACAACAGCAAAATAGTAGTATCTATTGGGAGTATATACACTCTGTATGAAAGTCTTATTAGAACACATTCAGACCAGCTAATAATTATATTCACAGGGTTTCAGTCTGAGGGACTATTCAGTACAAAATGTGTTATAATATTTACTGAGTTCAGGAAAATATACCAAGGTTCTGATTATAGATGTGTTTTAATAGACACACACACACACACACACACACACTTTAATACAGACAGAACAACACAAAAGTGCCTTTTGTGTACCTAAACATAATCTATAATACACTAAGTTCAGTGGAAATTCTACTAGAAGATTTAAAAATATAATAAACTGGTTATGGTCAAGTTGGCCTGCCACCAAACAGAGCAGCAGTATTGTCACCTAGGTTAACATATTGGTTCTGGATGCCTCCAATATGATGGGGTGTTAGGGTCTTAAGAACATAAAGAACATTGAGGAAGGTGTAGGGTCCCCAAAGGAGTTAGGGGCTTAAGGCTAATTTTTCCTTGACGTAAATTTAAGGATATTATAAAATTTAAGATTTAGTCCATGGCCTTTTTCCAAGATAGATCTACTTCTCTGCTTGTAAAAATCAAATATTGCTAGTTAAATATAATAAAGACACTGATAATATTTAACGTCATAAATACAGACAAAATTTCACAAAGACTTCTCCACAAAGCCTGGGATGTGAGTTCAGAACCAGCCTCAACTGTCCTACTGATTTCTCTCTAGGTTATGGACTCACTCTCACTCTAGGTTATGTGTTGCTAAGGATTAAACACCAACTCACTGCGCATGCGGAGTGAAAACCCTACCGACTGAGCCTGATCCCAAGCCCTGGGTTAATGATCTTTAATACAAAAGTGTTGTAATGGTTGAGAGCTAAATTTTAAAGTATAGGTTCAGTTCCAATTCTATTTCATATCACCTAGGTAGCACTGAGTAAATTACACATCATCTTTCTTCATTTGGCTTTCTTCGTGTTAAAAGGCATAGTAAAATTTATGTCTCATTGGAATACAGAGCAATCTTTTCCTTTCCTTCTCCACACTCCTCCCATCTCTGTCTCTCGTATGTATACATACAAGATATATACATGCCAGGGAGAGTATGTGGTCTGAGAACAATTTGTGAGGATCAGTTCTTCTCCTTTACCACAAAGTATTTTACTGACCAACCTTACCCCGGATATTTGTATTATTAACAAAGGATTCACAGGAATGTCAGATCAAGGTTGAACACAAAACAAGATAATGTACTATTTTTCTTTCACGGGCTTATACTTCTGCTAGGCAGATGACAAACTAATGCAATAATTATAAATTAACTATGTAGGCTACATTAGCAATAGAATACCAAGTTATATAAATAGTAAAATTTAGGAAGCAAATACAAATTTCTAAATAAATGTTCAGTGGAGAGTGACTAGAGAAACATGATCAATTAGGAAGAGCTCAATGTGAAAGGACTTAGAGGTTAATTTGCAAGAATAAAACTGGATACCTTACAACTTGCCAGCTGAAATGAAAACCTTCAATTCTAATTTTAACTGACAATATCTATATAAATATAAAATTCCATCCTTTTTAATCACTTAGATTTTCTATTTCTACTTTAAAAACATGTCAGCCATTTAATGAATTAGAATTTCCAACAAAAATTTTAAAATAAAATAACCAAAGGCCTTGAAAAATCTCAGCCATATGAACAGACGAAACACTATCCTTTAAAATACCTGAAATATTATTTTAAAATAGTAAATTAGAAGAGTCAAATCTTTTTTAAAATTCATATAGAAAAATTCAGAAACACGGTAAAGAGGTATTGAACAGGCCAAATTTGGATTATACTTTGGATAGGACAATTGATAATGACTTTAAATCCCTCTGTATCCTAAATGACACTTTTTGTTGGCATAATGGCTGATTTCTCTCAGGGGCAGAATAAATCCCCGAAACAATGTTAAGCTATAGTGAGCTGGCAAATTTGGAAGTGAGCTTGTAAAACTGCCAGATGACCTGTGAAACAAATTTCCAAAGGGGATGTGAAATATTGCGGTAAGCGGAATGTTGTATTCTGATTCCAAATTAGGTAAAGCGTGCATTTTGACGGGAGAGAGGAACGCATGCACAGAAGTGTGAATGGTCAGCAGGAAATTTAAACTAACGCAGTGCAATCAGGAGGAGGTGAGGGAGGCCCCACAAGGCCAGTGGCAGGGACCAGTTATTACGTGAGAGGCTTGCAGCACTTAGGGCAGGTATGTCAGTGTCCTAGGAGGTAGGAGAAGCCTGCCTGCAGCAAGGAACACGCTGGAGTATGGGAGAGCAATAAGCACGGGGATTGCCTGGCTTTCATCCTCCTGTATTGTTACGAGGGTAGTGAAACTTCATTTTCTTAGTAGGAAAAAAAATCTGGGTATATTCGTGAGTGGTAAAAAACAATATAAAGATTTGTTCAAATATTTAAAGATTTGATAAATAAAATAATCACTGGCTTTAACAATATTACACTGGCGCCGACTAATGAAAATCAAGGTCAGATAAATACCTTTGAAATCCGTAGCAATGGCAGGATCCACTTAGTGAAGTCAGTGCTTGTGAGGGAACTTGTATCTTTTTTCTTTCTTTTGGGAGAATTAATACTCTTTTAGAAGCACACAACGTGCATATGTGTTCTGAGTGGTAACAGGAACACTTAACCCTTTTCCTATCAATTTTAGGTACATGGATACCAAATAACAAAAGCCGAGCCAGTGTGACCTTCTTCGGCAACTACAGTTTATAGGTTCCAGTTAAAATCTTTCAGCAAGAACTGATATTTTCCTGTGAACGAGGCTTATTCGGCTGCACGAGAGCAGCTCATATTAGGTGCCTAAAAAGAAGACCCTGAACACTCTTTAGACACTATTTAGACAAAGGATTTAGACCCTGACCGCTATTTAGATAAAAGATTTCAAGTTTGTGAAGACAACTGCCCAGTCCTCGGGAGATTCCATTCTTTATGTGGCCTCTAAATAAGACTTTTATTTTAAACCGGGAAATGTCTAAAATAAACATCAAAGCAAACAATGGAAGAAAAATATCATAAGTGAGGATCATATATCCTGGTGAAGGAAGGGAACCTAGATTCTGTGATGACAGTTTGGTCTTTTTTTAGCACCCCTTTCTTTGCTTTTATTGCTTCTCTGAATCACTGCCCAGCAAGACTGTCCTAATTTGTTATCACTAACAATAGATATAAGAGTGCTTATATTGGTATATTATAAATGGACTTACTTTTCTTAAAAGTATTATGGCGTCATCGGACATGGATGTTTTAATTGGAAATTCAGAAATATACTTTGAGATGAAGGTGGATATGCAAATACAAATGTTTATGTTTTATCAGATTGATATTTGCCACAAGATGTTTACAACGAAATCATTGATTACTAATTCCCAGAATAATTCTTTCTACACACAAGCTGAGTCACTGAAAATAGTGCTTGTATTTATTGAAAGTTTACAGTTCTCAAAGGCACTTTCGCAGTAGAGTTAAAAATGGTTCACCCATCTTGGCACAGATTAAGAGTCCAAAAAAAACAAACAAACAAACAAACAAAAAAATGATAACAAAAAAGAACAAAAACAAAAACAAAAAACAAAGTTTATGGCATGTATCTTTTCTTTTGGGTCCCCTTCTGAATCTTTCAATATATTTAATTACTACAACTTTGTAAGGACTGTCTCTCCATGTTGTTTGTTTGGAAACTGTGGCAAAGAGAATATGAATAAATTATTAAGTATGATCATTTACAATGATCAAATGACTTAACAAATGAAACTTATTAAGTATCAAAAGAAGTTGAAAAGAAAGCAGTGGATAGATAAATGCCTTTTGTAGCATGTATAAGACATTCCATTTGATCCCTAGAACTGCAAGAAAAACAAGATACAGTGTTACTGAGTTAAGGCACAGGCAATTTTCTGTAATAAATGAAGAAATAGTTGGTTTCTGAATGTTTAAAAACTAAAAATAGAATCAATCACAGATTATTTAAGACAGATACAACTTTTTTCTAGGCAGAAAAAAAATCTAGAAAATACAGGAGAAAAAATAATTAGACTCTAAATACTATGATGAGTATGTACATTCATATATGATATATATGATGAAAATATATATGGATGACTCAAAATTGTAATTAGTGGTTGGGGACACACTGAGATTCCTAGGTTACTAACAATAACTTGTCTGTAAGAGCCTGTTCTGTAAGTCTGATCACCTAGAGTAATCACCGAGTGAAATCAAAGGAAAACATAAAAGCAAGACTGGGATTCACATGCCTCTATAATGAAATTGATGTTGCATGAAAACTTGAAAACACTTTAAATGCCAAGCAGTGATTGAAGAGTAACAAAATAAAATGTAAGCTTTGCAGTGGAGGCATGTCGTTTAATCCCAGCACTGAGGAAGCAGAGGTAGAGGCAGGCAGATCTCTGCGTTCAAGGCCAGCCTCATCTACAGAGTGAGTTCCAAGACAGCCAGGGCTACACAAAAACAAACAAAACCCTTGGTCAATGATATTTTCATCTTATAAGAAGATGATATAGTTGCTAGGACCTTTTAAAAATTCATGAATATTTAATATAATTGACAGCAAGATGGAAGAACCAACCCCCTGATCATGTGTTCCAGGAATAGAAACTGCAGAACCGTGAGAATAGAGGGTAGGCCTGTTGATAGTTCTCAGCTGTACACTTTGAACCTAAGAGATCCTGGTAGCAGGTGTAGAAGTTTAAAACAAGAAAGAGGTTTCTGGAGTAACTATGAGACATGCAAAGAACAATACTCAGCAGGAAAGGCTTCTCTTCTGCGTGTTATGTTATTATCACTATTTTTGTAGGCCACATGTCTTTAATAAAATGTTTGTCTGTCCTGTATGTGATCAGCTTCTAGATCAGATTTAATGAACGAACACTTGTACTGAACTCTTACTTATCTGTTTATTTACATTTTCTTCACTTTCTGATTTGTGACTTTTCTTACACTTTAAACTCTGATCCTTTATAGCTAGATCCAACCAATTGTGCTCTTAGTATCAAGTTGTTATTTTGTTTGGCTCTTGATAAACCAATATATTACCCTTAGAAACATCACCATATCCTGAAATAACCCTCGCCTTTTTTAAAAACCATGCTCACAAACACATTTCCATGATGAAAAAAGAAAATGCTAAATTCCCTTCAAGAGGAAACACCATCCTTAAGCCATTTCCCCGTATTATTGATATTTAGAAGATGAGCTAAGAGGGAATAGAACAATTTAATATTGTGTATCTGATAAACTTTTTGGTTGTTGTTTTTTTGACCATAAACTATACCTCCCCACCAAATGGTTGACACTCAACGGAACATATTTTGAGATATGCCATTTTGCAGAATTCTACAAGGTTAGTAGAGTTGTCTTTTGTTTCCAACATCTCTTAGTCTTGGTGCCACTATGTTCATTGATGCATTAGCTGGCTTTCTACTTTGACACACCTCTTCCATGCATATCTGTACTATGTCTAGGTCCATACTGGACCTCTGGTGTCTCCATATGTTTGGTCTCTACATTTTTGTTCTTTTATTGTTTCCAGAATTTTCTAGTTGTCTCAAATTTTAAACTGCACCTGTAGGCACAAGATACTGATGTGTCGAGTTTCTTCTTGAATGTTAACATCCTAAAATGCCTCTCTGTGGTAACTGAGACCAAACATATCCCTACTTACTAGTTAGGCATCTCTGGTGCCAGCGGTATTATAAAAGTATCTTGTAATTTAAATTGGGCTTTCAAGTATAATTCTCCAAGCAGTAATTACTATTATTTATTAGCAAAGTTCTATCCTGACTCTCAGACCACTGCGTATTTCAAAATCCCTCAGAGCAGCGTTTCTGTTTATTTTCCTGTGATACACAATCATATCCGATATATATAATTACTGTGATTCAAAACTCGGCTACTTAATTTTAGAGCATTTATTTTTTTGTTGTTTTTTTAGTTTCTATCAAAGTTTCCTTGCTACCTTATATACCTAACTGTGGCATTTATCTGCCAAAATTTCACAATGTAAGGTGCCCTGAATGCAAATGCCATAGTATTTTTTAAAGCTGTTTTAATAATATGTTCATTTTCTTTTAAATTAACATTAAGTGAAAACTCCACACTCTTCTAAATAAATTTATTTTCTGTTGTCTTATGAGGCAAATAAAGCTTATTGCCATTTCCCACCTGGAAGAAATTTCTGTGTTCACAGTCCCATTTTGTGATCTGTATAGTAGTAGGTTTAGCAATATAGTTTAAAATGAAATTATATATTGTGAATACTCTTTTAATTTTTACCTATATTCTCTTAACCACTTTATAGTACTTACAATATAGCACAATACTTGTTGAAGTTATTTTAACATACTTTCATGGACTGATTCATACACAACTTTTTTCTCCTTGATCACCTTCTCTCAAGTGATGTTTGTATCTTTTCTGAATGGTTAGTGTGGTGGTTTGAATACTTTCGGCCAAGGAGAAGTGGCACTATTAGGAGGTGTGGGCTTATTGGAGGAGGTGTAGGCGTGTGAGAGGTAGTGTGTCACTGTGGAGGCTCGGAGGGCTCCTATGCTCAAGCTCCACCGAGTGTGGAAGGGTCTCTCTTGGCTGCCTGCAGGAAGAGTTTCCTCCTGGCTGCCTTCTTGATCAGGATGTAGAACCCTTGGCTCCTCCAGCATCATGTCTGCCTGCACGTGGGCATGCTTCCCATCATCATGATAATGGACTGAACCTCTGAAACTGTAAGCCAGACCCAATAAATGTCTGCCTTTATAAGAGTCTCTTTGGTCATGGTATCGCTGCACAGCAATGGAAAATCTGACAGTTACCTTATATACTCTAATCTTACAAATATCTACCTACCTACAACTATATATGTATCCATATATCCCTATCTATCTATCTATCTATCTATCTATCTATCTATCTATCTATCTATCTAATCTGTCTGTCTGTCTGTCTGTCTGTCTATCTATCTATCTATCTATCTAAACTGTCTGTCTGTCTATCTATCTATCTAAACTGTCTGTCTGTCTATCTATCTACCTATCATCTATCTATCCATCTAAATGTTAATAATTGTATTGATAATTGATCAAAATTCTGATCTTATCTTACCACATTAAATTATTAATTTCTTTTCAGCACAATACTTTTTTCTAAATTAAATTCGTCAGTTTTTCAATTGTTCTGAATGCACAGAGCATCACATTTTATATAAACTTGAAGCATCAGGATTATTTGTGTATGACTGCATAGGTTCTTAGAAGTCACAATCATGAGTTTGGAATCACTGAAAGAGGACCATGACTGGCTATACACTGTCAAAAATATAAAGCTTGATGGCTTTGGTTACCACCATAAAAATTTGCATTCTGCATTCAAACAAGAATATTTTATTTAAATATTCAAAACTTATTTTAATCCCCTTAATAAGTTTAGATAAGTCCTATAATTATCTACCTGGTTCCCAAGGCCGTGTTGAATCTGATGCCACTTCTGCCTTTCCAGATATCATTTTTTTTTAATTGCTAAATTTGGTACCCACTGCAGTAAAGGGGTGTAACAACTGATAACTAGATAATAAACATTATTGAGGAAGTTCAGCTATTAAGACTAATAAGAAGTACAAAATTATTTAGCCTGTATGTTATTTTAGAATGTATTAGATATTCAGATTTTCAGTCTTTTAGCTATATCCACTATGTGGTACCAGGGCAGACCTTCAGAGTCATATTTAGAGACTGTCCCTGCTCTCTTAAATTTTATTTTCCACCTCTAAACCTGAGAAATCTTTTTCAGTGGCCTGATCCGAGCAAAGGGATTTCATAAATACGATCAATTTTATATTTCTAAGTGCTCACAGTGTCTTTGGATTGTAGATACCATAGATCACAAAAATCCATTACAATTTCTGATAGGATTATATTTTGAATGGGAAAGTAGACAGGAGAGACCTTAGAGAAAGGAGCACACAAATGGCTTAAGTGAGATGCTGAAGCCTGAAGATAAACTAATTTAAGTCAGAGCTGGAAAGTTAAAGAGAAAGTAATTTTAACTGAATTGAATAATGCCACCCATCGTGTAAGAATAGTCTTCCATTTACATAAGATATAATTTTAAAGTGGATTTCCTGGAAGTCGTCTATGTACTATATATAATTATCTCAGATGACAACAGGGTCTGGAACCAAAGGTTGCAAAGCTCTGAAATATATACTACATATTTCTTAGAAGTAAAATGGGGTAAAAGGGTTTTGAAGGAGGGAATAGAGAAATGGGGAATGGCTTTAATTTGAGATACAGGAGTGGTTAAATACAGAACACAGGAAGAGGATAAAAAATATTAAAGATGTAGGAAAATATCATAAGTTATTCTATCTATGTACCTAAAACTACATATGAATCTATGAAGGCATATATAATTTATGATTTAAATATATAATTTAATGATTTAAATAAAATCTTCCCATCTGTGCAGGCAATGATTCTCCCAATAGCCATAGACTACAAACTCTAAACAGAAGTAGCTGTTAGTCTGGGCTGTCTAAGGACTCTCACAGTATTATAGGCTACACTTGTTTTCCATTGGTGTCGTCTAGAGTTAGAACGTAAATCCCTATTGATGAAGACACCATGTGCTTTGGACACAGGACCCAGAATACCTGAGCTGGATTTGACCTGACATCTTCTTCCCTGAGAACTAGCTTTTATGGTACCAGAAGATGCTATCCACGTATCCAAGGGAAAGAAGGAAGTAATAGTAATTCTCAGCTATGATGCCTCTGCATCAAAACTATGTCCATTATAGCACCATATGCAAAATAGTTAAAGAGTTGTTCAGATACCTTGCAGGCAATCCAATGCTCACTAACTAGATCCTAAGCTTTCTCAGCATGGAAGCAACCATCCTGTATCGGAAACCTAGCCAATGAATCATGATTAATGAAGCCATGGACCTTGGAAAAGACCCCAAACTACCAATTTACTAAAACAGCATAATTCCTAACCATAATCTAAATATTTTTTTCCTTATACCCACAGATAAGTGTAGTCCTCAACCCTAATCAAAGAAACTTCACTTGGCAAGAAAAAAAAAGATGATTACAGAAAACCATAACTAGTCAAATGCAGAAAACACGATAGTGTGATGTCTAGGCTTAATTGACAAGTCAACAGAACAAAATGTTCCTACAATTAAGGATCAGGGATTTTAATGGGAAAAGGCCTTTGAAAGATTATAAAGACAAGATAAACAGGAACTCTGTTATGAGATTGTATCTTGTAGAAATTCTAGAGAGTCCACATCCATGAAGCCTCATCACCACGCTGTCTAAATAAGACTCAAACAATGAAGACACTAATAGACATACTAACTTGCAAGGTGGAAAGCTTGCTAGGCCACACTTATCAACAAAATATGGACTGCTGGAGAATTTTCAGAACAAAAGAAAAGGTCTTCCTTATGGAAGAGATCCCAATATCAAGGGTTCAACCCTGAGATCACATACATACAGGCTATATTATACTAACTGATGACATATAAAATATATGTATTATAATATATAAAATTATGTAACATCAATTAAAGAAAAAGAATCAATGAGTTTGAGAGAGGGCAAAAAGGATTTTAAGGGAGCATCTAGAGGGAAGGAACAAGTAGTGAAATAATATAATTATATTCTAATTTCAAAAATTAAAAAATCATATAAATGAATTTACAAGTACAATAATTTCTGTAAATAACTTTTGCCTCAAATATTATCATGGACTGTGAAATAGAAATACTTTAGAATACCAGAAGGACTCAAATGTTGCATCTTTATAGGTCTTAGTTTTTAACCCAAGGCATAACAGAAAGCCCTTGAGAATGTTAAATATTTTGGAATGATTCAGTAAACCTCCACCTCACCTAGCCAAGTTAGTTTTGCAATTACTGCCACAAAAATGAAATGAAATGAAATAAAATAAAAAGAATAGGAAACCCTAGACAGAAAATTAAGACTAAGCTATTTTTTTCTTCTACGAGTCACACTTCCTTAAGGTTCAAAGGACCTTCAACAGCATTCTCTGATTCTAAACTTTATGTCTTGCCTGATTGATAAGGATGATAGGGTATAGTCTAATGGCCTTTGTGGTTTTCTTGTGGCAGAAGCCTCTCTGTGGTTGCTATGGTTTGGATCTTAAACGTTCCTGATAGGCTTGCTTCTAAAGGCTTTGTTCTCAGCATGGCACTCTGAGAGACTATGGAACCTCAGCATGCAGAGGTCTAGCAGGATGTCTCTGCCACTATCAACATGCTTTCAATGTGGAACAATGCTACCCTTGTTCTTTCTTTCTCGCTATTCTTTTACATCTTAATGATGAGATAGACAGTTTTGCTCTGTCCAATACTCTTGATCTCTCACCCCAACCCCAATAATTTCTGTAAATAACCATTCCCCCAAATATTATCATGTATCAGTGATACAATGCACTGATTTTCTTTGAAATCTTGCTGAGTTCTCTGTGAAACTTTAGCTCTTATATTCTGCATTGTTGCAAAGCTGGAGTCATGACAATGCAAGAGTCTACCAGCATGGGTGTAAAATGGTTCATGCCAGCATGGACAGAGAACTATGGAACAACTAGTCTTTTCCATTTTCATTCTTTATTAGTTTTATGTATATGAGTGCTCTATCTACATGATCCATGTGCCAGAAGAGGGCACCAGACCCCATTATAGATGGTTGTGAGCCACCAAGTAGTTGCTGAAAATTGAACTAAGGACCTCTGGAAAAGAAGGCAGTGCTCTTAACCTCTCAGCCACCTCTCCAGCTCCCAGTCTTTTCTTTCTTGAAGCTGATTTTTATAACTTTATTTTTCTTCAGTAAAGGAAATTGGCTTCAAAAAAGATTGATGCTCCAAACAGGAATTCTGACTTGGGACTATGAACTTTTGGAATTTGTTAATTGCAGGAACCTTAACGATTGAGTTCATGAGTATGCGGAAAGTTACAGAACTTGCTGGGTGCTTCTGTAAGAGCTGAACTGATCAAAACGCTGTTGGGAGTGGGGTTAGAAGCAGGTAATGGTGATGAGGTTTCAAATGCAAATTTGATTTCAGAAGACACTAGGCTAGAAGAAGCCATTTCTACTTTGTGGCACAGAATTTCTTGACACAGAAGTTGAATTTACTAGTGGGTATTGTTACATTGTGGCACAGAATTTGTAGCACAGAAGTTGAGAGTAAAGCTGGTAGACTGCTTGAGGTGACAATGGTAATTTCAAGGCACCAAAATACTCAAGTCATAGCATGAATATTGCTAGCTTCTTTTGGAAGAGTTTGCCAACAGAATCAAGAATAAGAAGGAACATAGCAGAAATACATGTGACAGATGTTCAGTTTTGGAAGAAAATGTGTCCAAGGAAGTTATGATTGACTAATATACAACAAAACAAAACAAAACAAAACAAAACAAAACAAAACAAAACAAAAACAACAACAACAACCACTTAAGTTCAGACCATAGGAGCTTTAAGAACATCTCAAAAAGCAGAAAGGGTATTCATGTCAGAGATGCAGACATGTATGGTTTTTGCCAAGAGTTTTTCCAAAAGACATTTCTGAAGAAAGCTGTAGAGAGCCCTTCCATGCTCAGGGATATTTACTGTTGAAATAATAAAGTCCTTAAAAGACACAGTAGCCATGGTTCAATGGACAAAACATTGCTGGTAGACTTTTGCATTGTCATATGATTTTTTATGCATCCAGTATTATAATAGTTACTTATTTATTTGTGCTATCTCACCTACTTAATAAGTACTGAGGTTTTGTGTGTGTGTGTGTGTGTGTGTGTGTGTGTGTGTGTGTGTGTTAAGATCCTGAGGTTAGTACTTGAGTTGGTTTATTGACACTAACAGGTTCTATTATACTGGGTAATTGGACATACAGGGCTTATGAATATAAATAAGAAAGATATAGCTCCTGATTAAGCAGGTTTCATGGAACTGCATAATCTATCGTTCATACAAAATGCTTAGGTAAATATTTAGAATTTGAATGAGGATAAAAAACATTTGTGGTAGTTGTATTTTTAAAAGAATAGCATCTGAATCAATGGAATTTAAAATGTAAGCCAGGTAGGCATTAGTTCCACTAAGTAATTAAATTAATAAATCATAACTTCCTCCATGATAGTAGAGCGAGAAGTAATTAAATTCACAGTTAATAAACAATTTTCATAGAAATGAAATTACCATCAAGATGTAATATAACTTGCCCAATGCCGGTATGGTTCTTGGATAGGTTAAACCCTATATCAAGATACCTAATACATTCAGAAATATAATAACCAGGCATGTCAATTTTTTCTTTTTGCTGAAAGTGACTACTGGCACTTAGTGAGTACTTATGCTTGATAATAACTTGTTCCACTAGACAGGAAGAAGACCGAGAGCAAGGATTTTCTCCATCTTATTTGGCCCACCCTGTTAGTTGTGCTAAGGAGGGTTGTGTCCATGTTGATTATTATTATACTCATATAAATATAATATAAAGTTATTATTACTAACTTTGACTTAGAGGAAGTTGGAAAAGATGTTTAATGTATCCTCATGTGTATGCATGTTCAGTATGAGAAGAAATAGCTTTTGAGAGATCATCACAATCCAGTGGTAGATGGAATATCATATTGAAGGCTGGAAGACAATATACATAGGAAACTCTGAGAAATCACTGAGCTCCTTGGCAAAGCATTTGGCCTACCCACCGCTCCTGTCGGTGGCTTCAAAGTGTATCTGTTTCCTATTACTGCAGATGGTCTTCACCAGATTGCAGAAGATGCTATTTAATATTAAGCTAAAGAAAGCTGACACTACCATTCTTGTCTTGCCAAATATTGGGAAATTTAATTAAATAGACATTTGACTTCAAGAAGGCAATGTTGAAAACTAAATAAACTTTATCCTTTTAACCTTATTGACTGACCAGAGTTACATGAAAACATCAATACCTCTGCACAATGAGAACTGAAATTGGATGAACTCTGTGTCTGTCAAGATGTGATCGCTAATGGAGGTGGCGGAGCCAGACTACAAATCAAATTATTCTGATACAACAGCTTCATCTTCAGACTTCACATAATTTCTATCCCACTACTTTGCAACATCTTGTTTATTTGATGATATTAATTTTATGGGTTCTAACATTATAATACTAAAGCACGCAGGTTACACTTAGGACATTCTGGATTGTTTATTGTGTGAAAAATGAAGTAAAATAAAATTTGTGCAGTTTTAGAGTTAGCATTTTCTATGATTCTCTAGAAAACGCAGGCCTGATGCTTTAAACGTTAACAATGATTTATCTGAAAGCCTTTCACATGTACTCCATTTTGAATGTCTTCTCTCTGGGAAATAGATTTAGGCTTAATTAAAATGGTTTAAAGAAACAGCAATAATATTCCCTCACACTAAATTCCTAAGGTCAGTGGATATTTTACTTTATGGGGCAAAAGGAATTTTGCAGTGAGATAAAGTGTTGTAGTGACTACAACTTAGTAGATTGTAAGAAGACTGTGTTCGGCAAAATAAGAGAGATTCATTTTTACTCCAATTATTTTTGTTGCATGTTATGAAATTGGAGATCACTAAGTTTTAAAAAACTAACAGTGAAAATGGTCCTTAAGTTTAAAGACTTTCTTTTCATAGACTTCAGAGGTTTATTTATCTTTGGCTTACCTTTAAAAATTCTTTTGAAATTATAGTAGAATTGCATCAGTTTCCCCTTTCCCTATCCTCCCTCTAACACTTCTCATGTACCCTTTCCTATTTCTCAAATACTTTATCTCTGCCTCTCTTTCTTTAAACACACACACACACACACACACACAGTTGAGTCCATATAATGTTATTTGTATATCTCATATGTATATGATTCCAGGAATGACAATGACTACTTGTCATTGAATGACCAAATTGGGGAGCACATAGACACTATGAAATATTGTTAGGATGTAAATAAAAATGAAATCATGCAATTTGCAAGCAAATAGCTGGACTTAGAAGATATCATATTAACTATATATTACCCATTCCCAGAAGTACAAATAACATCTCTCTGACTGAACTTTGACATTTTAACCTGAGTTGCAAATTATTTTCAATTTAGAAAATCATGATAACAAAAGTAATAACAATTGCTTAGAAGCAGGGGTACATGTTATAGTGATATGATCAGAACACATCAACTCCTGGAAAAAGTCCCAAATGTCCATACTTGGTTCAGAGCACATCAATGTCATTTATGATACATTGAAGGACTAAGGTTGTTGATGTTCAAACTATAAGAAACTCACAAAGTACAAGTTGCTGCAAGAGATTAAGTTTAGAAGTTCTTCAACTTTTAACTAATTACTTACACTATAAATGACAAAGCTGAAAGGAGAGAGGGAAAATAAAAGTAAGAAAAAAGGAGAAAGAAGAAAGGAGAAAAGTAGGGAGAGGGGAAGACAGGAAGGGAAAGACAGAGAGGGAGAGATTGGGAGAGGGGAGCCTAAGAAAGAACATTATTAATGCTCAATGAGAAAGCAACTTTTAAATTTGCATTCTAAAAATAGAAAATGACAGAAAAAAAGCATAGAAAAGAGAGTAAGAAAGGGTTGACAAACATACTTAAAGTATACATGCACCTCGAAGGTTAAATGAAATGTTTGAAAAGACGGAGAACAATTAGATATTATCTAGAAGACACCGGTAGGAAACACTTAGCAAACAGAGCAACAGCTACTGACTCCACGTTCTGAAACAGACTTTATGTTAAAATGGAATTTCCAGTAATTCTTTTAATTAAAGAAAATCATCATTAAATTGGTGGCTTCTTTTGCTGGAAGATAAACACTAAACCTTTAAAGTATATATCATTGCATGAAGTAATCAAATGTTCTACAGCATTGCTACCACAACAGACATTAGTTCATATGTATGAATCATTCCTTTTCTAAGTAGGACAAAGGTTCCTTGTCTCTCCCATTTAGGCATTTGGCTGGGTAAGCTCCCTGATGGGAACAGATGTTGTGAGCTACCCCAAACTTTATTCAATGATGATTCCAAGTCAAATCAGTACTGAGATAAATGAAGCATATGCCTCAAGGGTTAGCTTCAAATACTTTGTCAGGGAAGTGAGTTAACCATCATAGTTTCAGTCCAATTTGCTTTTGCCTTATATCTGCCTTTAGCAAATGGGTTAGCAGATGCCAAATGGAAAAGTGTGCCCCTACTGTTTGAAAAGTAAACAAACCAAACCAAACCAAAACAAAAAGTGGAAAACAAAGACATAAAAAACAAAAACAAAAGAAAACAAACAAAAACCCACTACAAGTAGATGCTGTGATAGCATCTATTTTATGACCTACATAGAAACACAAAATTAAATTTCAACATTAGAGAAATTACTGAATCCTTTGCGCATGAAACATTTAAGAACATGTCAATATTTTTATACTAACTGACTCGAGGGAAATTTCATTAGATAATTATTTATGAGGACAAACAAGATGTATGGGTAATCTCACTGTGCTTCTGTTACAGCACATTTTCATGTGTAACTCTCAAAAAACATCTAAAGGCAAACATGAAGAAATTAACTGAAATATATATTCATATCCCTCTAAAATCATACTGTGTGTGACATGCATGCAAGTATGCATTTCAATGACAGTAACTTAAGGAAATTGGAATGTCATTTTTTTTATGCATTTACACTATTTTTGATTATTTGTCTTTTTCGTTTGTTTGTTTGGAGTCAAGGTCTCAGTATGTATGTAGCTCTAGTAGGTAGCCTGGAATATCCTTTGTATATAAGGCTGGCCTGGAACTCAGAGATGCACCTGACTCTTCCTCCCGAGTGCTGAGATCAATGGTGCACACCACCTCACTTGGCTGTGCTTAGCTGCCTTTTTATGTATGTACCCTTTTTTGTAAATGTATTTTATTTATAATGTGTAGGTTATGTGTGTAGGTTCATGTGAATGAAGTTCTGAACAGCAGCTACTGCTGTTGGATACTCCTAGAGCTAGAGCTATAGACAGTCTGAGATACCTTGTGTGGGAACTGAGATTGAACTCAAGTCCTCTGTACAAGTACTAGGAGAGCTTTACTACTGAGTCATCTCTACATCCTCTCTGTAACCAGAATTTTAAAAAGACTTTCCTTTTTTGCCCCTAAATAGTTTGCATCCGTATGGAAAGCTTCGTTTTAGAATTGTTACTTTCATTACTTTAAATAAATAGAGTACTGTGTTTTAACTACCACAGCACTGGCACTTTGGACACCATAGCAGTAGGATACTAATACTAACAAATTTTAAGAAATGTTGGCATCCACTTAACATCATAAGTAAGATGAAGAGCAAGGCAAGACTTCTGACTGTCTGACAGAAACACTTCACACACACCTGCATGGGGTGTCCTTCCTTGTGACACTAGATCATACCAGTGGACTCCTCCCTAGGTCCTGATGAACATCCTTTAGAAGGCAAACTAACTTCAGCACAGGAGATTTCTTTTAGGTTCTACATCCCTGAGAAATAGTGCATTTTATGAAATCTATAAGCCTTAATGGCTCTATGATGTAAAGAGATTTATATTTGACCTATCATGAATTAAAAGAGATCAGCAGGAGATTCAAAAGACCTTCTGTTCAAATTCCTACTAGGCAAAGATATCTGAATGAGGTATTTAATTTATATTCTCAGTCTGCTTAATTATAAAATAGAACCAGAAATGGTGTAGGTTGCCCTGAAAATATTCTATAACATATTTTAGAACAATTTTGGTTGTGGCACTTCAAAGTTAAACAGCATCTACTATTAGGAAATTGCTGTTAGCTGTCCCTGTCAATTTCTTGTTTTCCTTTATGATTGTGACAAAGGAAGAAAATCAAGTAGTGGAGTCATCAGCTATTTTTATTAAGCATCTCAGACTATTCTTCCTCCATCACTTGTTTGCTGAGCTGTAGGCTTGGAAGTCACTCCAGCATCCACTCCAATCAGAGAATAAGCTGCTAAATGTTTAATGATTAATTTGCATCAAATAGTTACTTAGCAACCATCACTAATATAAAATTAGATCTGATTTTCTGTGAAGCCTACCGTCTTACTAAATGTGCAGAGACAGAGGAATACTAGTCACTGTCAAAATGTTAACTCTAAAAAACACATTCACATACAACATTTTATGAATTTGAATTTGAAATTACAGCACATTTAAAAATAGCTTGGCATTAAAATTTTCATGTTTCAGTTTTTACATATAAGGTAGATATCATAATGAGAATAATTAAAGAAATTTTTCATTAATACTACTCGTGTTCTGGAAACTTCAAATTTTGTTACATAAATAATTATTTGAATAGTCACTACAGTGCTGAGGTAATCACTTGCATTGAGAAATCATTTTTCTAAACCAACAGATCAATTGAAATATTTATAGTAAATAATGAGATTCTTCATCCATAATATTCATGAATATTCATAATTTTCGTGGGGGTAAGTCCTGCTTCCTCCAAGCTAGTTAGAGAAAGAAGGAAGGAAGAAAGAGTAGAAAGGAGAAAGGAGGGAAGGAAGGAGCTTGCCATACTTCTGATAGGATACTGTTAATTAATCTTGGAAGTTCAACCCATTTGGAATTAATAATAAATGAACGTTTAGGTGATTGACACTTATTGGTGCTCAATCTACAGCCTGAGGATAAAGATTAAACACTATGAAAATTATCATCTCATAACTCAAGGGACAGCATCTAGTGGAAGTGATATATTATCAAGAACTCATGAAAACTGTATTAGATTCAGTGCTAGTAAAAAAAAAAATGTGGGCAATGCTGATCAATGAGCAAAGAAATGCCCTCAAGACATGGACTAATAAGTTTCTCATTCTTCATTTATCATTTGTTCTTAACAAAGTGCCACATGACATCCATGGCAGAGCTGCTGTTCATAATTCATGTGTTCCAAGCTTTGTATTTCAATCCACTGAATGTAAATATCAGCGAGGATACAGCACAATGAGGCATTCTGGGTTTGTCTTCCTAGCACGGGTCATGGTATTCTTTTTTCAGCATCACACTTTCCCTTGAAGGTAACTTGCTTAGCTTAGGTACACAACTATTAACCGATCCAGAGAGACCCAACTCTGCCATACCAAACTCCTCTTAGATTATAATATAAATAGCCAGCTATGGTTTTATTAGTTTTTCCAAGATGGAAAAGAAAGAAAGCCTTCCTGTCAAAATAAACCTATTTCACATTTCACCTCCAACAACTGTGACTATGATCTCACTTGTGAAATGTCCTGTTATCTTGAGTAAACAACAGTAAATGAACTGTGTAGGAGATAAGAACAGGACGGGGGAAATGGAGTGGAGGAAAACCAGCCTAAAGGAAAACAGCTGAGTTCAGAGGGCACTGAGAGATTTATTCCTCCTTCGCTCCGTAATTCCATTAGGCTTTTGTTTTGCTTTGTTTGAAGAAAACTTTTGGCATGTCTGAACTCTCTCTGCTAACTGAGCACCGAACTCATTTTAAGCAGATCTACATCCTAGAACTGACAAAGTTTTCCTACAGAAATTTGGATGCATGTCCTAAGGCTTCCAAGAAGCAAATGGTTAGACTGCAGTGATTTACAATGTTGGGCACATCAAAGAAAACTGAACACCCACCATCCCTAAAAATGCTCATTTGCTGTCTTTTTTTCAGGCAATTTGAACTAAATTTATGAGAAAGGCCATGATGCTCAGGATCCAACCATATGCACAGAAGGATTTCACTTTCATAATATTGAGAAAGTTGAATTTTTGATATTGCCATATGTCATCATTAATTGCCTTAATTATAGGCCATACTGAAGGCAAATGAGGACCAAAATACCAGGCAGTCACATTAAGGCCATTTTGTATTCTGAAACTTCCCTGAGAGAAACTGAATTAAAATGAGGTACTGTGTACAATGCCAAATTTCAATAAGAGAGAATATGTTTTCATCTTTTACACTTTTGAAAGTAAGCCTTAATCTCCCTTACAGGTTGACTGACAGCAAGAAATAAGAGACCTCAGCTGGCAACAGAGTCAGCGGGTTCTAACCGAAAGACTGGAATTTCATTACTTAGTGATTTAAAGCGATGCTTACCCTAAAATGATCATTAAAAGATAGGCCTGAATTGGTCAGTTACTGCACTCCACTGTTAGAACATACTGACTAGGTCTACAGACCCATTTAAAGAGGGGTTCAGTCAGTACTTATTGATGGAAATAAATGAGGGTGACTGGGGGGCGGTGAGGATACCTAGATGCATTGAGAGCACAGACACATTTGGGAACATTCACAACCTGTAAAGGGAGGGGAGATTACTAACTGTGGGGGAAATGGGGCTGACTGTAAATCTGATTATACTGAGAGCTCTGAGCACAGGAGGAAGGAAAACTATGAGCAGTATCCAGAGACTCTACAAAGCTAAGATTGTTTATTTTTATTTTTTATTTTTTTTGTAGTAGCAAGCAGTGCCAGCAGTCAAGGCCACAGGGAGTGTGGATCAGGTCAGTTCAGAGAATAAAGACAAGCAGAAGCCAAGCAAGTTGAGGGGAAATTTGGGAAATTTGCCTAACTTATCTTAGCTATTTCTCTGAGGTTAAAGATTCGGTAGGGAAAAGCTGGTTTAGGAGTGAAACCACAAAGAATATTGCACTAGCACAATCTCAGGGAGGTTCAGGGCAGAGCTCAGAGTCCATTGATAGTCTTAAGCTAAAAAAAAAAAAAAAAAAAAAAAAAAAAAGACTAGTTTGTGATAGTATACCATGGTAAAGGAGTTCATGATGCGTGGGGCTGCCCAAATTGCTGGAATAGCTTGGCACCATTATGGAATCCACGTGACTGAGTGGGATGGCCCCAACTCACTGAAGACTGGAAATAGTCTGATTTCAGCTAGCAGGTCACAGTATACTTAAAGAGTTCACATACATGAAGCTTCGTGTGGTGTGACCTTTGCTATGCAAAGCACTTTACATGCATTCCATTTGGGTTGACAAACATAGTGCAATCCTTATTTACAAGGATTATATTGCATAGCCAGTGTGTTAACTTTTTATGTAGCTTCTCTGTTTTGGCTGAGCTCATCAACTTCTCCACCCGAAATGGAGTAATTTGGTCTCAAGAACTAAAGCAACTTGATTCTATTGATCGTCATCTTCTCAGCCCTTTTGGACTCTCAGTAATGGTTGCTGTGAGTGCTGTTTATCAGTTCCCTACTGACTCAAACTCACCACCCATTGATTACCTCTAGCAATGGCCAACTGAGAGCCAAAAAGAAACTTTTCAAGTTTTTCCTTACCGCCCCTCTCTCTGCCTTATATTTAGCCTAGCCTGTAAGTAGACAGTGGGCTGTGGTTCTGGTACCAGAGACCCTGCATTTTTTTTTTTTTTTTTTGCCTCTGAATGAAAGCCTGAACTGTTTTTAAGCCACTCACTAACTTTTCTGTTTATTCTTCCCATCAGTTTCACATCTAGTCGTAGTAAAATAGCCTCACTAGAACTCAGCTGCCATCTCCTGAAGCCAGCATGAAAAATCAACTGCATTTGACTCCACAGAACCACAAAGTTATCCTCTCCCATGCATGGAGAGCCTAGTAAGGCGCAGTCAGGACAAATGTGGGAGAAATCTAAAATAATAAATACGCACTTGCCATAGATATTTACTTAGAAGCAGCCCTCTGTATTACTTATTGTTCTCTTTTGCGAGGCTTTGTGTTCTAGCTGAAGTAGAAAAGCAATCGGCCTTGTGAAGAGCAAATACATTCATAATGTGTGGTCTGAAGGACTAAATCATGTCGTGTTTCCTTTCCAGTCTTTGACTCTAAATTGATATGATTATGTGGAAGATGACAGAATGACAGCTAGATTATGGGAGCTTCTTGGAAGTGAAAGGCCAGCCCTGTTCACATTATTGGCAACATTTGTAATTCGGACAATGTTTCAAAACAACAAAGTCTTAAATGTTAATGAAACTAAATTAAATTAAGACACACAGCAGAATTAGAGTATGGATTCAGTTCAAATATTTAAATAGTTACTGTCAGGAGTTTCTGTCTGCTTAAAGATAGGGAAATAATTGAATGGAAACTCACTATGTTTATTTACTCATTAACCTAACTCATGTTCATAGCCAACTGGTTCTACCTGCTTGCTATTTTTGTGTCTTATGATAATGCAATATATGTGATACAATGAAGTTGGTTTTATTATCAAATTAACATGTATGCTTTTTGCGGCATTTATCATTAATCTAATCTTAAAGAGAATGAGTTAAAATGGCCTATCTACAAGAACATGTAGACTCATTCCAGTCACTGAATGGAAGTCATTGCATAAGGACACACACACACACACACACACACACACACACACACACTCACACTCACAGTCAGATACTATTAACCCTAGTAAATGATGTTCATTTTGCCTATCTCTGGTTTCATCTTTCTTTATATTTTATACTGGTCCTATATTTTATATATACCATATAGCATCATTCCATCAGACTTACTTCTTATGGTCTTCCTTAAAAAAAACTTGACTGAGGGCCTATGCTAGCCCAGCAGAGCCTCAGCCCCTTCACAGCAGAATACTAAATATTTAATCTTCCAAGAGATAGCTCGGCAGGCAAACGGTTTATTACAAAGTCTGACGACCAGGGTTTCATCTCTGGGATCCATAAGTAGAAAGAGAATACTGTTTTCAAAAGGCATGCTCTGACTTTCACATGTGAGCATCAGCATATATGAAGACACACACATATACACAATAACTAAGGAAATATGTTAATAAGAATGTTTTTTGTCCTTAATGCCTTTGCTGAACTAACAACTCTTTTTTTTTTTTCGGAACCTTGACCTCGTGTGAGTAAACACCTCAAAGACAAAATCTTTTCTTCTCTTATTCTTTCCATTCTTTGTGGTACCTACTCGAGCTCTTGGTGCAGACAAATATTTCATTTTGTTTTCTAAGTTAAACATTCCCAGTTTTTACCTAAGTATCTGGTATGTGGTGAGTAGTCAAGAAAGGAAAGATGGTGAAATGAGATGTCTTCTAAGCAAATAAGGATCTACTTAAGGACATTCTCCACACACAAGCAAAGCAAGCAGCCAGGGTTAAGAAAGGCATCTTTGGATGAGGGCACAGAAGAGATGATTAGTAGTAGTAGCTCCTCTTCTTAAACAAGTAGCTCCTCTTCTTAAACAAGGTATGTTTGTCGATAAAGGTACTTTATAATTTTGATAAAGTTTAATTATAATCATCTTCAAAATCTCTGGAGATTATTGTTATGTACAAGAAACTGATAAAGAAAAATTCTTTGTGAAAAAAACAAACAAACCAACAAGCAATTACAAATCGCTAAGGCTAGTGAGAAAAGTATGGAAGGAAAGAAAGGGTAATTTGTTTTTTTATATCAATCTTTTTTTGTGTGAAATTAGTATCTACATGATCCTTATTTTTATTTAAATATTTTAGTTAAATTAATAACATCTATTTGGCAGACAAGGGTTTCTTATATTTTTTCTTCTAGTAATAAACAATAATATTTTTGAGGAGCCATTTGACCTGATTTTCTTTTAAATCACTCAATGCATATTTATTGAATATCTACTATATGACTGAAAAGGAATTGAGGTATTGGAAACAGAAATAGGTTTTACTATTTCTTAACTTTCAAAAATTGACTTTATTGGCTAGTTTCAGGACACCAAGGTAAGAAACATGCAACCACTTACTAACATACTAAACACTAAAGTATGTATACATTAAAATATGCATCAATTTGAGCTTTACTTGCAAAAGTAATTACTTAAAAGTATTCTATCACTTTATAAAAAGTTGGAATTTGAATACTAAAATTATAGTGCCTCTTTCTTACTGTTAAAGAGACAAAACTAAAAATTATATAATGATTTTAAATATTAATTTTCAGCAATGCTCCTTATTCATGTCTTTTCATAAAGATAATATCCATGTCCCTATAAGGATGGCTAATGTGAATAGCAGGAGAGTCTTAAGTGCTATAGATTGCTTTAATCAAACACTGTTGTGTAGGAGTTCTCCAAATGATGTGTACCCTTCTTTTATTTCTTAGCAAAAACACCAGGAGAGATTGCGCGAATATATAAGGAGTGCTTCACAGTTCTAAAAGAAAGAAACAAAGAGCTGGGGAGAAAAGCAAGAACTTGAGGGGAGACAGGAACTTCTGGTGGTTAATGTGCATGAAATTGTATGCCTCAGGAAGAAACTCGATTTGTCAGCAGGATACAAAGGAAAGAGTCTCTCCTCAGAAGACTTGGAGTGGGAGGTTCATTGTTTTATTGTTTTCTCCCTTATATGAGTGGTCCCTGTAGCTGAGCTAAATGAAGGCAGCTCTACTGGAAGATGCCGCAGTCCCAACCCCAATTCAGGTCAGAAGGGGTGGGAGCTGGATAGGAAGGGGACAAGGGGATCAAATGAAGGTTGGTAAATGGCCAGGTTTAACCCTCTCAGTATTTGGGTCATTTCCTGCGAAGAAAATACCTGCTAAGGAGGAAAATTAGACCTTAAAAGAAAACGCAGATTCTTATAAAAGCCACAGTGGAACTAGTGTTTGACAAGACCAGAAATGAGCATCGATTCAACTGGCCCAAATTTCATTAGAAACGGTACCTGTGAACACAGACAAGGAAGGACGGAATGGGTTAAGATGACTTAGTCAAGGTTAAATATAACGCAGAGGATGTGAAAAACAGAGTACAAAACACCCAAAGAGACGAGCTTTCCAGGTTTCAGAAGTCACTCTTTTTTGTTTTCTTTTCTTTTCTTTCTTCTTTCTTTTTCCCCACTCTCCCCTCACCCCCAAAGGCATCTTCAAAAGATAGTGATATTATAGAATTAATTAGGTTAATGTTTTAGGTAAAATTATTGTTCAACTATAGCTATTTATTGAGTCCTTGAATTCTGCTACAGATGTTCTAATGGGAGAGCAAGGAGTAGAGTTCAGCGGTGGAGCATGGATTGTGGTCAGGGAACTGGGCTTGACCATCAGTTTTGTAAGCATTTCCTGGTTAGTTTACTTCCCTTGCTTAATGCAATAGACAAAGCTGAATTGTAATCTATATTACCTCTAATGTGTTTTATTATTATTAATATTTTCTATATGTTTCTGTTAACCATGAAAATGATCATACTATAAAAATTAATTTTGAGGGCTACAAAAAAATAAATCAGTTGTTGCTCTTCTAGATCTGATGCCAGCTCCCATATCTGTTGGCGTACAACTGCCTGTCATCTTAGTTTCTAGGCATCTAACACCTTCTGATCTCCACAGGTACACCCACACATGGGACCCACACATAGAGAAATACACACATAGACATAAATAAAAATAAATAGCTTAGGACCCGTAAAATAACTCAGTGCATCTGATTGCCTGTAGCTATGTTTGATGACTTAAGTTTTATCCCTAGGATCCACAAGATGGACAACAAAAACGGACTCCTACAAATTATCCTGTGATCTCCAAACATGCAATGTTATGTGCATGTAACTAGTCATAATATACACATACACACACACACACACACATACACACACACACACAAATAAGTAAATAAATGTCAATTTGAGCTTTACTGGCAAAAGTAATTACTTAAAAGTATTCTATCAATAAATGTCAATATTTGCTTGTGAATTACACACAGGGTTTTCTGGTTAGTTTTGCTCGTTTTGACACAAGACTCGGGAACCTCATTTGACAAAATGTCTCCATCAGATTTTGGATAGGCAAGTTTATAGGGCACTTCCTTGATTAATGATTGACCAGAGGAGCTAGACCACCATGAACAATTACACAATTTGACAGTTGGTCCTGGGTGTTATAAGAAACCAAGCCGAGCCAGTCTTAGAGAATAAGTCAGTTAGTAGCATTTCTCCCTGGCTTCGCCTTTAGTTCCTGTGTCCAGGTTCCTGCCCTGAGTTCCTGTCCTGACTTCCCTGCATGATGGCCTGTAAGCTGCAAAAAGAAATGAATTCTTTCCTCTATAAGTTGCTTGTAGCTGTGGTATTCAGCACAATAATAGAAAACTAAATAATACATCACTAATGAGCCCAATGTAAGGAAATCATCAATAATATTTCTTCTTCCTATCATTGATTAGGAAGAAAACTTTTATAGCTATAGAAGTTTACTGTGTTTGTTACAACATCATCACTATGATGTATCCTGAGAAATGCATGATTATTTGATCTGTGATGGTGTGAATATCACTGAACCTATGATGCCCATGTATGCTATAGACTCTGTATCTTAGATTACATGCATGTAGCATGTACTAAGTAAGGTTTGTAGATGTGGCAAAATGGCATTTGTGTGTATGAACACATCTAATGACATAAAAGGTACAGTAAATGTACTGAGCAAGAGGAATGTTGCAGACTCACTATCAGCATTACAGGACCATAGTTATGTCTGGAACCTTGTCATGCATGGAATTCCATGACATAGAACAATGTAGATTTTATGTCACATAGCTTGTGGTCTTCGGGAGTGTGTTTGTGTGTGTGTGTGTGTGTGAGTGTGTGTGTGTGTGTGTGTGTGTGTGTGAGTGTGTGTGTGTGTGTGTGTGAGTGTGAGTGTGTGTGTGTGTGTGTATGTGCATGAGTGTGTTACATTGGCACTCATGTGTATTTGACTGCATATGTATGTAGGATATGAGTAGACATTTATGTGTATATATGTGTATGTCAGAGGATAACCTTGGTAGTTATCCTCAGGTGCCATGCTCTTTTGACAGGTTCTTTCCCTGAGAACTTACTTTGAAGTCAAGGCTTTCTGACCCAAGAGTCCCAGAGATTTGCTTATCTCCATCTGCCTTGACCAGCACCAGGTTGCAAATGAAAGCAGATTGACCTCACGTCCTTAGGCTTAGCAATCAAGCAGTTTACAAAAGGAGCTATGTTCACAGCCCACAGCTTATGCTCTTAACTTTAAAATGGAACTGAAAATATCCATTTGTTTAGCAAATAGGCTATGGTCTTATGTTGATTGTTTGTTTAACCGTTGAATAGAAATTTCAAGTGTAATTTTTAAACAGTAAAATCTCAAGTTACGGCAGGTTTCAAAAGTTTTGTCTAATATAAACGAAAACCAATTTATTATTTCACTCTAGATAAGAAGCTCATTATAAGTTACAGGTATTTTTTCTATGAGGCACAAGCTAGTTTTATGTTGTATTTAGAAATACAAGCTTGCAGTGATTTTATTACTCTTTATTAAATAAAATAAATATTCAATTTATTAAAATAAACACAGCTAACAAGAATGCAAACTCTTTAATAAATAGCTAAGAGAGTTTGAAGACAGGATTGGATCTGTGCAACCCTTGCATTCAGCACATGTATGGCATAACTGAGTAGGAAGATAAAAAATAAGATATAATAAAATAAAATATCTTGTAAAAATGTCAAAAAAGGCTAAATATTACAGCTCCTTATGAGTGGGTATTGGAGGCAGATAATGTCTTAGCTCTGACTTTTTCTAGTTATACTACACACAGGTCATGTATCTAACATGCTGAGCATAAGGTTCCTCTGCAAGTGAAATGGTGTTGTTCATCTTTCCTAGGGAGACTTGTGAGCATTAATACTCTAATGTGTGCTAACCTTTAACCCCTGGGATGAATGGCATGTGGTGGCATCAATAGATCTCAGTTATTCTGAGCAAGTGACTCCAGTATCCAGAAAAGCATGCGTTTCATTTCATGTTTAAGAAAGAGTTGAATATTGATCTAAATTGGTACTTAGTGGATCATACAAAGTCTACAGGGGGGAAGCTAGAACATGTTATATAATGCTTGCATGGACTGAAAAATGGGTGACTTTTAAAGTAATCAGGTTGTATTAGGAATCCATGATTCACTTCCCTGTTAAGTGAATGCAACTTGCCAACAGGTTTTCTTGGGTTTTTTTGTTTGTTTGTTTGGTTGGTTGGTTTTGTTTTGGTTTGGTTTGGTTTGGTTTGGTTTGGTTTGGTTTGGTTTTGGATTTTTGAGACAGGGTTTCTCTGTATAGTTATGGCTGTCCTGGAACTCCCTGCCAACAAGTTTTGATGTTGTCAAATTCTCCTCTTGAGTGAGAGTTTCATGTACCTCAGGCTGGCCCTGAAGTTGCTATATACTTAAGGATCACCTTGAACTTCTGATCCTCTGGTTTCCATCTCCATGTAATCCATGTAATCATTTTATTACATATGAGGATTGGAATGCACGCTCTATGGTATTCTAGGGGTCAAACCCATGGCTCTTTGCACTCGCAGCAAGTACTCCCTCGCCTCAACAGCTTCTTAGACCCAGTTAATGCCTTCTTTGGATGATTTTCTCTCTAAAATCATATTTAGGTTGTGAAATGCATTCTAACTCTCTATAACCTTTTGAAACAAGTATATTGAAGAGAATAGAAACACAATTCAGATATATACTACAAATTCATATCATATAGAGTTGCGAGTGGGTATGTCTAACTTTGTAGTATTTCATTAGGAAAAACAACCAGATAAATAACATACTAAGAAGTATTTTAAAGCAGCCAGAAAATATTCTGATTATCAGCAACCTCCAAATATAAATATTAAAGGATCACATTTTCCATATTTAACAATTTATGAGAGAAAAGACACGGTTTAAAACATACAGCTTTTTAAAACCGTGTGAGCAACGTCTTTATTTATATGGACATGATTTTTGCAGAGGACATTCCAGTATGAATCTGGAAGAGGCTTTTAGGGTTGTTTCACATCCTCAAAGAAAGCTGATGAAATACAGGAGAGCAACGAGGCAGCTGTGAACTGTTTCATTTCCTTAACAAATTATAAAAAAAAAAAAAAGAGTACAATCTGACATTTTATCTCTGCTTTCATGTTTCAAAGTACAAAACTTAGAATATTAATGTAGGCTTTACAGAACTATTTTAGAAAGGAAATCTTTCCTATTGTGTATTTTTTCATAAAATATCTCTTTAACTCTGCATTCTACACACTTCACCAAGATCTCATTATGTAAGCAACATAGAACTGTCTCAGTTCAAAGATAGTTTATGCATTTCATTCCCTAAAATATCACTGGTCAACCAAAAGAATGGTCACTAGGAATTTTATACTCTTCAAAAAGGCCCCTGTAGAGATGATAATATATGTAACCTAACTGAGAGTTCAATTAAACCTATATTAAATGCATTTTTCAGAACAAAGAATATTAAGTGCATGAAATGCATTGGATTCACACTATCCAGCCATGCTATAATGACTCAAAAATAAAATTTTATCCTTCTTCGTTATTATTTTTAAATTATAATTCCTTTCTTGTTGGCCAAAGTTCTCTCTATTTTTGAAGTGTGCGCACTTTCAGCTCATGAGTAATGTGCTGTTCCTTGAAATAAGCATGGGTGAGCAAGCTCAGAGCTGTCTCTTGGCACGGCAAACCTGCTGATCCCCAGATATTTTCCTCCTTCTGAGACATCAAAGGAAGTTGGATCCTGGGATTTGTTTATGATCCCAGGTGTTCTCGCTCTTTCTGGCATGATCTGAATATCTAACACGAGCCTACAGGATTTCCTGTGTGATTTTCACTACAAAATCCCATGAATAATTGACTAGTAAGATAAAAAAAAACTTTTGTGATGATGAATCTTCCCTTGGGATAAAAAAAGTCAGAAAATACTCCATTTTAGGTTATTTCATTCTTCATTATTCCTGAAGAAAAAAAACACACATTACTGCTCTATACCACGGCTGATCTAAAGGGGGCAAACATCCTCCTTGGGACTGTGTAAAACATAATCTGAGGTGTTTCTTAATTCATGGTCTCCTTTCACTCTCCAGTTTGTACCCTGTGAATGGACATACATCTGATTTTCAAAGGTTGACAGTACATAAAACTTAGATATAATTACTTTAATCAGACTGAAAAAAATCAATTTTGATGGATATAAGAGTATAAAATATACATTTATATTCAATTTCTACTTGCTCAGTCTTGAAGAGATTCAGTGTGCACATCCTACCTAGTCTTTGCTTTTTTTTAGGCATTGCATGTTCTTGCATTAAAAGCATTGTTACCACAGACATTCATGTACATTATCATCAAAATTATGCAGTATCGAAATTAGATGCAGTAGGGACAAGCAATGAAGGAGGGGATCTAGACCTGTAAATGTCACATCTGTCACCTTCTTTATATTTACGTGATACTTTTATGTCATCACAGATAATACATGCAAATTAACGAGTAATATATTTTTTTTAAAAAGTATAGGAATATACATACTATAAGGGACACATTCATACTGCACTTCAAGGTATTTATATGTTCCCGGACATGGGTCTGGAAATACATCAGGACCTGCCACCACTGCACACTGGGTTCTGTTATTGCATCTGAAATCAAAAGAAAGAAATAGTAAATTCATGTAAGCTTAAATCATCATGAATACCAACACTGATGTTATTTTGCCTTCCAGTTACATAAAACTAAAGAAAGTTTGCTGACTTAGGACTTCAGACTTATTAAAGGGGGATCTGAAGTGTGCTTCAGAAAATAAAACATAAACTTCCATCTGTTTGTTTTCCTCATAGTAAGTTATATTTGCTTGAATAGAGCATAATTTCGAAGTAGAATTTAAAGATTACTGAAGCGATACAATGTCATCCCTAGGACACTAACAATGTGAATACTTGGCGGGATTATTTATGAGGAAAGACATCCTCCCATTTCAAAAATGATACTTAACAGAATATAACTCAATATTTCCTTAGTTGTAAAATAAACTTAATGATTGTGATAAAAATTCACATTAAATGAGTGAAAAGTTACCCTTAAAGCCTTTATCCATGCTTAAAAATTCAGTAAAAACTTAGCATTTAAGGGTCAATGAGATGGTTCAGGTGGCTAAGTTGTATGATGCCAATCAAGCCTGATGAGTTGATTTTAATCCCCAACACTCATCAGGTAAAAGGTGAAAGCAAATTCCTTTGCATCATGGGATGTGTCCCGAACACATGTGAGCACAGGCATGCACAAAAAGAAATGTAACTGTCTAAAACTTATCACATAGAGAAATATGTTTATTCTGCACAGTTGATATTAACTGCATAAGTAACCACCCTTTTAAAGACATGACTACCCATGTTTTGACATTCCATCTACTAATGACACCAACCTAACAGATTACATGCCATTTGTCAGTATTATGTACTTCAAAACAGGAGCTTTATATTTTTGAAGAGAATGAAAACATATTACTATTACAACAGACATACTCTCTTGGTCACTTTTATAGTATTACATTAAACCAATGTGGGCTGATGTATCCTTGAGGGAAAAAAATACATATAATTAAATTCAATCACCTCTGAAAAAGTATCTAGCTCATAGTGGCCTCAGTCCATACTACACAGTAAGCTATGGTTAATGGTTTCCCAAACACATAACACTGGCATGTTTTATGTTCTAGCTTATTCATTTAAGATATGGAAAACAAATTTAGCCTTACATTAGGGCTAGGTTTTACTATCACTTTCTTGAAGGCTTCATTCCCTGGTGCAACCCATGTCTCAGAAGACAACCAGGACCTGGGCATATATATGAAGTAGCAGACACAAGACTCAGTTTGATTTAGAGTAAAAAAAAAAATGTCTTAACATGAGACTAATTCAAGTAAAACAAAAAATAAAACAAAACAAAGAAAAGACCATAATTAGCCCAGCATTTAACCCCAAGAGTTAACAAGTTCTAATGTTCTCCACTATAGATGTAGCATCTGCTTTCTTGACCAGCTGCTGTATCTTAATATCAAGATAATCATGAGTCTCATGTAACATACAGAGCAATGCAGTACCAAGAAGTATACTAATGAACAACAACACTGCTTTCCTATTACAAAGAGAGTCCCACCACAGAATATGTACCACATGATTACAGGATATTTGGAGTAAACCAAAATAAGGTTTACATATTATATAAATTATATGTAGATTAATTATCTGCACTAAAGAAAATTTAAAGTCTTCACTGACAATTTTAGTTATTACTTCATGTATTTCTTAGTTGAGCTTGTATGTAATGAGACAGTATATGTGAAGAGTCACAACATCTAAAAATCCCACGTGATGATATACGCACTCTGTCTTAGGTAAAACAGAACTACTTTATAATTTCTACTCTTAGAAAAACTTGCTATTTTAGCTCACAGTGTTCTGAATGTCAAAGGAAGGCAAGCATGTTGAAACCTATGGAATGTTCTCTTTATCTAAGGCACATTATAATCTTTGTATAAAACACACCATGATCATAGTACTAGGTGTTTAAATATTTTGAAGACATGCTAGATTTGGAAATCAACATGGAAGGATATCTTCCCTCTTAGTTTTCGGCTAGTATCTCAGCTACTAAGTCAAAAGCTTTTGAATAATTCATATTTTTATAATAATTTTAAAATCATAAGTAAAGTCATCCTAATTTACTATAAGTGAAGGGAGAAATAAAATCCAATCTTCATATGTGAGAAATTTAGATGTTGCCAATGTTGTTTTTAATATAAATACAAATTAAAATTATTTCTAATATTCTTTAAATATTATACTATAAATATTTTAGATTAACAACAAAGAATAAAAATACTGCAATAATGTGTTCAAATACACCTTAATCCACTAATGAAATGAAAACATTCTAATCATGAAATACTTGAGGGATTATTTATATCGACATTATTTACAGTCTTGATTTCATTAGATAGCTTGTGTGAATATCACCTCTACAGTAACATTAATGTCATTGTAAGATGACACTGATAAATGTCAGGTAGAATTCTTTAAAAAAAAAAAGTCATTAAAAATCCACCAAAATGTCCTTTTGTTGTCTAATAGCTATAGCTAGAACTTCGAGTACAATATTGAATAAGTAGGGAGTGGGCAGCAATGTCTGGTCCCTGATTTTTGTGGGATTGCTTCAAGTTTCTCTCTGCTTAATTTGACGGCTGTTGTTGTTTTGTTTTGTTTGTATATTACTCTTTTTAAAATTTTATGTATATAAGTACAATGTTGCTGTGTTCAGACACACCAGAAGAGGGAGTTGGATTCCAGTACAGATGGTTGTGAGCCACCATGTGGTTGCTGGGAATTGAACTCTGGTCCTATGGAAGAGCAATTAGTGCTCTTAACCACTGAGTCTTCTCTCCAGACTCTATACTGTTTTTATTACGTTTAAGTACATGCCTCGAATTCCCGATTTTTCCAAGCCTTTTAACATTAAGGAGTGTTGTATATTTTGAAAGGATGTTTTCAGCATCTAATGAGATGATCATGTGATTTTTTTTCCTTTGAGTTTGTTTATATAGTGGATTATGTTGACGGATTTCCATATATTGAACCATTCTTGCATCTCTGGGATGAAGCTTACTTGATCATGGTGAATGATCGTTTTTGATGTGTTCTTGGATTCAGTTTGCGAGAATTTTATTGAGTATTTTTGTGGTACATCTACACCATGGAATAGTATCCAGCTATTACAAATGATGACTTCACAAACTTTGCAGGCAAATGGATGGAACTAGAAAATAACATCCTGAGTTAGGTAACCCAGACCCAAAAGGACACTCATGGTATGTATTCACTGATAATTTGATATTAGCCTAAACCTCAGAATACCCATGATATATTTCACAGACAAGGCATGGGAAGAGACGTAAGACCAGAGGACCAGGAGAATGAATAAAAATAATTAGCAGTAAACCACCTAAAATTCCTAAAAACCTGGAGTTTTAACAAATATATCAATAAGGTTTGTTATTTTATTATATCACAGGGTTGGTGAACCTATTATAAAAACAAAGTACGTATAGTTATGGTTGTTGTTTCTGTCAGTGTTATTATCATTGCCATGAGTCAGTAGTTTTGAGACAGGATTGAGTTCAGGTAAATGGGCACGTGTGAAAGAAACTACCAATGTGACAGCAATCAACATAGAAATTCTTTGGTTTGAGGGTAGAACAGCAGAAAATATTGTCACATAAAGGTATGGAGTACCACCCATAAAACCGCCATCAATGGATGCCAGCTCGGAAATCATACATACACAGCCAATACCAAACAGACTCAGCAGGTTGCATCTGTATACAAGTTTTTGTGTGTATGTATGTGACAATCACAGCTAAGCAGAAAGGTCATGAATCTGAGAGGGAGCAGATCGGGTACATGGGAGACTTTGGAGAGAAGAAAGAGATATAACTACCTATTAAGGAAAAACAGCGAAGCACAAATGTATATGTAATAGCATATACATAAATACAAAGCCATGTCGTGCAGAAAAGCAAAAACAAAAACAAAAACAAAAACAAAAACCCAACCCTTCCAAGTACCCGCCAAGTCCTTTATTACATGAAAACTACTCTCCTTTAAATATTCTAGGGTAAATCTAAGATTTTTTGTCAAAAGCCTTTCTTCTAGTAAGCTGAACTTAGAATTGTTCACATATATCCTATATTGTGTTACATTTAGTTGATCTCATTGTGCCAGCTTATGAACTAATGAAATTGCATACAGTTAAGATATACGCTGTGACCTTTTAATATATGTGCAAATCATAAAGACTCTCTCATACAGCATACCAAGCTAACTGATCATCTAATGGAGTCACGTTCTTCTTTGTTTGTAGAAAGGGTGATCTACTCTCGCTGCAAACTTCAGAACATGTTAACTGAGACCACCATTCTGTAAACTTGATCTCCAGCATACCTGCATCCTGTATTTCTAAAATTGCACATCCTTTGATCAGGATCTGTCTTTTTCGACCGTACCTCAGACATAGGCAGCCTCCATTCCGAGCTATTTCTGTAAGATTCACGGGCTTAGAGCCCTGGAATTGGGCTTTAAAATGAACAAAGCCACACACACATTATTTAGAAAACAATTGCCATCCTTTAACGGTGTATGAAGTGTAATGGTGACATCTAAGCCATAATCTTTCCATCTTGGAAATCTATAACAGTGGCTGGCTAGAGTTAAGAATGTTTTCAATTAAAGATAAATGGAATTGAATTTGCCTCACTTTATTACCATCTACATATGGAATCATTTGGAACCTGAATCTCCTTTGCTTGCATGGAGAGTGAGTCAAACAAATTGAAATGTCTACTTGAATTCATTATCTTCAAGTACAGTGAACACTGATCCTGCTTTTCCCTAAATGTGAAGGGGCAAGCATCCAGAAAACCAACTATACTACATAGAATATTAACATATATTCCCTAAAATCCTCATATATTATATTGTATGCTAACTTATTTCACATAACACTTCTACATTGTATAATGCCTCTATACTATATAGTATGTTAATAATATATTCAGAAAATCTGGACTAAACGATAAGTGTGTATATATATATATTTTTCCTAAGCGAGTGGCATGCCCCATTCCCAAGTGTTAATTAAGAAAGATGGTAACTGCTGAGTCTATTATCTGGGATGCCTTGTGCTAGCTTATTGTTTTGTCCTTAAATCGCAGACAATCTTCATGGTATTTCGTGAGAGTGATTAAAAACATCCCTTCATTCTCCCAGCTACAGAAATGTTCTCTAGAGCAATCTTGGCCTACGAGGAAGGGTTTTGTAGAGTCATTTACTCGGGAAAAATATTTTGGTATTTCCAAACTTACACTTATAAACAAGAAGCCAAATAGAGACAGAATAATACCTTGAGAATAATATATTAAACATTTAATTTGTATTGTATGTTAAATTATGAGTTATGAAAACCTGCAAAAGAAATTTCATGGTCCACGAAGGAAAATTTCTTTAGCTTTTATATACTGATGCTTAATAAAGAGCTAAAAACAGATTAAAGTGAAAAGGGCACAGATGTTTATATACGCTTGAATGTTATTAAAAACAATTGGAGAAGAATGAAGGGATGGCTCAGCAGTCAAGAGGACTTGCTTTTTTCCATGAGACATGAGGTTGGTTTCCAGCACCATGTTGGGTGGCTCACATCAGCCTGGAAATCTTAAGTGCAAGATATGATGCTCCTGGACTCCTTAGGCACTGGAATTTATATGAACATATCCTCTGCCTCCCCCTCCTATATATATATATGTGTGTGTGTGTGTATGTATATGTATATACGTATGTGTATATGTATATACATATATATGTGTGCATATGTATATGTATGTATATATACATATATTTAAGATTATGAAAAAATGACTCAAACATAATTAAAAAATACATATATAACGAAGACTTCTTTATTTTTGTTTATATCAAGTGTTGTTTTCAGCCTTGATCGAAGACACATAGTCTTGCAGAGAAAAGCTATGAATGTAGAAACTTATGGCTGCTCGGTAAGTGCTATGAATGAGACACAGTTGAATACTAACTCCAAACAAGAATACATGTATCACCGCATTAAGTCTCAGGAAATATAGTAAAAGAGGAAACAAAATATAAAAGGGCAGAATGGCTGAGAGAAGGGCTGTGAATCTCTGTCGTTTGGTCATGACAAGGTAATACTGAACTCACAGCTTTTTACTCATCTGCATTATGTTTGCACAAGACTGAGTCTCTCAAAAGACAGTTATGGATAAGAGAGAGGCTCAGAGGACCCTATTCCTCCCTGGTGATCCATTGGCCATTAGTGAAATCGCCTTTAGTTGTATAGCGACTGAAGAGCTTACTGTGCCCCAAGTGATAGTTTTACACCCTGGCTCTTATAGTCCTACATAGTATACTGCATAACCCAGGTTACTCAAGATGATAATATACAATATTAAAATAAAATCTTCTGCTATGCCTCATTTTAATAAGAAGGAAATTTTAATCATAGGCCACTCAGCAGACCACTTTCCTAAGAAGAGTGGCCCAAAGAGGTGATGACTAGGTCCTGTCAACATATCCATTGGTAAAATAACCTCATTTGGGAATGATATCCACATACTGATTGTATACCATATTAGAGCCACAGGAGTAACTGTTCTCTCTAAGATATTATAGCTTACAAGATATACTGATATACTGATATATATATATATATATATATATATATATATATATATATATATATGATATATCAGACCAATTGAGGATCTTGTAACCAAGAAGAAGATGATGGAAACACAGAAATAATGCAGCAAGAAATAAAACTCCACTCTCAAGTTTCTTCTTCCAATAAGGAGCACCTGCTCTCATCATCTCATGTTCAGTGGAAATCATATTTAATTTCTTAAAAGAATGATATTTCTCTGAATTGTCTACTTCATATGTGATACAAGTTAGTTCTTTAAAATTTTCCTAGAATTGATGCAATGGTACTTTTTTTATAAGTCATATTTTTCTGTAAGATTCCTCCATAGCTTTAAAAAATATATTTTTTGTACCTAAAGAGACAAATATATTTATTTCAAGTATTAATTTCATTTCTATATAAAATTTGTAGGTGCCAGTCACTTACAGTATCTGGTATAATGTCAATGTGTTCAGACATCCTTGTCCTCTGGCTCTTAGAATACTTTCACCTCTGTTCTGCAATGTTCCCTTGTCCTTAGGTTGAGGGATTGTGTTGTATATGTATCAAGTCACGCTGGGCAAACTCAGTCCATTGTTCTCTGCATTTGAACAGTTGTAGGTTTCTGAAATATTCTGTTTCTTTTACAAAAATCAGCCACTTTGACAAGGAGTGAGAACTACTCTTATTTATGGGTATTAGGACCAGTATTTAGAGTGCAGATAGAAATTATGCTGACTTAGGAAAGTGGCAGTGGTAGGCTTTCTGCTAGACTCCAGAATCTTACCAGGTACATTTAGTTGCCTAGGTTGATAGCACCAGGAATAGATTTCCTCATACTGAACAGGCTGAAAGTCTAATTAGACAACTGTTGGTTGCTCCTAAGATATGGGCATCTCTACTGTACCCTTGGGAATATGTTGCTATGCTGGTCATTGTTGTGGTTTGTAAGCATTACAGCTAGGTAGCACTATTGAAGGCTTTCTCCTTTTGCCTTGGCAGCTTGCATAACTCCTTTATGTACGATGTGGGGTAATCCTCAGGGAGGACCCTTCCACCTCAATTCTGGCGTGATTCCTCCAATTCCCGTGCCTAAAGTGTTTGAGGAGTTCAGCAATAGGGTCCTTTAGTTAAGTTCTGGGAGCCAACCAAGAAGAATAAAAAAGCCTATATAATCACGCTATTTGGTATGAATAGTTTCTACTGTATTTTAAAAATGTGTGTGTGTGTGTATGTGTGTGTGTGTTCCCGTGGAGAGGTTCAGGCATATGTATGCTTGACATGTATGTAGAGGTCAAAGAAAACCTCAGGTACCAGTCTTTTCCACTTTTTCTGGAGACAGGGTATTTCCCTGCCCTGGAACTGCATCCTTCAGAAGAGCCTAGCTAGCCCATGAGTTTCTGGACCTGTCTCTGCCTCTTAGCAGCACTAAGCCCAGGATGACAGCAGTGCCCCCATGTCTGACTTTTTTCAAAGCTCTCAGGGATCCAGACTCAGAATCTCATGCTTACACGACCAACCCCTATTGACTGAGCCATTTCTCCAGCCATTTTGTTCCCTTTTTTGTGAATTGTTTAATTAAAAGCAACAAAAACTTCCTGATAATTAACATCCAAACATTACAAGTCAAATGTGTTTATAAATTCCTAAGTAGACCTTACTATCCATTGAGTTATGTTGCTTAATTAGGAGAATATTTGAGGTAGATGCAGGCCTGCAATATTTTCAAAATTGATGTTCCAATTATTTAATCATTTAAATGAACTGTATTTTGTGAAAAAAAAACCAACATATTAAATCTGTGATATCATATTCTGACATGTATAAATGTATAAATTATGGTTATTTTGATGCTTAAAGGCAATAGGTAACACAATACACATTCCAAAGGGTATAGATAACTTGTAAATGATAGAGTTTAAGATATACTATATTTACTACTTAAACTAATAGCAAGTAAATGATAATGAAGCATACAAATGATTGATCCAAAAATTTAATCTGATAAGTATTTAATTAGGAATTTTATTTTAAATAACTTTATAGATACTTTAATAAAGCATTCTAAATTTACATTTTGGATGTTGACCTCTGGTTACTTGGGTTCAAGGTAGAAATACACTGAAGCAGAAAGTAGCTACAAGCTTTAGGAAAATTCACTTTTCTCCTTTTCACCTGACTGTCATGTCAATAAAATTTTTTTGCGAAGAGTTTTAATTAAAATTCTCTTGGTTAACTTTGAATAATAAGAAGAAATGGTTATGTACAGGGAGTTATGCTGAATTCAAAGACATCTCCATTTTTAAACAACTGTATTATTTCTGTCTTTGTAGAAGACCTCCTTACAGATAGAAAATGGTAGGAATACATGTGTTCTCTCTTTGATGCTAAGATAATGGATTATAAGTAGGTATTGTCAAAGGAAGTATTATATATGTGTGTGTGTGTGTGTGTGTGTGTGTGTGTGTATGCTTCACATTAAGAAAATGTTTTGAATCAAAAGATACACTCAAAATGTGACAACTGTGCAAACTACTAAACTTTTGCTGTACTTCTCCAAAGTGAAGTTAATACACACTATGTTGTGGAGAAAGGCAAACAACTTATCTTGACAAGATGCCACATCCCAGCATCTATAGCATCATATAGTGTCTCTGGTACCAATTCCTGCACCACAACTCCCTCCTCCTCCTCCTCCTCTTCCCTTCCTTACACCATGAAGTCAACTCCCCATGCTGGGAGTGCCCCCACGCCCCAGCATGTGCCTACTCAGTCAGCTTTGACTACAGCTCCAATTTTCACATTCCCTTCATGTTCATCCTGCTCCATTTTTTTAATTTTCAAAATAAAACTTGAACTTGCTAGCATGGCAGACCAGAGTCTTCACATGTACCCTGGATTTTCTGATGACATTAAGTCTCTGGAGGTTCTAGAATGGAAAATGCAAAACATAAATATTTGAAAGTGAATCTGTAAGTTATAATGTCTTCCATTTATGTGTTATAGAAAGCCTGAAGAAATTAAGTAATTTCCCCAAGGCTATGAAACAATAGGGACCATGGGAAAAGAACTAAATTCTCTTTATTCCCAATTCACAGTATTTCAATTTTCTTTCTTTATAATCCTGAATGAATACAAAAATTCATAGTATGAGATATTATGTATCATAGTCAGCCCTTGTAATCTTTGATATCACAGATTTCATTTTAGTAGTAAACAAAGATTTTTACATTTAATCAACATATGTTGAATGACTACCCATATGTAGTTGAAAACAAAAAAGAAACATATATTAGACAGGTATGTGTAGGAGCTTAAAATATAGAAAGATCTTGAAAAAAATATATATGGAAAGAAAAAAATAAGATGACCTGAATTTTTGTATATATTTGATTGTGAACAAGAATGGGCATACATACATATACACATGCACAGGTGATATGAAAATATACATAAACACAATAGTCATTGCTAAGTGTTTAGCTGACTCCTCCAAAGGACATGTATTACTAGTCCTTGAGACCTCAGAATGCTACCTTGTTTTGTAACAGGTTAGTTGTAGTTCCAAACAAATTAAGATCATATGAATGAATCCCTTTAAGAAGAAGATGCCTGGACAAATCTACACATGGAGAATGGCAGGCAGTGATGGAAGCAAACATGGAATGAAGCAGCTGCCAGCCTAGTAATGATGACACTTCCCTAAGTCCTTTGAAGATAGCAGGACAAGTCTGGCACCTTAACTCTTCTGTTCCTACAGAAAGAGAAACTGTTTGTTGTTTTAAGCCTAGTTCACAGCACTTTCTCACAGTAGTCCTAGTGTCTAATACATGTTATCAGTTGAGAATAAGACATTTTGGAGTGGGTTTGTTGTAAGAATTGACACCAAAACTGATTGCTATGGAATGGATGTCGATCAGTTTGGTGAAATTTCTAAGGGATAATGTATATGCTATTTCAGTCCGTTCAAAACAGCAGCACTCAGGAAGCAGAAGTAGGAGGTTGCCTGTGAGTTCACAGTTTTTATGGTCTACATAAAGAGGAAGTTCCAAGATAGTCAGAGTTACGTGGTAACTATTATTTAAAAAAAATCAGAATGAGAGAGAGAGAATAGAAGACAGGCAGGGAACACTGAGGACCTTCCTCACGAACATGTGTTGGTAATATTCAATGTGCTAATAATCTTCACAATACAATTACGTGGCATAAAGAAGGGAAATATGTTTTAGAAATGATGTTATCTCAATATAAATCATGGATCAGGAGGTCTGTAGAGATCTGCTAAACTTCCAGTGTCCCTTAACAAGTGCAGATCCTCTGCAATGCTCTCCCTGCATTACTATAGCAGCAGACAGCACTGCTGGTTCCTGTATGAAACCTCATTCTTCCATTTTCATTGCAATCCCTAAGATATTCAGATATTAAAATAAATCTGAGATGTTAATCAGAAGATCTAGGCTATCCATTCTTCAGTTTTCCAGCAGATACTTCTCAAACTTGTTTTTGCTTCTAATTCAATATGCATGTGTTTAGATAATTAGTGTTTGTCTTTCTAGAAATAGAAATATTATAAATGAATAATGAAATCTTTAATTTCTCTGTCCATCTGATATGAAAAATGATCCCAGAGTTATGTCTTACAGTTTTAAAAGGGACAACCTTGATTCTTAGCTTTTAATGTTAAATAAGACTTTCCCACTTCATTTTAAAAGACTCAGACTCCACAGAGAGCCATAAATATATCAGTATAGTGCCCACCTCATTTGATAAATATTGGTTTCATTTACCATCAATTAGTAACAAATTTAAAACTTTGAACACATAATTACCTACAGAATATGTATATCCATATATGTGTATACACACACACCATCATCATCACCATAATCATGGGCTTTAAGAGACACAGAACTTGGGTGTGTGTGTTACAGAGCTGACAGACATTCCCTTGAATTACAGAAGGTGGTTGTTTCCTCCTGTAGCATTTCTTACAGTCTCATTATGAAGTGATACATGCATCAGTTTGGGGGAAAGCCACATTCATAGTTTTTCTGTTAGAATAAATCCCCAATGACAAAAGAGATAGAGATATGAAAAAGAAGTTATCAACAGGTTACAAATAAGAAATCTAAATATGGTGAACACTTGGCAAGTGTATTCACCCTGAAGGGTGTATCTCATATTTCAGGAAGGGAAGCAGGTATGGAGAGACTGCCAGTAAATGACATGCCACCTTTGAAATGTATAAATGAAATAGATAGAACATTCATTGTAGGGGATATATTTCTGCAGCTTAAATGTCCAAATGGGCATCCCAAATGCTGAATTGAACATGAATAATTAGCAAGTATGATGACAAATGCTGGAGCAGGAAGTAGAAAAAATGAGCAGACTCATTATTTCAGTCCCTTCTGATCTACAATGCCGTGCTTTTCTGGCACAAAAGAGCCAGATTAAGTGTATGAAAATCAACTAGATTTCAGTTTAGCAGAGCTGGTATGATACACCATATCATATGATACACCCACCCACCCCCACCTTCCCCCCACCCCATGCACACATGTAGCAGATGTGCAACTTGGTCTTCATGTGGGTCCTGAACAACAGGAAGGGGGCCTATCCCTAAAGCTGTTACTTGTCTGTGGAATCTGTCACCCTAAGGCGGCCTTGTCTTGTCTGAGTGAAAGAGGAAGCACTCGCCCTTCAGAGGCTTGATGTGCCAGGGTTGGGGATACAAAAGAGGGTCTTCCACTCTCTCAGAAGAGATGGAGAGGTAGGGTGGGTTGAGCAACTATGGAAGAGGGTACCGGGAAGCAGGGCATCAATAGGGATGTAAAGTGAATTTAAAAAATGAAATAAAACATACTAGTATTCTTTAAAGTAAAAAAATAAATGAATCTGATAGGTGTGCTTGTATTGCCTTGTATATTACCTAGGAATCAAATAACTTACTACTGTGGTTAGTTTCCAAAAGCTAAAAATGGGTCAAGAATGTTGCAGGTTTAATGAATGCCACAATGAAAAGGAATATCAGTCATGGACCATCAATATACATCCACCAAAAAAAATGTTCTCTAATTGAAAATTTCATTAAGTAAATGGTCATGTGTAAGGTTAATCTCACATAGAAACAATATACTAATGTACCATATCATATTTTAAATACATTTTATACAGTTATAAGAAATAACATCAGAAGGAACCATGAAAAAACATTTATAAAATCTACATAGTGAGCTACTGAATGAAAAATTATTATCCCTAGGAATTCCCTTTTGCAATAAAGTTATCGTTGAATGCATTATTTCAAGAGCCAGTGGACAAATATGCAAGAGACACCAGGTAGTCACCAACCCAGAGTTTAACACTGACAAGGATGCAAGGGTTGTTCCTTTCGAACATTAATGAATAAAACAGTCAAGATACATCTGAACCCTTAGCGATGCTAAGAAAGAGCATTAGGTGTTTCCTTGAAATTTCAAACTATGGGGCCTGTGTAGACAACCTAAGCTTGAGATTCCCAGCAACCATGTAAAAGACAGCACAGTGAAATACACAAGGGATTTAGACAGGAGAGAGTTCTCAGTCACTCTTAGAATTCTAGCTCACGATGAAACCACTTACTCTAATACATTCACCAGATGCCCAAAGCGGTGTGGCTGCCCAGTTTTGAATTTGAATTTCCAAGACTATGAGTTAAAGAACCCATCTCTATTTATTAAATTAGTTGCTTCAGGGATCACATCTTAGTAGTATAACATGACTAAGGCAAATCTACACCCAAGACTTCTATGCTAATAGGAATACAGTCAATTTTGCTTTAAAACAACACTCATATTTATGTTGAATTTGTCATCTTATATCACAATTTAACATTGTATTGAGCACACAGAAATCAGTGGGTTCTTTTAAAAATAAATTTTCCAGTGTAGAGAAAGGCAAAGCTCTTGGCTGCTATTGATTACCAGAGCAGTCTTATCCAAAATAATGAATGAAAACGACAGACATTTGCACAAAGCCAATTCAATGTTTAGGTTAATATTCTACAAATGTGAAATAATCTTTTTTATTTTTCAGGAATTTTTCTTAGTTTTATTCATTTTATTTGTTGTCAGCATTGGTATGACTTATGAATATGCTCAAGTAAGCATTTTACTACCAAGCAAAACCACAGAGAATTTGCTAATGAAGACTATAAGATTATACTCACTGCTGCTCCTAAAATGGTATCTTTCACACATATGGTTTTTTGAATTACACAAAGATTGTGAAGCTGCATTGCATAAGGTAAGAAAATCAGGTTTAAAATGAGGCAAATTTGAGAACGCATCACAGGTCATTGTCAGTTATCAGGCATCAGATATCAGAGTTCTTTACTCTCCTCTGGGCCCCAAACTACTCATCTCCAGAACACAGAGAGTTCCTGCGTTTTCTAGCTTACTGTATGAATGGACAGAAAAATCACACAGTATGTGCTCATGAGCGGATAGCTGCAGAAATAGCATTGCTGACAGCAAGATATAAAGGAGGGGGAGAAGGAAGAGGAACAGGAGGAAGAAGAGGGCCAGGAGAAGGAATAGGAGCAGGGGGAAGAATAGGAGGAGACGGGAGGATGGAAGTTGGGAGACCAAACAGAAGAAAGGAAGGGGTCTGGGCTAATTTAGAAAAGAAGTATACAGATGGTCTTCTCCAGATACACAGGTAGCAGAGGAGGGCCTTATCAATGGGAGGGGAGGGAGACTTGATGCCCCAGAGTAGGGAGATGCTAGAGGGGTGAGTTGGGAGTGGGTGAATGGGTGGAGGAGCACCCTAATAGAGGCCAAGAGGAGGGAGGGGAAGAGCAATGAGATGGGGGATTGGTGGAGGGGTAACTGGGAAGGGGGATATCATTTGAAATGTAAATGAATAAAATGATTAATAACAAAATTAAAATAAAAAAGAAAAGCATGCAAAGGAATAATTTCTTTTTCCTTTTTTCTTCTTTTTATCTTTTACTTTTTATTTTAATTTTGAGATGGCAACTCTCAATTTGTCCTATAGTTCATTATCTAGATTATGCTGGCCTCCAACTCACAGAGATTCTCCTGCCTCTGCCTTCCAAATGCTGGTATTAACCATCTGCCAACCATGTCCACCCAATAGCTACATTTTAAAATCACTGTCACCTTGCTATTCTTTCTGTATACCTAGATATACAACAATTAACTACTAGGTTTTCTTTAGAGTGTATCAGATGGCATGACTGTGTGTTTTCAGCCATGCGTTAGAATGGCATAGAACATAAAAGAAAGAGAATGCTACAAAGTCCGTAGTGTTAGATCCTCATACCCCACAGGAGTGAAGGCAAGAGCTAATCCTCAAATGTTGTCCTTTGGTCTACATACCCAAACCACTAGATGCAACACACACTCACACACACACACACACACACACGCCATAGACACATTAACAAATACAATTTTCAAAGAATTGAATTCTATAATTATAGCTGATGTGGCCTTGGATGGGCCAATCTCATTCCACCCAGAATTCTCCCTTTATCTCGGCAGAGTGAAAGATCAGTTTCTTCTCCTTTCAAGGTCATCAACCCTACTTAGAACGATACTTGTATCAATTTCTTTATGCACACACAAACACACACAGGCACATGTGTACATACAAACACAAATGAATAAGACAAAGTATGCCCAAAGAAAACAATATCTCACCAAAAGTCTACAAAAATAACATTTAGTTCAAGTTGTACTGTCCATCACTTCTGGATATGTGCCTACCTTGAAGAGTGGGTAAGATACCAGGATATCAGTTAGACCCCATTTGAACATTATTAAAGTCTCAAGAAATAGGTTATACTCTCCCAGTCCAAGATACAGGGCTCCTGCTATTAGGAGTTCTGATTACAAATATCAAAAGCATTTTACCACTGTCCGATACTGCAGCTGATAAATAAGGGTCTTGTATGCTACAAATGGTCCCAAATTTAACTTAAAAAAATCAGAAATATTAGCAATTTTGTGATAGCTTAACAGAAAAGACCCAATATATTTTGTGATATTTTAGTCATTCGGGGGAAGAAAATACTAATGGTTTGTATTCAAAGTCACATTTATCCATTTTTATTCCATTTGCTCTGTGTAGGGCTTATAAATATCCTCACAATATGATATAAAAATCATTTCTGTATTCTAATGGACAGTTAATGATTTGATGAAATTTTTATCCTCTTCTCATTCAGAAACTGCCTTTGCAAGCGAGACCTTTGCTCTCAATGTTTTCAAATGACAAGAAAAAAATAATTTCCTTTCAAGGACATAAAGGATTAAAGCGGAATATGAATAATAAATTAGCCATGTGAATCTGCCACAGTTATTACTGGATATTTATTTATTTTCCACTTTTGCTTCATTACTGGGCTGCTCAGACATCAGAAGCCATTGAGAAGAAAGCCCCGGACTCCATGTCCCAAGTACTCACGGGCTTTCTCAGCTGCATCTCGTATAATTGTCAAATTGCCCTCTTAAGTTTTTAAGGCACGGCGTCAAATTATTAGTGTTCATTTTGGTAGATTTGCTAGTCAATTTTGTGAGTCCCACGGGTCTCCATGACACTAAAATGGGGGAAGTTAAACCCTGAAATAAAAAATACAAAAAAGCAACAAAACCATAAAGGCTTTCTTTATGAATACCTATCCGGTTTTGAAATTTTGGTAATATGTCATTACAGAAACTACTCAATGGGGAAACTTCAGCAAAGACTAGTTTACTGATAATATGGCTGCACACAAAATGGGAAAATGTGTGTTTTCATTAGACATGACTGTTGGCATAATATTTTACTGATTTTTTGAGAGTCTGAGACAGGAATACCCATGTCTTTTGATTTTGAAAGAATTTAATATATGAGTATTGTGTTTATGTAATTTCCACCCCTCTTACTCTCCCACTAACTCATTCTACAAACGTGGATTTTTTTCCCGTTTCTTTTTCTGTTTCTTTATGCCATTTTCACAGCTAAATGTTTCAAAAACTTATTTATTACACATAGTAACAAAATGTACCACACCTGGTTTTGATAACAGTTAATAAGAATTTTGTTTTGTCAACCTATTGCATTTTATAGTCTTGCTTAACAGATGTTTTATAGAACTCTTTTAATACAAAATTAAGTTGTTATTTATCTTTGTAGATTTATTTGTCCTAAGTTCTACCTCTACATTCTACATGTTTTGTACTTTTTTTTAAGCTGGCTTCAGCACTGAAAAAAACACAATTATCAGAAAATGGGGGGCTACTCTAGCACACTCATATACAATTACTTACATATTTTCGGTTGGATAGTGTATCAATATCTTGTAGCTACGTCAAGGATACAGGAAATACACAACCACCAGCAGTGCCAAGAATCAGATTCTATCTTATTTTGACTAGTTATATAATTTTTATTCGACCCAATTATTTTCTCACTCATGAAAAAGAAATTGGAATGTTGATTTACCTCTGAAGCCACAAGGATAAAAATGATAACAATCATTGAAATTATGCCAGAAGAGTTTTTGTGATTTTTCTCCGCACAAGAAGAATGAAAGCATAGAGCATTGAAGAGGAAACAAATCTAACCCATTCTAAAAAAGTATATAAATATGCTATTAATCTATCCAAAGAAAATGAAACATGTCCAGAAGCAAAGAATAAACTACAAAGGAAAATCAGATTTCCTGGTGCCTGAAGGCATACAAGTCAAAGGCAAACACTCAAGAATAAAAAAAATAAATAAATAAAAAATAAAAAAAGAAAGAAAGAAAGAAAAGAAAAAGAAAAAGAAAAAGAAAAAGAAAAAAAAAAAAAGAAAAAGGGGCTGGAGAGATGGCTTAGCAGTTAAGAGCACCGACTACTCTTCCAGAGTTCCCTGAGTTCAACTCCCAGCCACCACATGGTGTCTCACAACCATCTGTACTGGGATTCGATGCCTTCTTCTTGTGTGTCTGAAAACAGCAACAGTGTACTCACATACATGGGAAAAGAGAAAAAGAAAGAAAAAGAAAAAAAAAAGCTTACAGTTCAAAAATTTTAAATGGGATAAATCTATTGCTGGTTTTAAGGATTAATTAATTATAGATATATATGTCTATAATTAATAACCTCTACAGAATAACCCCATGGGTTGGATTTGAATGCATATAACATGTTTCCATCTTTGTTCCTTGTAGTTTTAGAAAAGAGTACTACCAAAAATAAAAGAGGCCAGGTGTGGTGGCACTGGGCTTTAAATCAAACATTGGGAGGGCAGACACTGGGGTAGGTAGGTCTCTGTGAGTTCAAGAGCAGCCTGTTCTACACAGTGAGTTCCAAACCTGCCAGAGATACACAGAATTACTTTGTCTCAAAAAAAGGGGGGGGGACATGAGCTTCGGATTAGAGTGGATGCTGGTTGATCATATTCGTCATGACTCCTCTCCTCTCACATCCATCTCCTACACCCTGATCTTGTGCCATTTTTAACCTTAAATTTTATTTTTTGAAGTTTAATATATCTGTATTGTAGTTATATTCTTTCTACCCCTCCTCTGCTCCTACTAATTTTTATTTGCCCCTTTGTAGCTCTCCCTGTTTCTCATATATATATATATATATGTATATATATATATATACATATATATATATAATCAAATATCATAATTTAAAAAGAAGGGGGAAAATAAAATAAATTTACCACACCAAAAACTGGACAAATATTTTGATGACAATGTTAGATAAGAACTGACTGCTGTGTGTGAAGTGAAGTTCTCAATAGTGCCTGGCACACAATAGCTACTAAAGGGATTCTTATCTTCCTCCTTCATTCCTTAGTTAAAGGGGGTAATGAGGTTGTGTGTTCTAATTTGCTCTTTCTCCCCTGGTTAGAGAATAGAGATGCAGCTTATTAAACACTTAGCTTCCCCTGCAAGATGATTACACATCACAGAAAATGACTGTTTTACAACAAAACCCCAAACCTTCTTAAAGCAAATTACATCAGTAACTGATAAGAATGGCAAAGAAGAAAAAAGCAAGCCCTTAACCTGATTAACTCAGTGACCCAGAAAGGAATGCATTTCACTTCCATTTAGCCAAACCAGAAAAACACTCACTGGGCTTTTCTTCCTCAAAACAACAAAAAGAAAAGAGCCGAGTTACTTCTCTCACTCTTCAAAGCTACTCACTTGGATTCTGGATTAAATACATAAGAATCCTTCCTTCCATATATAAATATATTTGTCTTTAAAGGTAGTAAGCTCTAGAGTATTTGATGGACTGTAGCCCCAAACAGAACATCTGTGTTACCCTCCTCTCTGATGGCTCAGTTATCACAGTGGGAGAGGAACTGTAAGAGAAGAACCAGAACTCGGGGAAGACTGAAAGGGTGTCTTCTGGACATATGGGACCACTTCTCTCATGAACTTTGCTGCTGTGATTGTCTGCACAAGATCAAGGCAAGTCACAGTTCCAATACAGAACAAAGGCACAGGCACCCCCACCCTTAGATGAGAAAGCTGGTCACATCATCTCCGGGATGGAGAGTCAGTTCTAGTTCAGAGTGTGGTCTGTGGTAAACTGCCGATGATCCCGCACTTATAAGTATAGCTACAGCACAAATAGGAGGACACAAAGTTGCAAGGAGCTATGGAGTAGGAAGTGGATACAATCAAATCATGGGGAGAAGAGGGTATAGGTGTGATTAAAATAGCTTTGTGCATGAATGGAATTCCCAAAGAATTAATAAAATGTTTATATTTAAAATGGAGTTTCCAAACCTATAAATAGACTTTGAATTTTCACTTCTACTCCACGTCTGTTTCTCTCACATAGGACATAATCTCATGATTACCGTAATCTGGCCACGTTAAGTAATGACATTCCCTTTGGAGCCATGACAATACACTATGGCAGGTTTTTTGATATGTACTCATTTCAGCAGGCAACCAAAACAGCAGGGAGAGGAAGAGCAACTTCCTACAAATGAAAGCCAAGAGTAAGTGTCTATTGAAAAGTGGAGTGACTAAGCTGTGTCTTTTAGTCTTCTTTACAAAACCATCAGTGAATCAGAGTTAAAGCACTGATGTTGAAGTTAGCTTGGTCTGGAAAGGCTATTTGGTGATAAAGCACTCCTCCCCCAGCTCTCCTCCTCCTTTCTATTGGTAATTCTGTCATTGAAATGTATTAGATTTTTGTATATCCTCTATCCTATGAATCAATATTCATGATTTGCTCTCTTCTACTACCAAAATATCAATTTGCAATAGACTTTTTGTTTTGTTTTGTTTTCTGTTTTTTGGTTTTTGGTTTTTTGGAGACAGGGTTTCTCTGTATAGCCCTGGCTGTCCTGGAACTCACTCTGTAGAACAGGCTGGCTTCGAACTCAGAAATTTGCCTGCCTCTGCCTCCTAAGTGCTGGGATTAAAGGCTTGCGCCACCACACCCAGCTGCAATAGACTTTTTAATGACACAGTCTCATGCAGTCTAGTTTGGTGTCAAGCTCTGTACAGCCAAAGATAATATTTGAACTCCCTTCTCTCCTGTCTCATTGATTGAGTGCTGAGAACACAGGGGTTTATCACCAGACCTATTTTATGTGCTGCTGGGGATGAACCCAGGTTTCCTGCCCACTAGGGAAAGAAGCTATTAACCAGCTTACAATGAATATTCTTATACAGATAAGTTGATTTACCCATGTTTTCATTTCATGGGGAATGTTTCTATTTTCTGGAAAAAGGTAAATAAACAAATTGTGATGCTTTCTGCCTTTTAACCTGTGTGTTGTTTCATGTACAGTCAAGCCAATTATTCTGATCATTGGGCTTCTTTGGGTTTCAACCTTCTTCTAAGGTGTTTGGGGGTTCATCTCATCCCAAGCTGTGAGGTTCTTTTGTTTGGTTTGAGTTGTTTTGCTTTTTCTCTATTCTTTCTTGTGTGGGGAACAGATGGTTGTCTTCATTGATGCTCATAGTATTTTTCTGGAGTGTGTATAACAAAGTGCCACAAAGCCAACAGCCGAATCAAAAGCCTTTTTACATTTTCTTTCTTTCTGGTTTGGTAGGCATTCTTTGCTGTTTCTTGTTTTCCACTATTAGTAGCATGTTGATTGTCACTTTAATCACAACCCAAGTTCTCTTTCTCCCACTTCTCTTTCTCTTTCTCTCTTCCTCCCCGCCACCATATGTTTGTGTGTACGTATGTACCTGTATGTTTGCTTCCAAATTTCACCTCTCACCTTTTAATAAGGACAGGAAACACTCAAAAATGACTTCATCTAATCTGATCACAGGTACCATGGTGTTACTTCCTAAGAATGCCATTATTTCTATTCCTATCACCTATTCCTAATTAGGTACTAGGAGTTAGCACTGTAACATGAATTGGGTAGGCACTGAAGTTTAATCCACACAAATATCTCTCTAAGCTTAATACTTGGACAATTATTGGTATATGTAACTTTTTAATTTTTTAAAGTTTTCAATATTAACAAATGAGTGCTGTGTTTACATCATTCCTACCCCTCTCCTGCATCCAACTCTTATAAGGCTGCTCTCCTCCAGTATCACAGGTAAATTTAATACATCACAGCCTACATGAAAAATAATTTTATTGGTTGATGAAAAAATTAAGAAACTGTATAAAAATATATTTCCATTCTTGTTTCATCCTCTTTGTTCTTATTTTGTTTTATGTATATACTAAATAAATATCAATATATGTACATATATTCTTATTATGAAATGGCCCTTACATAGCCCAGACTAGCCAGGACACAGTCTATGCTCATTTTATTACCTCTATACTGGGACACTGATGGCAAAGAACCAAGGAGTAATTAAAGACCCCTCCTATATGTGGAAGTCTTGGGGATTTTAAAATAAAAGTTCTTTTATAAATGAATAAATGAATGAAAGAAAGGAAGGAAGGGGGGCTGGTGAGATGGCTCAGTGGGTGAGAGCACCCAACTGCTCTTCCGAAGGTCCTGAGTTCAAATCCCAGCAACCACATGGTGGCTCACAACCATCTGTAACGAGATCTGACTCCCTCTTCTGGAGTGTCTGAAGACAGCTACAACTCACATATAATAAATAAATAAATCTTAAAAAATCAAAGCCCCCCCCCAAAAAAAAAAAGAAAAGAAAAGCCGGGTGTGGTGGCGCACGCCTTTAATCCCAGCACTCGGGAGGCAGAGGCAGGCGGATTTCTGAGTTCGAGGCCAGCCTGGTCTACAAAGTGAGTTCCAGGACAGCCGGGGCTACACAGAGAAACCCTGTCTCGAAAAAAACCAAAAAAAAAAAAAAAAAAAAAAGAAAGGAAGGAAGGAAGGAAGGAAGGAAGGGAGAGAGAGAGAGAGAGAGAGAGAGAGAGATAGAGAGAGAGAGAGAGAGAGGGAGAGAGAGGAAAGAAAGAAAGAAAGAAAGAAAGAAAGAAAGAAAGAAAGAAAGAAAGAAAGAAAGAAAGAAAGAAAGAAAGAAAGAGAAAGACAAAATAGAAATTATGGTGTGGAAATGAGATCCTAGCACTCTGGAGGCTAGGGTAAGAGGATCAAGAATTTCAGGGCTTCCTGTGTTCAGGGAAAGGTCAAGGTCTTCTTGAACTACATCGTGAGACCTTCCCCTCGATACACATAAAATGGAAATGTTATATCCCACATATACTAGAAGGATCATAGTAGTCTGGATTCTAATTAATTATTACTCTTTGAATCTTGTTCTTGGAGATGCTAAAACAGTTGACTGTGTAAGTTATTTGGCTTTCTTTTATTATGAGGTTAAAGAGGACATTAAAACTTTCTCAATTCTGGATAGATACGGCAGCCTAATGTTTATTTTTAGATAGTCTATATAGTTTCCCTGACTGTTTCTCTTCCTTCTCATATCTTTGAGTTCCCCATTCATATATGATTTAACTACATAATTTGAAACTTAGTCAATTTTCATGATCAATAACTACAATGTTTACCAAGTACACATCTCTATATCAGGTATTGCACAATTTATAAACTTTGATTTTTAAAACAATCAGTGAAAATTTGAATGAGAATGAGAACTTGGTCTCCAGGTGGGGGATCTGTCTGGTAAGGACAGATGGTTGTGGTACTGTTGGAGGAAGTGTGTAACTGGGGGTAAGCCAGCCCGAGTTAGCTCGGGTTCTCTCTCCCTCTCAGTCTCTCTTGGCTCACTACTTGCAGATCATGATGTGAGCTCTCAGCTGTTCCTGCCACTATGCGCCACTGTCATGGATTCTTAAAACTCTGAAACATTAAGTCTATTAGATACTTTCTTTTATACATTGACTTAGACATGGAGTTGTATCACAGCAATAGTAATGTGAGCCAGACACAATCTTTTTTTTTTTTTTTTTTTTTTTTTTTTTGGTTTTTCAAGACAGGGTTTCTCTGTATAGCCCTGGCTGTCCTGGAACTCACTTTGTAGACCAGGCTGGCCTCGAACTCAGAAATCCGCCTGCCTCTGCCTCCCGAGTGCTGGGATTAAAGGCGTGCACCACCACGCCCGGCTGCCAGACACAATCTTAAAAGAAAATTATCATAATGACTTCTACTTTACAGGTAAGATATTTGTGTCTCAAGTAACTTGAATTAGGGCAAAGGGCCAACAGCAGCTGAACTTAAACCCAGAGAAACCTGACTTCTAAGGAGTTCTCAGTTGTTACACTACTTTTAGTTCTTATATAATAACTCGAGTTTCTTTCCCAGATCCTTCAACTGTATGAAATGACATACCTGTACAGTTCTATGAGTCAGTGTATTTTTAAATTTCATAGTATTTTTGAAATTATAATTACATTATGATTCCTTTTTCCCTTTCACTCTCCAACACCTCTCATATATTTTGCATTCTCTAAAATTCATGGCCTCTTTTTCTCTAAATGTACACACACACACACACATTCTTAAATGCATGAGTGCAACTTGTTCAATTTGTATGTTATCTGTATTTATACAACCTCAGGTGTGACCACTTGGTATAGTCCTAGTTGATTTATAATCACCATTAGCCTTTAGATTCTCTCTCGTTTGTTTCTCTCTTATAAAAAGATACACAAAGGTTCATATAAGCTTGTATTGCATATTAAATTCAATTTATTTTTACTTTTAGGAAAACAAATACTTGCACCACAAATCTGTTTTTATTAAGTTCTACCTTTAGGAATAAAGGAGTAAGAAAAACTGGGATTGGAGTCTCTGTCCCTCTACCAACTATGGTAATGAGGACTCAATTTTACATTTCTTCTTCTCTCCTTCCCTCTCTTTCTCTCATCCAGCTCTCTTACTGCCCTTCTCTCTCTCCTCTCTTCTCTCTCTCTTCTCTCTACATCTGCCTCTTTCCTTCCTCTGTCTATCCATTCCTTTCCTCTCTCTCTCTTCTTAGCGTGCATTTGAATCATTCTTTCATAGCATGTAATGATAAAACCTATAACTTTACAGAATAACTGTGGAAATAATTAAATGTGTATAGTTACAATAAAATCCTCTTCAACATCAGCATCATAGTCAAGAGGCTTCAAGTTAAATATTAACAATGTTATTTCCTACAATCTTTCGATATTGAGTCTTTTAAAATGTCAATAACTCAGACTGGTGCTCAATATGTCCGTGTTATCCATACATCTTATACCAAAGAAGAAAATACATCGGATAATCAAATTGGTTATTTTCTCAAAAAAATGAGGCGCACATATTCAGAATTTATACTTGAATCAAAACTTAAAAAGCATGAAGAATTGTGTTTAACTCTTATTAGCAATAGAAAAATAATCAAGCAAAAAGAATTTTGTTGGGCTCAACAAGGCTCTGGACAGGGAAAGAATTTGCTTCCTCATACAAAACAAGGAAGAATAGGGTCTGGGTGAGACTCAGACTCAATTCCACCAGGGCCTTAACAGGTATGACACCAGAGTGTTCATGGAAATGTAAAACAAAGACTTTTATGCTTCCAGGAAGGAGAAGAAAAATATTACAGTGGGAGGGATAACACAGAGGGCAGTCGCCTCATTGATTTTTAAGCAATATATGCGTTGATGATGACTGCTGCTTCTTTGATTAACTAAGAAAGAATAAGCTAATACAAAGGTGTAAAGTACCATCAGATTGTCTCATTCTTCATGGGACTTGCACAATTTTCACACGGGTATTTTATCTTTATTAATATGGAAAAGATTACTGCAACCTCAAAATTTCTATTATGCAAAATTAAGTGGTTGTAAGTAAGCATTAGAGCAAAAAAAATACAAAATCACCCAGGTGTGTGTCTATAACATTAGGAATCTTGAAGCTATGATAAAGGGATTTTGAGTCCCCAGTAACAATCCCTTTAAAGACAACAATATTATACATACATGCAGATGAAAATTACGAAAATGGTGAGGGCTGTGACTTGCAATTCATTCTATATGATTTTGATCTCTGACTTGCTGTGCATGTAATTTTGTGGCACGAAATGCTGTCTAAATGTTCTACTCACAGTTGTGTCATGGGTATCTCAGTGATGGAGGTTTGCAAATAAACATGGGGTTTTCAATAATATCTTAGTTGTATGCTGTCCTTTTCAAAGTTGGTAAGCTACATTCATTTAACTAATGTGTTCTATAAGAGTTGGTTTTAATTTATTTCATCTTAATTGAGAAAGATAACAATCAGTGAAAATTTAATAACCAATCTTTATGGAATTCATAGTGTTATTTTATAGTTATTTCAATGACAGTGTATGATGGGGAGAGTAAGAAGATCATAAATAAAGAGAGTACATTAAAAAGAACTTCTATAGTCTATGTTGGTATTTTCTGATCATTGATTTATGCAATACCAGTTACATGGGATTTTTACAATATTCATATTTTTTATAAAATGTTCATTGATCACATACTTGAAAGAAACACTTAGTTAACCTACATTAATCAGATTTCTCCTTTCTAGAAGACCTCATGTCACCAGTGTGGACATGGAGCCTCTACAGTGTAACAATGTATGAAACTCAATCAGACTCACTGAAACATACAGAACATTTCATATTTTATTTCCTGAAAAACCGATAATATCTCATCAGATATGATTAGTCCACAAAATCGAATTTGGAACATGTAGATCCAAAGAAAGGCAAATTTGGGGAGATGCCTCCTGGTAAAAGGACAAAGGTGCAAACTTAGGAAGCACAAAAATTTACTTTTAAAAATGGCAAGCACAAGTGAAGAACTCAAGACAAGAACAAAAGATGGTGCTATGGTTTCTGGCCCCAAAAATCAAGAAATTAATGTCACTGTTAAGGTAACTTGGGATACTCCATCCTGTTATCCATCATTCATTCACTAATTCATGCAGCAAGTGCATCAAGTATTATTGGGGCTCGAGAGGTGTCTCATGAGGAGAGCGGTGATCCTGTTTCAGTAAAAAGAGCTTTGCAATTCATCTACAAAATTCACAGAAAGGCATTACAGACAGACAACTATATGACATTTGTTCTGCTTTCCTTTGTCAGCACTTCTTAAACATTTCAATGTCGATTTTGAGGTCAAAAGTCATCATCTAGCTTGAATGTTTTTTTCTAATTTGGCTTGATATCAGTGGCTGCATTCCTTATCAGACATGTAAGTATAATTTCTTTGAGACTTTAAAATCAGTTTTCAAACCTTAGAAGAAAGACATATTTGAAAACATGAAAAGGTATGTATATGGATCATTAAAAAGTGTGAGGTGGAAAAAGGGGAGTGAGAGAAAGAAGTGGCTTTCTGATGAATTCTCCATTCTGTGTCCTAAGATAATGTGATTTCAGTGGATAACATGTTATTTCAGTATTTTTTCTTTTTCAGTTAAGATATTCTCTACTGAGTTCCCATTATTTTCCTTCAAATACTGATGATTAAAACAAAACAGAAGTGTCATTAATAATTATCTACATATGTATATGTGTGTGTATTATATAGGCAATAGTGAAAAATGGTTTCACCTTTAAAACATTCCATCAGGCAGAAAGAGTAAAGTATGTCTGAAATATTACATGTGCATAAACACTTGAAAGATTTAATGCCCAATGCAGTTTTTAAAATCCTGGGATAATGTAATGTTTCAATCTTTTCCTATCAATTCATATCTTATACAGCAGGCCATTAAAATCTATGGAAAGCATAATAGCACTGACATTGTGATTTCTTTGAAGTAGTTTTTCACATTTTAACAAGGGGTGAATGCAGAATGTATGAAGGTACAGATCTGTCGTAGTGCTGTTACCCTAGGGTGTTAAAATGGCAGTACTAGAAAGAGTGTGCCAAAGATTGGCAGGAATTTTATCAATGACTTTGCATCGTAATTGATGGAAAATCTGGAACAAAAAGATAGACTTGATTTGAAGTAGTTGCTACTGCATGTTGTGCCAACCCACATGGATACAATTAACACATTTCCAATGCAAATGACCCTGATCATGGACTCTGTATTACAATTATTACATGAGTCCGAATAACATGGACTTGTTAAAATGGAGAGAAAAATTATTACAGCTTCATACTAATAGTCAATGACTCGGAATGAACATGCATCATTAAACTGCAAATAGTAGTTTACACAGTAAATAACAGTGGGCCATGGACAACCCCACAGTGTCCTCAGGAAGATAGCAAGATAAGCATCTCCCCCACAATTCCTAAGGTCATCAGCAACCCCTCCTTCTTTCAGATATTACAAACTCTCCTTTCAGAAAGTGAAAATCCTTTCCACCTCCACCATTGTTTTAAGTCAAAGAAGTCTCCACTTCAGAACGGTAAATGTCACTAATTCTCACCCTGCCCATTTGCAAAGCAAATCATTCTCACTTGAGTCTCCCAAGTGGTCTCTGGATCTGACTTGTCAGATCATGGCTGCACCTTCCCCTCACGTTGCAGAGTGAGTCTGAGGACTTCCCATATGGAACACTATATTCTGTTTCACAGAAATATGTGTTAGGTAAACAGAAAGCACCAGCACTCACACCAAGGCAGCACTTATTGTTTGGGGTTTTGTATTCTATCACAAAGAGTAACATTCCAAGGTGGAGGTCTTGGTGATGATTGAGCTTCTCCTCCAACTTCTTCTTTTTCTTCTTCATATTAAGACTCTATCCTGTGCTTTTTGTATTCTGTTACTGTAAGGATTTCATTTCTAATGAACTCCCGTGCATTATTTTACTGCAGATGAACTTGACCTCCCCGATCTCTTTGGCTCCACCTCAAATTCTACTTTACCATGCCCCACTGTATTATGATTCAAAAAAAGGAGCTCTCTCACATTGTATTGTGAAGTAAATAAGTTGAGCCTTGGCAAAGTAATTCTCAATCATTTTGCAGCCATCACATGGAGAGATGAGTGGCTATTGCCTCCAGTCTTTAACAGTAACAAAAATATAACAAATAAACAATAAACAAAAAATAATAAATAAACAAAAAAATGATGAAAAAATATGTGGGAAAATAAACGCGCTATGTAACAGGGAGCCACACCAGGACTTCCTCTGTTGAGAGGTTAAGATATCAAACTCATATTTAAATTTATAGCTTTCAGTTCTTAATTTGATTATATTCAGCAGTAAGATGAATAAAATGTGAAATTGCTTAAGGACTTCAGCCATGCGTAAGCCTCATTAAAAGTGCTCATCATTCTCCTAGAAAATCTCTGTATTAAAGAACTGAAAATATGTATTGATCTTGGCTCGCTAATCACTCAGTCACCTTAGCAGTCTGCAGTAGATGGGCATACATCAGAGAGTGGGTGGTAGTGAGAGCAGACAGACCTCAATGCCAAGATGCACAATCACTCAGCAGCTGTCCGTCTGATTATTGACCATGTTATTTACCCTCTCTGTACTGCAAGCTCTTTCACAACAGTATACGAGAAAATAATTCGGGTTGTAGTGAGGGATTACTACAAAATTTAATAGCAGCAAGCCATGCACATGTAGTACCAGATTCAGCCTCTCTCTCGTTGGAATGTCAGGACAAGGATGGGTGGGGTCTGCAGTCCACCTCTTCCCTTCATACATCACTGCCTACCACACCAGGGGGAGGAAACAGAGTCCTGGACAAGCAGGATCCTAGACTGGTTGGGAATAAGTGCAGCAATAGGGGGTGGCTGGGGTGGGGAGGGTTCTCCAAAAATCTTAGTATCATTGCTCTTTTAAGCAAAGGCATTTTTTAAAAATCCAATGATTTTTTAATAAAGCAGCTCTCTGAGACAATCATAGATTGTTCATATTTCCTTATTGGGTGTGAGTTTGAAATCATACACTATCGGTATGAGCCAAGGATTGTATAGTTTTGGGGGGAAGGGTGAGAATATCCAGGGAAGGAAAGGCTGAAGGGCAAGGCTACTGAGATACTCATTAGTATGGAGAGGAGATGTTCTAAGTGCTGGGTACATGACTAACTGCTCCTGGTAATCTGGTTTGGGGTCGCCTATTTAAGTGTTCTGGCGAAGATATGGAAAGTGGGAGAGAATTAGGCCTACTCCTCCTGGATGAGATTCTAATCTCAATTTCGGAGATTTCTGGGGTTTGGACAGGCTTAATCTCCCAACTTCCATGCCAGTTCCTCTGGTGGCACTGTCCAGTGCACTACCTGCAAGTAGTCATGTTATATAATTATAATTACTTTGCATATTTATTGCTTGTGTTACTGAATTAACCATTAACTCCAAAAAGTAATGCCTATCAAATAGGTCCCAGACTCCTGCTACTTGAGTTTGCTGCTTATGCTTGCCACCTTATTTCTTCTTTTCCATCCTCTTTTCTACCCAGTGCATTTTCCTCATGTATGAAAAGAAACATTTGACCAGGCATAACTTTACACTATCATGGTATTAGGGCAATAAAACCAATACGAGCTAGAAGGATATTCTTACCTCTGTTGCATCTAAACCACTTATAATGTTTTTTGATGTAGTTTATTAACATAATTGTGACCTTTTTAAGAACTAGTACTTGTCATCCACAATCACCAATAAACCGTATAGGGAAAAAATATGATAATTTCTGAAATGGGTGACTTCTATGCTTGTCTGTAACTGGACCATTGGGGAAAAAAAAAAGTAAGCTAAAATTTTATCAGAAGAGTAGAAATGCCCCTAAAAACATGAGAAAAAAACAGTAGCTGGCAATAAAAATGTTATCCACAGGAAACAAAGGGGTTAGTTTTCTTTTAATGTACTTTAAAAGGGGCAAGTCCATGAACTCATGGGGCATACTTTTGTGTTAGGTAGTAAAATATAATGACAAAATCTTTCATTTAAAATGAGGACGAGAAGCCAAAAAGAAATCTAACTGCATTACTATGTCAGATACATTGTATTATGATTCATAACGTCATTTAATTTGATTTACTTGAAAATTATACCTTTGATACTATTTCCTTTTAAATATTACAATAGTAAAAATCAGGAAGTTTATGTAATGGTAGTTGCAATGATGAATGAGGAGTTATTTATTGAGGTCCATGTCACTCTGAAAGAATTTTCCATCAGTATCCACAACTTCAAGAGTTTTCTTTAATAAAGGCAGAGAAGAAAACAGAATTGCCTGTCTCATAATCTGGTGTCAGTTATTTTTTTGTCTTCATTTTCTCTCTTTCCCCCCTTCACCCCTGTCTGCTTGTCTGTCTCTCCCTTTTCCTAAAAATCCTTTGCAAATATATATTATGGCTTCTGGTTTTGTGTTTTTATGGGCTTTCTGAGTGTGATATATATATATATATATATATATATATATTGCTATTGCACACAGAGACATATAAATCTGTATCTTGTGTCTTGTCTTGGGCTGTTTTTCTTCCTATTTGTTTGTTTGGTCATGTTCTGACATATTTCTTTTGTTTCATCTCAGTGTATCTGCTTTGTTTCAATCCCTTAGCAGCCTGTTTGTTTTCTAATGAGAAAGAGAAAAAGCGTAGAGCCAGATGGGAGGCAAGGTGGGATGAGTGGGGGGAGTAGAGGGAAAGGTATCCATAATCAGAAGATTATATTTGAAAAATAAAATCAATTTTAAACAACAACAATGACAACAACAAAAACCAAACCAAACCAAAACAATGACATATTCCCTGAAAAACTTCAATGAAATGAACATAATACACTCTTACTCAAAATCAAATATCTCCAAATACTAAATCTTAATAAAACTATGTAATTATGCATGCTGTTTTACAGAAAACTATTTTGTTTAATAGGCTCATTAGTAAATGGATAACTACATAAAAATGAATGGGTTTTACTGTATAAAATTTGACTGTGAAAATATTTTTGTGTTTTGGTTAACAAACACATTACTAATATTGAGTTGCGGATAATTTGTCTTCAACAAAAGCCTAATACTATTAGCTCTACTTTTGCCTTTAAATGGCCACTCAATAAGTAATCTAAGGGAAATATACATCATTCTTGTGATGTCTACTATCCCTCATCACAAGGCAATACTTTGTTTTCAAATAAAGTTTTCAGCATGGGAAAAAATGTAATCTCTCTGAAAGAACAAATAATATGTATCAACAACCAAAAACACTTAAATGAATAAGCAAAAAGGACCTGAGTTAGGTGGCATGCGTTGTCTGTATATAAGGAGAGAAATTTTAAATATTAGTCAATTTATATACATACATATATATGTAAATTAAAAAAACATTTAATATTGGTATGTAACACAAGTTAATATATACGTATGTATTATATTTTTATATTGTAAATATAAATATTGTCTAAAGAAAACAAAATTTAGTATATAAAAATCTAACCTTCATAAAGTGGGTTCAAGTACTTTTCCAAATCAATAGGATCATCTACTTGTATGACCGTACGTTTTTCAGAGATCTATTAACACAGCTCTTTTGCTTCCCTAACCCACAACTATAAGTACTTTATCTACTGTGCTCACAGCTTTATTCCAGTGCTGAGAACTCCACTTGGCACAGACCAAGCAATAAATAAATAATGGCTGTTTGACTTGACTGCATGGCAAACAATACTTTGCCTTAATGTAATTACACCCAAAGTTCAAAGTTCATATGGCACTGTTTCATTTTCTACATTTCATTTTGTACATTTAAACTCTGTTTGGCCCAGTATCTCTATATAGGCAATTTTTCATAATATTTTTGTTTTTATATTTTAAAATCTACTCACATTTCAGACATTATTTCAGCAACCAGTATTTGCATTTCTAAATAAGCAGTACATATTTTCTATATATTTCTCTGAAACAGCATGTAAGTGATGCATATTTAATAAGAAAAAATATTTTGAAATAAAAGATGCTAAATCAATTCTGAAATGTTATTTCTTGGCTGTAGATAACAAAATCTGCAAGCCATGTTTTCTGTCCTTTAATTACTAAAGTAAATTATATTGTTATATTGTTATATATTTGATTTGATACTGTTATTTCTTCATTTCCAAATCTGACAGACATTTGATAACTTCAGGCTCATAATATAGGGAAAGTCAGCTTTCCTCACCAACGGTTCCACATGATGAAGCATACATAAGATGACTTGGTTATCTTCTCAAACCTTCCAAGATTTCAAGATATGAATAATTTCATAAGCAGGGACAAGGCAGGGACAAAGCAGGGACAAAGTGGATCATTGCAGGCTTAAAAACGCACATGAGGACGATTTCAGTCAAGGAACCCAGATCAACAAGGCTTAAGTAACGAGAAAGCAAATTTGTTGCAGGATTAATATTTGGGATGAGATAGGAGGTTTGCTGAGGGGAAACCGGGAAGGGGGATAACATCTGTAATGTAAACAAATAAAATAACCAATAAAAATAATATAAAAATGAAAAAGATTTGGGACAGAGGGATAGATGAAGATGAGTGAGGTCACACAGCTTCCTCAAGATGCTCAGGAATGAAGATGGTCATCCTATTTTGTGTTGTAAACTCATTCACATTAAAATCTCCTTGAAACTACAGTAGAAACGCAGTGACAACAAGCTCTACTCAAGCATGGTGCTGTGTTTAAACACGTTTCAGCTTGACTGTTCGGTTTTTGTAGAGTTCAGCAACTTTTCTTCCATAAGAGCAATGTCGTGTATATAAAACAATACACAAGACTTGTTGGAATGAATATGAATGCATAACCCAAGTCAGAAAAGGCAAATAAAGGCTTTAAGTTAAAGGAAGATGTGTGGGAAAGAGTCTAGGCAGAGGCATAGAATTAGGTTTGTTAGATGAGACTAGCGCTGTTTACTCAAACTTTACAACTTATTCCATTCAATTGTGGGGGGATTAATAGTTGTTAAAAATGTGAACAGCTGAACCCAGGGGATGGGTGCTTGTGAGCCAGATCAAGAGCAAGTGCACAGGAGAGTGGGCTTGGCCATGTATCTGCCATGCACTCTGTGGGTGAGGGAGAGATGCTCTCCTTCCTCACCATCTGTCCCAGCCCCTTGCTGGAGGAGGGCTCAGTACCTCAAGTGGGCAGCACAGTAGAACTGGCTCTGGTGGCATGGGTCCGGGTTAGCTGCCCAGAGGGCGTAAGAGCAGGAGAGTTATTCCTGTCCCTTCTCTCAGGGGCATTGGGTGAGCTGGTCATGGGCAGTGTTGGTTCAGGAGACATGAATAACACAAGCACTATCCAGGCGCAGGTCCAGAGATTGGAATTGATCGGGACTTAACCCATCTATGAACTGATGGAGGACATGAAAGACTGTCCTACAGAATCAGTGCTTCAGGATTCCAGGATACAGTCTTTTTGTTGTTGTTGATTGTTTGTTTTTTGTTTTTGAGACAGGGTTTCTCTGTATGGCCCTAGCTGTCCTGGAACTTACTTTGTAGACCAGGCTGGCCTCAAACTCAGAAATCTGCCTGCCTCTGCCTCCCGTGTGCTGGGATTAATGGTGTGTGCCACCTAAAGGAGTTCCTGTGATGATCAAGTATTATTAAGTGTAACAGAAGCTGAAAACCTTGAACAGGACCAATGAATGATTGCAATGAACATTTGCAAGTAAAGATGTTTAGACAAAACGGCATTACTGGTGGCACACAGTGACACACTACAGCTCCAAAAGTGACATGTATTTTGTTTTGTTCTTTTTTTTTTTAAATCTGTGTTTTCTATTTTCCTTTATGTGTGTGTCAGGGTGTGCAAGTTCAGGGGGAAGAAACAAAGAGGCCAGGAGATGAGTGGATTGGGCTACCATGATGTGAAAGTCACAAAATGTAAAATATATATAAAAAAAAGTAAACAGTTGTAAGCTAGATAGATTTCTTTTTTTTTATTCAGTTGGTCTGTTAACATCATGTATGATTTTTTCAATATATTTTCCTTCATGAGTGAAACGATTGGGGTTTAACCGTTTTGTTTGTTCATCTTGTTTCATTCTTGTTGTTCAACACTTTCCCAAAAGGTGACATTATTTGCCATTGAGAAGTGGGTGCACGCAAATTTTTAATTTCATTCTAAGATCCATTGCTTACTTGATTTCTGCAAAACAATACTTAAATTTTCTTAGCTGTTGTGTCAGTTTTTAAAGGTGGTAACAAAAATTTGATCTACCAATTTGTTGTGAGTATTAAGTAATATAGCCCACATAAATCAGACACAAGAATGGCTGGGGCATAGTGTATTTGAAAAGCATCTATTCTTTTTCTTTCTCAATGTATTCTCACAGTCTTAAACATTATGTTCATTATTTTTAGACTGCCTCAAGTATAAAAGACACCTAACAGGACAACACTGGATTAGGTAGGAAAATCTGGAGGAATGGCAGGAAATAGTAACAATAACTTAAGTGATTTTTTTTTCAATGCGTCTAAACTCTTTGGTCTGGGTATCAATGCTTAGCCAAAAACAAAAACAGAAACAAAACAAAACAAAACAGTGAGAAAATGAAAATATTACACCAAAATCTTTCCTTAATCCAATGTCCGTCCACAAGGACACTATTGTTAGAAGGCTAATACCTTCAATTTTTTTTGGGGGGGTGGTCACATAGATACATGCTTGGCTGCACACATGTATACTTCTATTTTGTGACTAGAGAGCAAACTCTGATGTTCTTCAGTAGGTCCTCACCTTGTTTTATGACTGAGGGTCACTCATGAAGTCATGTGGCTTGCCAGTTATGCTTGGCTGGCTAGCCAGCAAGCCCTAGGGATGCCCCTCTCACCATCTCCCAAGACAGGGATTACAAGTGTGTATTTCCAAGACTCTTTTTTTTTTCCCAACATGGGTTTTGGAGATCAAAATCAGTACTGTGGGTTGTTTATTTACACAGCAACTTTTACCAACTGAGCTGTCTTTGGAGCCAGCAATCAATCTCTCTCTCTCTCTCTCTCTCTCTCTCTCTCTCTCTCTCTCTCTCTCTCTCTCTCTCTCTCTCTCTTATACACACATACACACACACACACAGAAGAGAATAGTCCAATGTCTGAGTATAAAAGTGTTTTACATAACATGTTTAATTAAATGAAAAATAAAAGTGAGGGGTTTGGTTCACTGAGGTCAAGTCAATAGTTATGCCTGATTTCCATTACCACACTATTTTCAAGGGATGAGTAGAAATGTGGTCACAATATTGCTGAGAATTTTGGTTTCTTTGGCTTTGTCATTTTATTTTGGGGTTCACATATGTAGCCTAGATTTAGTTGTCAAAATCCTGAGGGAACATCGTAATCAGACTGACTTGATAAAAAGGAACCCATGCAGCCACAGGTCTGTACGTAAGCTTCTTGATGAATACATAATTCCTGAGAGTTCATTGTCAGACTGAAAATCCACTTGCAAGCCCAGACTTGGATGAAAACAGTACATTTTTTTCTACTTTTAGCCTTCGCTTGAATAAAATTAGACAATTTTAAAGTATATTATTTTTATTAAGTAGGGAAAAGTATAGTTAGTTATTTTTATTCTTTAAATTTCAGGAAAAATGAAAAACACAAAGGAAAGAAAACTTAGAGGTTGCTCAATTTTACCCAAATTAATTAATTGTTATCTTAGTGGTGGTAAATTAAAGACAAATGAGCTCTCCAGAAAAATTAACTCATTCCTACTAATCAAAAAATTATTGTGTTAGTTATTCTAAAAATAGCTGATAGACTTATAAAAATATTCATATTAATGATCATAGCTATAAAAAGAGGAGTAAAGAAAAGAAAACCTTAACATATGACCACATTTAAGTACTAAGGTTTTTTTCTTACAGCATTTTCTTAATCTATATAATTAAAAATCATCTCCTATTCCACATGAATTCCAATATTATTCTCCTTCTCAGGCTTTCTTTTTCTTTTCTTTCAGGGTTCCCTTTCTATTTTTAGCACACACACATTACATCACATCACATCACATCATATCACATCACATCACATCACTGGCACACACACACAAAGAATTTTCATCAATTTATTTATTCACTTTTAAACAAAATATATGAATTCCTTGTCCTGTTAATGTTTACTGTAAGAAGATACCCACATAAAAGTCAGTTCATAAAACCAAAACCATCTTAATAGAACTGGAAATTTACATGAAATGTATTCTATGGAATGGGAGAAAACACACTAAGCTCTTTAGCTACTGCAAAAGAGATAGAAAGTCTGAGAAGCATTCAAGAGACTCTAGTATTGGGTCTCTCTTACTTCTAATTTTCACTTCCTGAAGGATCTGATACAGTCACACCCTTAAGCCACAAATTTTGGATGATCCTGTATGTTGGTAGTACCATGAGTTATTTCAGATATTTTGATGAATTTCATTTCAATCTAATTTCCCATCTCTAGGGTCATGCAGCCTCTCCCCTTTTATTGTTGTGCACTATATGTCTCAAATTTTTCTCTACTGTAACGCTCCTAAGAGTTTGAGAAGGCAGGAAAATTAATTGTATGAGTTGAATCTATTGCTCTACTAGGAAACATTCTTGCTTGAAACATACTTTTCTGGCTTGTCACCTGATCCCCCAACTGTGTTTCTTGAAAGAAATATAAAACAAAACAAAAAAATTGTAAGGATATTTAATTCTAAAATTATGGAGAAAGAAATGAGATTGAATATTGTATGCTTATGATCTCATTGTTTGTTTGTTTGTTTTTGTTCCTTGCAGTGGTTAAAATAAAAAGAGAATTTTAATATGAATGGGATTTACCCTTTCCAGGATAAGGAACCACACACTTGGGCTCACTCAGCAATACCATCCAGGAATTAAATCTGTTTCCTCTAGAACACAAGCCCTTTTACTAGAATATTCTTTTTATTTCTTCTCTCTTTTGAAGTAGCTGGTAGAATCCCAGTGTAAAAAAGAAATAGAAATTTGTGTTTATATCTTACAACTTTTTAATAGGAAGCCTCAGTAGCTGCAATGATCTGATCAAACCCTGGTTACAAAGGGTGAGTTATCTTGTGTGTGTCAATTACCATTTATGGGAATCCTGGATCTAATACATAAAGTTACATATAAAATGCCAATCAATTCCTGACAAGGGATGACCCCACTCACGATTCCTTAGCTTTACAATAATGCACGAGCAGCATACACCTCTTGTGTATTCACTGAACATGGAAAAGCTGTGCTAGAGCCTACCTAGAGGAGTGTTCACTTCCACTCACTTGCTGTCAGGGCATTGGAAGGTAGTTTTTAAACTACCAAAGAAGAAAACCGCACACTAACCTGACTAACAACTTCAATCTACAATGGCAGCCTGCCTGCAAGGTGACAGAATGCAAAACTTATGAGTGGGACTAACCAACCTTGTTGGTGGGACTAACCAACCCATACCTGATTGGATTTAAAGTTCACTTCCTGAGATGCAACTCATCCCAACACTGCTCAAATAACCAAGAATCTGAGACTACAGTCCATGGACTTAAGGAAAAGAAAAACGCAAATACTCCTGTCCTGATGAAAGATGATATTAACAAAATGACTCCTAATGACATTCTGCTATCCCCATAGATCAGTGTCATGATCAGTCGTCATCAGAGAAGCTCCCTTCTTCATTCCGAGCGAGATCAATACAAAGAGCCACAGCTGAACAATGTACACAGAGAGGGAGACTTTGAAATGAATACTCAGCCCTAAATTGGATGATCCATCAATTCCCTCCCCTTTACACGTAGGGGAATCCTGCAGATGAGGAGACACAAAGATTGTAAGAGTTGGAGGGAATGGAGAACACCAAGAACAAAAGGCCTTCTAGACACAGGTGTACCAATGCACATATGAATTCACAGAGATCATGACAGTATGCACAAGGTTTGCACAGGTCTGGGACTGATTGGGTCCCAGTGTTGAGAGCGGAAGTTGTCCCAGCCCACATTCTTAAGCCAGAAGCTGTCTCCATTGATAACCACCCAGAAAAGAAAAAAAAAATGTTTTTTTCAATGGAATCTCACTGAGAAAAAAAAAAATCACTCTTACAGACCCCATGCCCAGCAGAAGGTAATCAATATAAAATTGATGGTATTTGGGGAGTTATTTGTTTGTTTGTTTGCAGGTTTCTTATGTGGGGGAGGGTTTGATTGTTTTGTTTTGTCTCATAATGTTTTGTCTGGGGATTTATAAGGTCTTTGGTTTATATAGCATGGCTTCTGATTTTGTGTTTCTATTGAGATTCTGTGTTTGCAACCACTTATGTCTGTGTCTATAGGTGTTTCTTATGCTTTTTTCTTTAGCTCCTTGTTTGTTTGTTTTTGCTTTATCTTATTTCATTCTTTAAATTATTTTTAGGTACCTGTTCACGCTTTAATGAGAGAGACAAGAATGGATGTGGATTCAGGTGGGTGGATAGGTGGGAAGAAACTAGAAGGAGCTGGAGCAAAGTGAACCATGCTTAGACTATACTGTGTAAAAACAATCTATTTTTTATAAAAAATAAAATGTGCACAAAAAGGAGCACTGAAAAGAGTGTTCTTAAAACAGAAAAGGAATAAGGTAATTATGGATGTGCAACACCCATCCTTGTAAATTCTGAAGCCCTGCATTTGTCTTAAATAGCACATGCATTTAAACCAATAGCAATCACAAAATATATTAGTCCCCTACCTTATACACATAAGGTTTACCTGTTCACACATTTAAAATATGGGAAAGTGGGTTATTGTGAACAATGCAGATGATCTGCATTTTGTAATTTGGTCTCTCAGTGATCAAAATTAACCAACCTGGAAACTATGAAAACACACGTGTAAAAACGGAAATCTGACCACACTAAAATTCCATCATTTTAGAAGGATGTTGAAGGAGCTCACATACTACTGATGAGATGTATACTGTTCTATTACTATGGAAACAGACTGGGTTTCTTCAAGAAACTATCACCACAAGCAATTTATAAACCAGTTTTATCAATGCTGAGTATATGCTCAAAGTATTCAAAGTCAACAGTCAACAAAGACATACATATTCACTTTTATTATTAAGATACTCTGGCTGCCATCAACAAATGAATGAATAAAGATAATAAGGAGAAAGAATGTGTGTGTGTGTGTGTGTGTGTGAGAGAGAGAGAGAGAGAGAGAGAGAGAGAGAGAGAGAGAGAGAGAGAGCATCACCTGAGGCAAACGATGCCAGATCCAGAAAGACAAATGTTGTCTGTTTTGTCTCAGATGCAGCATCTACATAAATATTATCATCATCATCACCATTATTATTTTTGCATAGAGAGAGGGTCTCACATAACCCAAGCTGGCCTCAAAATTGCTCTGTAGTATAAAATAACTCACAACTTCTAATCACCCTTGAAATGATACCAAGTTGGCCTAGGCCAACTTGACTAGGTAGAAGCTAGATTACAAAAAAAAATGGGGGGGGGGGTTGGAGGAAGAATAAAGAATCAGTAAGCAAGAGAAAGGGGATAATCAAGAAAGGGTAAAAAGCAATGATTATGACCAAATTACAGGTATAAAAATGTCACAATGAAGCTCTTCATACCACTAATATATACTAATAAAAATTGAAAACAAAAAGAGAAGAAACACCCTCAAAATTTTGTGTTAGGGTTTTATAAATTGTAATAAACAGAAGCAATATTTGCCAAATAATATATTCAAAATTTTATTTTAAGAAAAAACAAAGAACAGGCTAAAGGAAAAAAATTAAGTATCCATTCAAATAATGTTTCTCAGTTTATCTAAATAAGAGATTATGTAAGAGACTGTAAAATGTTCTCTCTCTCTCTCTCTCTCTCTCTCTCTCTCTCTCTCTCTCTCTCTCTCTCTCTCTCTCTCTCTCTCGTCTCCTGGACCAACCCCAAAGCATTTGCTTTCCTACTTTTTTACATTTATTTATGTGTGTGTGTGTGTTTTATGTCTAAGCTGTGTTATGTCTGAGCACAGAAGACATGATACAGCCCTGTGTGGAGTCTATGTAGGTGAAAGGACAACTTGAGGTTATCTGACCTTTGCTTCCACCATGTGGGTTCTGAGGAGGATCAAACTCCACTTGCCAAACCCAGCAGCAGGTCCTTATCCGCTGAACCATCTCACATACCCCATCTGCATCTTTTAAATGTCAATCACACTGTATAGCAAGTCGAATTGAAAGCCAACGTTTGTTTTAGAAATCCAGTATTCATATTCCAAATATCTATCAAACTTATAAAAGGATCTTGTCAATGTGGGTGGTTTCAGTCAATGGCTGGTGGAGAGACTCAGAATCCAACTGGAAGGACAGCACTTTTAAAAACAGAAACAAATTAAAAAACAAAAAACAAAAAACAAAAAAACAACAGCAACAACAACCAATCAGAGGACAATTGCTCCTCTGTGTTCCTCATGCTGCAGAAAATTTTCTCCAATATGTAGGACAGCAAAATGTAAATTTCCTTCTCTGAGTACTAAAACAAAAATTAATCTCTAGTAAAGATACCACTGTTTCTGCCAGGAGCTGATCCATAGCTTTCTCTCTCAAACTGTAGATTCAAATGGTTTATAAATGATTCTGTAAAGCTTTAACTACAAATGCACATATTAGTACACATAGTTTATTTTTAGTTGTTTCTAAAAACTATTACTTCTAATAATATTTTTATAAATTTTACCCCTAAATCAATAGTATTTCATAATTTCATAATAAATCAATAATATTTCATTATCTCTCTCTTTAACATTATTTATGACATTAATACTTTATTTACTTCTCACTTATCATTAGTTGGTTTATTAAAAAAAAAAAAACCTTTGATGAGTTTAATGAATTGATTCCTCTGAATTGTCAATGTGTTTTTTGTGTATTCTCACTGTCTTCCCTTGTGAAGACACAGTTTTGCCTTTGAAATACATGTGCTCAGTATCAGAGATGCACATTTTCCTTTATTGTTTTCAATAGAATAAATGTCTTCCTTAGAGTAAAGTGTTTCTTAATGATGGTGCTCAGAATTTGAACTTGACTTCATATAATCATGATTTTGTCTACTAACCCTGTAAGTTCAAACACTGATTCATTTGTGGGTCTTTCTACCATAACTTATGTTCCTTAGACAAGGAAAAGGCAATAAAATGGCGCAGTGAATTGCAGGAAGTAGGGTTTCTTGTTCATTTGCCTCTTTGTTTTGTTCGGCGATGGTGCTTCATCTTAACACTTCATGATTCTTCAATGAACATTTTCGCACATATATTTCTCTCAATTGAGGCACCCAGAAAAAATGAACCCCTAGCGGCCACACAGTGGAGGACATTACTCTGTTTGTGTCTCCCTTCAGACACCATGATTGATTACACAAAAATAAATATCTCTATTTCCTTCCTTTAAGCCAGCAAAGGTTTCAACTAAACACTATCTCTAATGACGATTCGTCACATTGTCATCTATTCATCTATGCTAATACTTGGTACCAAACAGGGAGCAAGTGGAGGAAGGTAGATGGTTCTGTGTACATCATACTTGGGAAATGTTATACAATATGGTATTGTATCATAGACAGTCAAGTCAGGAAAGGCTCCTTTTCTGGGGTGACTTTAAAGAAGAGATTAAGTTAAAAAGAGCATCCTCCACATGCAATGTGTCCTTTGAAACTCTCAGTTCTTTCCCTACTAGACTTAGTACTTTTACTTTTACTCTCTTAGCTGTGATTATTATGCTAAAGTTGGTTTAAACCTAGTGGGGCTTGTTCTTTATATTTCAGTTGTAAAGATCCCAACTGACTACTCCCATCCTGCAGCGAAAGCATTTGCAGCATACGGATGGGATAAGCAGTGATTTTAACTGCTTCATAGAGGACAACAGCAACTGCTTAAGAAGATCAATCACTCTATGAACCACATTCTACAAAGTTTGGAAGAGATCCTTTGCAAGTTTGCCACTTGGGATAAATTCATTTTTCTTGTAGATGGTTCTCAATGCAAGCATGCATAATACTATTAGAGAGAGTTCGATGGCTGTCAGTCTTTGAACCTTCAGCTCTATAGATGAATTTTTGATTTTGAAAATATAGTTAGGAACAGAGTATTTTACTTGCTAATACATTAGTGACTCTAGACAGCCACGTTCTTTTTTTTGTTTTGTTTCCATTGTAAAAATATTATTTTCCACTTTTGTTAAATATTAACAAGAGGAATAAATCCATTATTCATCTAGCATTCTTGCCAACATATTTTAAAGTGCCCCTCCTGCTGATTGTGATGCCTGCTGTTTATAGACTGCACTGCCCCTTTCTTCACAGTTGGAGGCCTACACTCTGTAACATCAAGTACAACTTTGTTCTCCTATCATGCTTTTCCCTAGGATGATATATATATACTCCTGACTGTAATTCTAATATGATGTATTTCACTCTACCCGATACTAATATTACAGTTGACTGTGGCTGCAACATGTAAACAGAAATGAGTCACCTAAACTTTATAATACATAACAATCCTTAGAACATTTTAGTAAAAATTCCTACAACACAGTAATTCATATTAAATATTCCATGAAAATTATGAGAAATATTCATCGTTTTAGTATCAAAAACCAAAATAAGATAAACAGAGAAGATAGAAAGTATGTTTTTGTTGAAGTCTGTACCTAAGGTTCCCTCAAACCAAACTAAAGAAGAAATCTAAGGAGAGTAAATCCCATTTAAATACCATTCATATGACACATGTATGTAAATTTTATCACAAATCTCATAATTTTATTATTTGATATATACTAAAAAGAAAGAATAAATAAGGAATGTATTCAAAACACATACCCAGGGATCAAGTTTAGTGGTTGTACTGGCTGGTTTTGGGTGTCAACTTGACATAGGCTGAAGTTAATGCAGAGAAAGGAGCCTCCCTTGAGGAAATGCAAATCCAGCTGTAAGGCATTTTCTCAATTAGTGATCAAGGGCGGGAGGGCCCATTGTGGGTGGTGCCATCTTTGGGCTTGTAGCCCTGGGTTCTATAAGAAAGCAAGCTGATCAAGCCAGGGGAAGCAGTCTAGTAAGCAGCATCCATCCATGGCCTCTGCATCAGCTCCTGCCTCCAGGTTCCTATCCTGTATGAGTTGTAATCCTGACTTCCTTTGGTGATGGACAGCAACATGGAAGTGTAAGCTGAATAAGCCCTGTCTTCCCAGCTTGCTTCTTGGTCATGATGTTTTGTACAGGAATAGAAACCCTGACTAAGACCATGGTCATGGGGAACATACAAGGAAATCATAGGAGATTAGGGGTTCCCATACAAGAACATGGAAGGCCAGGTAACACACTATATATGATTATAGCTTTTCAGTCCTACTTAATTTCACTAACATTTTAAAGAAAATTTTTAATAATTTATTTAATAATTTAGAATTGCATAGAAATATTCCAGTCTTTGAGGAGGGTTCATGAAACACAGTGCACACAAGGTCACCGGGTTTGGATGTAAGGGAGGACTCAGATCAGACTTCTCTTTTTACCTTTTTGTAAACAGTACTTCCCTGCTGCACAGCAGTACATAACCATATTGAAGCCGACATTCAGCTCTAATTTGCTAGACTGGAATACAGTGCATCTCTTCAGATATTCTGCATCTGACAATGAATAGCTTGAGTATAGCTTTAAAGTCACAAGTTCTACACCTATTGCTTTAATCTGCAAATTTTGTTTCAAAAGCCTAAACTTGACATGTTCTCTTTTAACAACAGAATAATTTATTTTCTAAATTAAGTAAGAAAACATTGTCTTCATTCATAAGCATTTATTATTTCAAGATTCTCTTAATGTGTGTCCATGAATGTGCTACAGGTAAGAAGCGTCCTGTAACACAAGGAATATCCATTGCTCCAGCAAATAAAACACGAGTATTTTCAGGAAAAGCACAGCTAGTCATCAATATTGCCACAGCCACAACCTAGTTTCTGTTTACTGTTTAATGTTGGCTTTGATTTCTTATGAGTCTTATGAAAGGCCGAATCTCCTGGAGATCCATCAGTGCATGGAAAGCCAGTCTCCCAACGGTGCATTGGATAAAATCCACAGGGACCTCATAACTGAACGAATGATATCAAATTCATGCCACTACCAGACCAGAAACTTGTCATAAGCTTAAGTTGGCCACATTTCAATCTAAGTAGAATAAATGGCTTTCTTTTTTTAGTAATGGAATCAACAGTAGCATATTCCAGGAGGAAAATTATACAGATCCCATTTCACATTTCAACTTTATTGTTTTCGAATGCCCAACTTTCCAGTTTACTAATGTAAGTGGATTGGAAATTGAGCCATATGACAGTAAGGCAAGATTTGAAATGATACTCACTTAGAGATGTTTTTCTCTTAAATCCGTTATCTCAGAGAATGCTCATAGTTAGTACACCACACAGAGAAATTTACAGTGAGCATGATGGTAGAATAAATTAGCTTCACAACAAAAATCTATGCACTGACTGAAGAGTGGAAGATGTTGCCATGCATTGGAATCTCTATATATCAGCAGAGCAGATGTCATGAGAGCTCTGTAAGATGGTCTGGATTTTGATACGATTCCCAGAGATCTCTCCAGGAAAGGGATTTTAAGGAGCAGCAGGTTTGGTCATTTTTCTGTCTACTATGTCTGTCCTGCTGAACAGTTCAAATAGTTACACTAGGATCGAGAATGTATCAAAACCACAATTCTCATATCAAAGAAAATCACCCCGGGCACTGATATATTGACATGTGCATTAAACAACTGAAATTTGGAGATAATTTATGAGAGATTAAAAAAAATATGCCCATGGCAGATTGGTTCTGTATATTATGGAATGTTGACAGAAGGGCTTTCAGGGGAAAATAAAAGTAAGTCTATTTCTCTGTGATCTAAGTATTAAAAAGACTGATAAGTAATGGCCACTTTTCAAGGAAATGGCTAATGCTGACTTACGTAAACATTTCCCCCTCAGTGACATTTTACTATTTATTTGTGATGTCTGCAAAATGAATTTAGATCTCGAAGAAATAAAACACCTTTTTTTTTTTAGAAGCACTAATGAAATATTCCTTTCCCTATGGTTAGATCCAATTTTCTTCCAGACTTCAACCGACAAAATTAGAGGTCTAGAGAATCAACTGAAAATTTGAATATTTTTCTATATTCTTACTAAGAAGGAAAGTGTGATCTTCTCAAGCTATTCCACCATCACATAATAATCTAGATGAAATTACTTCTTGAGAAATTCTCTAACAATTTCTGAATTTGGGGTAGTTGTTTTAGTCTGCCATATCATTTACATTAAATTCTGATTCCCTTACTGAAGAGGTTCTGCTATCCCCATATACCTTCAAAATCAGTCTGGATATAAGGTCACCTTATATCAAATTTATTATTCATAAATTTGAAGTCATACACCTCTAAACAGTTGTGCTCACATACCTCAGGGCAGTGATTCACTGATTCTGGCGTCACTGGAGACAGAAAATAATACATTTTCAGTTGAGTTTAAAATCAAGACCAGTTTACAGAAATGTGGCCATCATGCAAAGAAAGGCACTAATTTAGAGATTTCTACAATTTGGGCTGAAGGTATAGCACAGTTGGAAGAGTGGCTCCCAACACACTCAGTGCCTTGGGTTTGACATTGCCTGCTTATAGTTCCTATCCATGGGAGTTCAAGGTCATCTAGGTTACATGAGAAATCAGAGGCCATCCTAGTGTATATGAAACCCATCTCTAAAAAGAAGACCCAAAGCAAACAGTGAAACTCACATAAATATAACATCTATTCTTATAGCTCTACTTTAAGCAAATATCTCAGTTAGTATCTGGTCCTCTAGGGTCACCCATATACTACTGAAACATTGATTAGCCCATCCCACTTTTACTATCTACAGTGGCTCTGGTTAGAGAAAATACACTTCAATACATATGATACATATTTATTGTAAGTCTATATTAGTTCAGATGTTTATGAGGGATCTTATTTACTAAAGGAAGCTAAAGAATCCACGGCTGTTTTGTATACACTTTATTTGCTTTGGTAAAAATGACTTCTCAAGGAATACTTAAAATTTTTGATAGAAGCTAGAGGGCTTTAATTTAATATATGCGCTATCTCAGTGTCACACATTTGAAGGTAACAGGCCCAAAAGAAAGGATTAAGACATAAAAGTATCAGGTGAAACTGTGTTGCAAAAGGAGGATTGTTTAGAAACATAAATAACAGGAGAGTGAATTCAGGCAGAAGAAGGCCAAAGTCCTCAAATACAGACCAAAGTGAGTTAAATAACATGATATAAGTATGAAATATTTTAAAAATAAATTTCAAATATGTGGGTGTTTTTCATTTGACATATGTTTACTTTCTTAATTTTAAGAGTTGAGCCATTAAATATTAACAGCCCTAGAAATTAATCAGGCACATTCTAACTCATAAATGAGTTATGAAACCTAATAAATGTTTTAGAGCAGTCTTTAGGATATAGTCTAAAATAGTACATATTGCACATTGCACCTTGCTGATTAATTATGCATTTGCACATGTCAGCAGAGCTAAAATTTATTATTTCAGAAGGTGAACAATAAAAAACAATGTAGAATTTTCTGAGAATACTGAAAAGTAATTTTTAATTAATATCAACATTAAATAATCCAGAACTGAGATATATATTCTCTATCTCCATGCAAAGTTGGCAAATAAGCAAACCAATAAAAACATTATTGGCCATAATTTTCCAGCCTTGTCGCTGCTGTGACTTCCTTTCTGCAGTTAATAGCCTGGCAGTTGATAGGACAGCTATATAAACACTGACTAATAAGTATTATCTTCTAGTGTAAAATCAAAATCACATTCTTTTAGAATTAATGGTGTGTGTGTGTGTGTGTGTGTGTGTGTGTGTGTGTGTGTGTGTGTGTAGGGGATGAGGTGTCTGAGACGAACCCCAAGAGATTCGTTTTCTTCTACTGTGTGAGACTTAGGGATTGTCAAATGCCTTTAGACAGTAAGCAGTTTGCCAGCCCCTAACAGAAAATTACTAATACTTTTCAATGTAATCATTTTAAATGTGGTTTTATTTTTATTAAAATATAATTATATCATTTACCTTCCTCCTTTTATTCCTTCTGACCTCTCTTATATCACTACCTTAAATACCACCTGCTGATTTTGTTTGGCATTGTATGCTTTTAGAGTCCTAAATCAGATAACCATTTTTAGGGAGTTCATTCCTAGAAAAGACTAATGATGCCTTTCTGCAAGTCACTGAGTGTGTGTAACTATTCATATAGGGGTAGGGCTGTATATACCTGCTGGAAAGAGGGAAACTTATTAATATTAAGCAAGAAAATAAATTCTGCAGACAGTATTCCCTGGCAAAAGGCCAACAGCTACTGTTAGAATATTGTTCATGACTGAGCTGCCCGCATGACACCAGTCATGCTTGCAACTGTATTTTTTACCCTTAGCTTTGCGGTTGTTCATGTATAAGTGATTTAGGTTACTCTCAATTGATAGAACAGATAAATACATAGCATTAATTCCACATAACTAGGACCTTATACATCAAGTCATCAAGGACATTGCCTCATAAAAGAAAGACAACATGAATTGGAGAAAAAAGTCATCAATGACAAATTTACCTCCCCACTCTTGTTATCTCCGTGTGCACACACTAAAACATGGAAAAGGACCAGCAAAAGTGGCAAACAAAGAGCAGCACAGTTAATTAACAACCAAAATGCCTGACACATGAATGAGTTATAACCATAGCTTTTCCAACTGTATTTCTATTTTTTTCAAGTATAAAAATCAAAGATAATTTGCTCCCCTTGAATCTTAGGCAGATTCTGATCAGACCCAAGTAAGTGGAACCATGGCATTTCTAATATACTGTGTTGAGAGAAATTATTTCCAATAATTCTATAATAGCCCACTATTTAATATAGTGGGGCTAGAGAGATAGTTTAGTTAATAAAAGTATTGTGTGTATAAGTGAACTTGAGTTGAGGGCTCCCCACTTGTAATGGTTGTAATTCCAGAGCTGGGAGGCAGAAAGATGAAGAGTCCTGGGGTTTGCAATCTAGCTCATAGAACTGAATCGATCAGCTCTGGATCCAGTAGGGGAAAACAATCATTTCTCAAAAAGAAAGTTACAGATTGAAGAAGACACCAGCTGTTTCTTTCTGGCCACCACACACACACACACAGACACACACAGAGACACACAGCACACACACACACATGAACATGAATACACATATATACATAAAATAAACCATATTTTACTGGCACTGGGATGTAATTGCACTTAGTGATAAGATGTTTTGACCTAACTCCAGCATGATTTTGATAGCCTCTCCTTCCTCATTTCCTAACCATTATCAGGATTACTTGTGGAGTATAGTGGATGCTGGATTTTGAAAAAACAAAGACAAAAACAAAAAACAGAAAACAAAACAAACAAACAAAAAACCCAAACCAAAGTAAAACAAAACTGAACCATGTTGTTTTCATAACCATCTATTTCATAAATTTAGCAAAATGACTAAAATTACTGGTGAATATTTGGCATGGACATATCACCTAGAGCTGACCTTAAGAAAATGATCTGACCAGCACCATTAATTAAATGTATTCATCATTCCTGACAATTATTATTTCTACTTTCAGGTCACAGTAGACACCAACAAGACACATCTCTTTCTATTAGAATGTGGTTTCCTCAGCCGTTGTAGTTTTTAAGTTATCAAAATGAAATTTAATGAGTGGGAAAGATGTCTCAGTGGTCAAGCATATTTGCAGGTTTTCTAGAGAACCCACCCCCAACTCCACATTTGTTGGTCCATAACCTCTTGTAATTCCAACCAAAATGTGCCTGTCCTTTCTTCTAGTTTTTAAAGGCACAAAAAGACACACACACTCACACATACACAATTAGATTGATAGTAAAAAAAGTGACTTCTCCATATCTTAATCACTGGTAACAAGGCTAGCAAAATATATTAACACAGCAAACTCCCTAGAGAGTACGTATCTCTTTAATTTAACACGATTGTTACACTCACCCTATGCTACAGGAATTTATTCCCATATAATAGCAGATAAGTAAAGAAGACTAAATAAGTATGGAGAATCCTATTTCATCCTTGTGCATTTGTAAAACTTGCTTCAGATTTTTATTTTTAAAAAACTATGTTGATCTAAGTATATTTGTATTCCAACTCTACTTACTTAGAGATTTTTCTATTTCTTTGTATGCAGTTTGAAACAATTTTCAGCATTTCTAGATCAGTTCATGGACAAGTGTCCAGAAGTTAGCTTGATCTTCAGGAGAAGAAAAAATGTCTTTGGCAGGAATGAGCATCTGCCCTGTTTGGAGAGCAGCATTCTGTGGTTCCCAGGAGCAAGGCCAGGAAAATCAAGAGACTGGCTTTAGAGGCAAAGTTACATGTGCAAATTTGAGGTATTGGCAGTCCAACATGGAGGACAATTGGTGTAGCATCTCAGACTTTACAGATGTTAATGTCATACCTCTCTGAGCCCCAACCACCACTGCACAGTCTGGTCCCTAAAGTAAATCTGAGGATTGATCTCCTACCTTTCCGTTTTTGTATTCTACATAACATGAACACTAGGTTCTGATCATGTCCTCTCTGTCCTCTTGTTATACAGTCCATAGCCACACAATTCAGCATCTTCCATATGGATGTGGCTCTTTCTGACTAGACTTCATTCCTTCCTCCTGCTCCCAACCCTCTGCCTTTAGTTTGAAAACAGTGATCTTGAACAATACAAAATTTGGTCATGTATCTACTCTGTCCTGATCTACGCATACGTCATAATGTTTTTGCAAACTCTGGATGATAAATGAGGGTGCTTATTCTTCTCTACCCCTGGCATAAGTAGATCATCAGGCACTTCTGAGAAGTAGCATTCATTGGTTTTTAGTGTTTGCCACAGACACTTATCAACTATCTTCATTTCTTGGGAAATGCCAAGAATTCTTTCAAAAACCAGAGCTGAAAATCTTCTCTATTCCATGCGTGCACACAAAAAGAAAAAAAAAATTATTTATTCTTTGAAATTCTAAGTTCTGTGAAAATTGCACTGTCACTCCTTTGGAAGTAAAAGTCAATGTAAGATAAGCTTACCATCTTCCAAGAAAGCCAGAGAACTATTCTACTGCAAAGTAGATTTTTCTCTATTAAATAATGCTTTCTAATTTTTGAAAAAAAATAGACTCTATGTGTTTATGACATTTTTTTATTTTACCTTTTATTCATAATGAGTCTGAAAATAAATAATTTTGAGGTACTTGATTATTGCCAGGAAATTTTGTTTTTTGTTTTTTGTTTGTTTGTTTGTTTTGATACAAATGAATCACATACTACATTGTAGCAAACAATTGCTTCATTCCAGGTATGCATTAACAAACAAGAAAGAAGGACACCTTCTAAAATTTCAAGTAATTGCTTTTAAAGTAGAATGCAGGAAATCCTTTTATTGTGTCTTAAGATCTTTAATATTATTCAAGCTAAAAGAAGGAAGGATCACTTAAGTTATCATATTGTCTCAGGACATTTTTGGCCAAGCTTCAATGTAGAATTTTAAACATTTATATATTGGCATCATTGAATCCATTAGTTATTTTAACCCTAGATGAAAATGTAATAGCATTTCTCATTTTGTCCCTGTGGACATTATATTCCATGTCATAAATATAATTTTTAACATATTTAAAAAATTATCTGGTGTGTTTGTGTTTGTGTGTGTGTGTGTGTGTGTGTGTGTGTTTGTGTGAGTGTGTGTGTGTCTATGTATGTCTATGGGTCTCTGTGGGAGGATAATTCACATGATTGCAGGTAACAACAGAGGCCAGAAGACATCAGTTCCTTCAAGTTTGGCTTATATATAAGTGGTTGAGAGCTGCTGGCCATGGGTGCTTGTAGTATTCACTATTAACCAGTGGCTGAGCCATGACTCAAATCCCAGGTATATAACAGTTTAAAGGTGTACTTCCCTTGTTCAATTCATTTAATTATCTTGGCCATGACTCTGTGGAAGTGTGGGGAGGTGTTGTCCTAAAGGAGATCTATAAGTCTCAATCCAGAAGCAGGAGAAGAAGCCTTAGGAGAAGGCGCCTGCCTGTTCTAGACTTAAGTGTTATTTCCCACAGACGGTTGATAACAGGAGGATTTCACCAAAAATTTTATATAGAAAATTGAGATGTGAACAATGATGTCATTATATTACAATCTCAAATTTTAAAGGAAAAACAGAAAACATAGAAATTGTTTTGTGACAAGTATCTCTTTCTACAGAATTTTCCCACCAGACCACAGGTCATCTAGTTCTTTTTTTTTTTTTAAGGCATTTTTTATTAGATATATTCTTCATTTACATTTTAAATGCTATCCTCAAAGCCCCCTATACCCTGGTATCAGTTTTGTGCTCAGCAGTTGCACTGCTACAGAGACTACAAATATTCTGAGATTGTATCTGTGGCCAGGGTGAACACTGACATTGAATGTAATATGAGAATCTCCTACAAAGGAAAGCAAGGGAAGGTTAGAAGGAGTTGGGGGGCTGCTGCCTGTGGTTTCAAAAGGCCATTGTTCCTCCTCCAATTTTCTCTCTGAAAACATTTTGAGAGGATGAATTCTTCAGTTGCAAACTGTTGGGTGTGTCTAAAGTGATTATTTAAATATCCACCAAGTTCCAGTCTGATGGAGGAGGGGCCTCTTAAGCAAAAAAGGAATTTTGATCCTGTTTTGGGACCTTTTATCTTATAAAGTGAGGAAAGGTTGTACAGAAAAATTAGCATCAAAACAGAGTGAAAAGTAAGCCCAAAGTATCCTAGGGCAGATTATCTAGGAGGCATTTCCTTAGAATTTTCACTCATATGTAACTCATTCGTTTTTCCCAGAAGCAATTTTTATATTCAAACCCTGCTGTTTTTTATTTAATGACTTTGATTCCACAACTCAGTCAGCATGGTTCAAAAATTATCCTGGACTTACACCACATTGGTTAGGTCTCCCCAAAGGAAGTGTTGGAAATATGGCCTTGCCTTCAATCCCTCCTTGAATTCTGACTCCACTAATCACTAATGTAAAGAATGTGGGGCCTGTTCCTTTATACCTATGCCATGTTTCCAGAAATATTGGCAAATTGAAATGCTTTGCTTAGACAAAACTTGTAAGAATAAGACCTCAATTTTACAGAGATTATTGCTTGAAATAGCTTACTTACAGACAACTGAGAAAAATCCATAAAACCTGGTGTTCAATAGCAAGTTTAAAAAAACAACTGGAGATAAAACAAGACACATTACTTATCAATATAGTGGCATTTTCATAGTTCAAAATAGAACCTATCTTAAAAACATGGATAAGTTCCGAACTGCTAACTCTGGAGAAATATTGTTGCCAGTATGTTATAGTTGTAATACAGTATGTTTAACCTGGCATTATTTCTAATAAATTTTTTTTGTAATTTTTCCCACACTCAAAAGAAACCTGATTTTGAACTAGGTAGTGAATATTAGCCATTGTTTTCAAACTTTTCAGCGTGGGCTTCACCTGGGTGAAGAACTAGACACACCTCCATGGTTGGGTCCTGATGAGTTCAATTTGGGTTTCTTAATACATGTGTTTTGGGTAGTTTTTGCTTGGTAAAATTTTGATGAACAGGGGCAGTAGCCTGGATGTTATACTAGATGTCACTAATACCTTCCACATACATTTTTAGGCATTGCCAAACATCCAATGGAAGACAATTTCATCCTGAGATGAGGAACACTGGTTTACCTACATACCCAAGTGATTGCTATAGCAATTTGCTGGCAAGTTTATCCTACTGGATACATCAAATCTTTTGTTGGTAAAGCAAGGATATAGAAACTTTACTGTGGGATTATTATTCTTATTGTTCTAGATTTGAAGGAGAGAGTCTTGAATACCAGGGATCAAATGAAGTCATGCCTTAGAGCCTAACAAGCAGTCAATCCAGACGGAACAGAGAACACCAGGAAGCCAACCATGTCCGGAGGAATTAACAGTGGGGAGGTCAGAACCACTGCATTTCCCTCTATTTATCCATGTATTGATTTTGAATATTTTGGATTATTATCTTCCATAAAACTGAAAATTCATGTTTTCATATATTCATGTATGTTTGCCTGCATATACAAACAGGTACTATGTATATATTGTTTGCCTGTAAATACTTTATAACTGGTGTTAGGATAGTTGGGAGCACCATATGGGTACTGTAAACTGAACATGGGTTCTCTGTAATAGTAACAAAGGCTCTTAAACACTGAGCCATATATCTGACTACCCAAGAAAAAAATGACAGATATGTAAACTATCAAATTATATACAATCATCCAGAGAGAAATATATTATACACAACTTGCTATTTATGAAGCACATAAACTATTTGTAATTACAAGAAAGCCTGTAACATTTTCAGAATGTAGAAATGGCAGCAATTCTATTCATTTGTTTAGGAAGATATAAATTCATCATTATTTATGAATATACATACAAGTTTTCAAAACAATTCTTTTAAAATTTTCTGTAAGACCATAGCATAGTACTGACAGACTCATCTCTACAACCACTGGCATGAAGCATGATGGGGAAAATGAATTTATTAATAGTATGTATCTTAGCAGATAAGTAGATGCTTTTATTTGTATCCAGGGACGGAAAAAAGGAATAATGAATAAAAATCTGGTTTTATAATAGCACACTGGGTCAATGAACAGAGTATAAAATGTGTGCAAATCTTGTTCCCAAATTTGTGACTGAAATGCATTGCTAATTGAAATAGTGTTTGTTCATAATTCTAAAATGTGTTTAAAAGACAAAAATTCAGCACAGAAAAATATTTTGTAATATCTTGTAGTCATTGGGAATAAAAACATGCTCTACAGATGTCAAAAGCGACTTGAGTAAAATAAAAGGGTAGAGTTTAGGCAGGACCTATTGAGTAGGTAAGGAGATCAAGGGGTAGGACTGCTTCATGGAACCTAGAAGAGGAACAAAGGATGTGTCTTAGACTGTGTGATGGTTTGTATATCCTTGGACCAGGGAGTGGCACCATCTGAAGGTGTGGCCTTGTTGGAATAGGTGTGACCTGGTTGGAATGGGTGTGTCACTGTGGGTGTGGGTATAAGATCCTCACCCTAGTTGCCTAGAAGTCAGTCTTCCACTAGCAGCCTTTGGATGAAGACATAGAACTCTCAGCTCCTCCTGCGCCATGCCTGCCTGGATACTGTTATGCTCCCACCTTGATGATAATGGACTGAACCTCTGAACCTGTAAGCCAGCCCCAATTAAATGTTGTTTTTTTATAAGACTTGCCTTGGTCATAGTGTCTGTTCACAGCAGTAAAACCCTAACTAATACAGAGTTGGTACTGGGAGTGGGGTATTGCTGTGATAGGCCTGACCATGCTTTTATTTGAAAGAATGTGGATTTTGGGATTTTGGATTTGGAAAGCAGTGGAATGCTTTAAATGGGGCTTAATGGGTCATCCTAGTAGGAATATGGAAGATTTTGTTGCTGGGAGTAATTTGAACTGTGTTGACCTGGCCCAAGAGATTTCAAAGGAGAAGAATTTCAGAATGTGGCATAAAGACTGGTTTTGTGGTATTTTGGTGAAGAATGTGGCTACTTTTTGCCCTTGTCTGAAAAGTTTGCCTGAGGCTAAGGTGAAGAGACTTGGATTAATTGCATTGACAAAAGAAGTTTCAAAAAAGCCCAGCAGAGACTTTGTTCTCTGGTTAAGTCTTATGAAGAGAAGTTTGAACAAGCATAGCAAGCTTAGAAAGGAAAAATATAAAATATATGGTTTGAGTATTAAAGGAGTACCAGGAAGTGAAATGGAGCAAAATCTTGTGTTCTAGGAGATAAAGATTAAGGGAGTGGGACCTTGGGGCAAGATCCTACCCAGCTAAATTAGATCCAGGCATGGTGGTACACACCTTTAATCCCATGAGACAAGCATGCTGATCTCTACATTCAGGGTAATCTACAGAGCAAGAACCAGGATAGCCAAGCTTAGGCAATGAAGGATTTAGAAAATATAAAGCTAGTGATAATGTAATAATACAAGGGGATCATATTCTAGTTCCTGTAAGCAGCAGAACTCGGCAGCTTCAGCCATTGTGCCTCTGGCTCTAGAGTTAAGAATGGAAGGAACTACTGGGAAAATTGATGCTGGTTAGCTGGAGCTAAGGAATTAGCGGTGATTAAGAAGAGACCAGCATCGTTGAGGTGAAATCTTCTGGAAATTGTTTTCTGGGAGCACAAAGAAGCTGTGTTCCAGAGATAGATAAGGTTGTAGCTCATGCTGTGGCTGGACTTGATAATGTGTAAGAGTCACTCAGGTGGTACTGCTTGTGAAGGAATGAAGGGATCATGGAGAGAAGCTGAGGCTTAGCACTGTGAGAGGCCAGGGAAGCCCACTGGAGAAGGTGAAGCCTCAGCTGTAGTTGATGGCCCAGGATTGAAGGGGTCATGCAAAGGATTTGAGGCTTGGCACCCTGAAGAGAGCCTATGAGAGGCTATTGGTGAAGCCTAGTTGGAGTGGAACACCCCAGTGTATTGGAGACTCAAAGATGTTAAAGATGCCAGAGCCATGGGACACATGCTGAGGAAAGCTGCTAACAGGGAGTGGAACCAGCCCAGGAGGAAGCAGTTTGTTGCAGTCAAAAAAGATGAAAAAGGAGTGGAGATCTGAAGACCACTTTGACATCAGCCATAGAGATGCAGAGTTTGGAGTTTGCCCGGCTGGTTTCCTGCCTTGCTTTGGGGATTACAGTTAATTAAGTTGAATGAATCTCAGAAGAGACCTTGAACTTTGGACTTTTAACATTGTTGCAACTGCTATAGACTATGAGGACTTTGAAAGTTGCACTAAATGCATTTTGCATTATGCTATGTTTAAGTATGGTCCCCATAGACTCATGTTTTGAACAAGTCTATGGGGACCAGGGAGTGGAATGTGATGGTTTGTATATCCTTGGACCAGGGAGTGGCACCATCTGAAGGTGTGGCCTTGTTGGAATAGGTGTGACCTGGTTGGAATGGGTGTGTCACTGTGGGTGTGGGTATAAGATCCTCACCCTAGTTGCCTAGAAGTCAGTCTTCCACTAGCAGCCTTTGGATGAAGACATAGAACTCTCAGCTCCTCCTGCGCCATGCCTGCCTGGATACTGTTATGCTCCCACCTTGATGATAATGGACTGAACCTCTGAACCTGTAAGCCAGCCCCAATTAAATGTTGTTTTTTTTATAAGACTTGCCTTGGTCATAGTGTCTGTTCACAGCAGTAAAACCCTAACTAATACAGACTGGGATGTAGGGCAATTGCTAATATATCCAGAAATGGGAAATTGCAGAGACTGAGAAGTAAGGATGAATCTCAGTGACAGGAGGATTTACAGTTGGCACAGAGCACTACATAGGACCAGCAGGAGAGGGAGAGAAAAATAATACAGGGAGGAAAAAGGAGGAAGGAATTTTCTTTTATCATTTGTTGGGGTGGGTCTGGTGCTGTGTATGTAAATGTTAAAGTCTGAACCCCAAAATGTGGTTGTCCCAAGACAAGTGAATTCTCTCACACACCAGCCTTTGTTGTGTAAAGCTTCCTCTCCAATTTAGAAGTATAGGGTAAATAAAAGTGGCAACAGCTGGGAGAATAGAAGTATGCAGGACATCAGTTACCAGGGTGGGGATCACAGATAGACAAAAAAAGGAAAGGAAGAAGAGAAAATGAGAGAAGATGGGCCTAACCCTCACCCTCCAGAGACTCACTGAGCCCCATGGAGTGGGAAGTTTTGGTGGTGTGAGGGTGGGGATATCCTCTTGGAGACAGGGGTTGGGAGATCAGGGGGAAGTGTATGGGATGAAGGCAGACCAGGAGGGGGATACCAACTGGATTGTAAAAAAATTAAATAATAATAATAGTATCCCAACCAAAAGAAGAAAGAAAAAATAAAAGCCCAGAACCAGATGGATTTAGTGCAGAATTCTACCAGACCTTCAAAGAAGACCTGATACTAACATTCCTCAAACTATTCCATAAAATAGAAACAGAAGGAATACTACCTAATTAATTCTACGAAGCTACAATGATACCTAAGCCACACAATGACCCAACCAAAAATGAGAACTTCAGTCCAATCTTGCTTATGAATAGCGATGCAAAAATAATCAAAAAAATTCTTGCAAACCGAATCCAAGAACACATAAAAAACATTATTCACGATTCACCACAATCAAGTAGGCTTCATCCCAGGGATGCAAGGTTGGTTCAAATATGAAAATCCATTAATGTAATCCATTAATGTAATGTTTTTTTCTTTGTAAACTTAAAGAAAAAAATCACATGATTATCTCCTTAGATGCAGATAAAGCATTTGGCAAAATATAATACCCCTTCATGTTAAAAGTGTTGGAGAGATATCAGGAATTCAAGGTTCATACCTAAACATAATAAAATCAACTTACTGCAAACCAACAGTCAATACCAAATTAAATGGGGACATATTTGAAGCAATCCCACTAAAATTGGGGACAAGACAAAGATGCCCACTCTCCCCATATCTATTCAACATAGTACTTGAAGTGCTAGTTAGAACAATAAAACAACAAAAAGAGATCAAAGGAATACAAATTGGCAAAGAAGAAATAAAAGTATAACTATCTGAAAATTATATACATAATATACTTAAGCAACCCAAAAAAATTCTACCAGAGAACTTCCCAAGCTGATAAAAAACTTCAGCAAAGTGACCGAATATAAAATTAATTCAAATAAATTGGCAGCCTTCCTTTATACAAATGATAAACAGGATGAGAAAGAAGTTAGGGAAACTACTCCCTTCACAATAGCCACAAATGATATAAAATATATTGGGGTAACTATAACCAAACAATTGAGAGATCTGTGTGACAACACTATCAAGTTTCTCAAGAAAGAAATCGAAAAGCTCAGAAAATGGAGATATCTCCCATGCTTATGGATTAACATAGTAAAAATGGCCATCCTACCAAAGTTAATCTACAGATTCAATGAAATCCCCATGAAAATCCCAACACAATTCTTCAAAGACATGAGAAAAGCAATTCTATTTGGAAAAGGAAAAATAAAAATAAAAAACCAACCCAGGCTAGCAACAACAATTCTTAACAATAAAAGAATGGCTGGAGGAATCACCATATCTGACCTCAAGCTTTACTACAGAGCAATAGTGATAACTGCATGGTATTAGTACAGAGACAGAATGGTTGATCAATGGAATTGAACTGAAGACCCAGAAATAAAACCAAACACACACATTTGATTTTTGACAAAGAAGCCAAAAATATGCAATGGAAAAAAGAAAGCATCTTCAATATATGGTGCTGGTCCAACTGACTGTCCGTATGTAGAAAAATGAAATTAGACCCATATTTGTCACCTTGCACAAAATTCAAGTCCAAGGGGATCAAGGATTTCAACATGAAACTGGATACACTGAATCTAATAGAAGAGTAAGTGGGAATGATCCTTAAACTCATTGACATACAGGGAAATTTCTTAAACAGAACACATGCTCTAAGATCAAGAATTGATAAATGAGACCTCATGAAACTGGAAAGTTTCTGTAAGGCAAAGGACATAGTCAATAAGACAAATTGGCAACCTACTGACTGGGAAAAAAATCTTCATTACTGCCACATCCAATAGAAGGCTAATATCCAAAGTATATAAAGAACTCAAGAAGGTGACCACCAAAAACCAAACAACCCAAGCATAAAATGGGGTAAACTGAGAATTCACAACAGAGGAATCTTGAATGGCTGGGAAGCACCTAAAGAAATATTCAAAGTCCTTTGTGATTAGAGAAATGTAAATCAAAACAACCCTGAGATTTCACCTTACACCAATCAGAATGGCTAAGATCAAAACTTCAGGTGACAACACATGTTGGAAAGGATGGGGAGAAAGAGGAACACTCCTCCATTGCTGGTGGGATTGGAAACTGGTACAACCCACTCTGGAAATCAATCTGGAGGTTCCTCAGAAAAATTGGAAATAGATCTATCTGAAGATCCAGCAATACCACTCTTGGGAATGTACCTAAAAGATGGCCCATCATGCCACAGGAGCACATGTTCCACTATGTTCATAGCATACTTGTTTGTGATAGCCAGAAGCTGGAAACAACCCAGATGTCCATGACAGAAGAATGGATACAGAAAATGTGGTTCATATTCACAATGGAATTTTACTTAGCTACTAAGAGCTAGGACATCTTGAGTCAAGTGGATGGAACTAGAAAATATCATTCTGAGTGAGGTAACTCAGACCCAAAAGGACATGCATGGTATGTACTCACCAATAAATGGATATTAGCAAAAAACAAAAACAACAACAACAAAAAAAACCCAACCAACCAACCAAACAAACAAAAAACAGAATACCCAAGATGCAACCCACAGAACTCTAAAAAGGTCAATAAGCTGAAGGGACCAAATGAGGATGCCTCAGTCCTGCTTGGGAGGGAGAAGAAAGAAATCACAAAGGCGGAGGGAGGGAGGGACCTGGGAAGGAAGGTAGACAGGGGTGGGGTTGGGGGTAAAAGAGGGGAACCTGATCTGGTATTGGGTGAGGCAAAAGGACTGAAGCCCTGAGGGCCAGCAGAAAAAATGTAAACAGGCAACCTCAGGAGGTAGGAGGTTTTGGGGACCCTCAGGAATGTACCAAAGACCTGGGAGGTAAAAGACCTATATGAAATGCCCTACAATAGAGAGAGAACTTGTAGACCCCCACCTCCAGAAGGAAGACAGGACATCAGGTGAGGGAGGGGTCTACAAGTCAAAACTCTGTCCCATAATTGTTCCTGTCTGAAAGAACTGCAAGGATGGGAATAGAAAGAAGCCTGAGGAAAAGACAGTCCAGTGACTGGCCCAAAGTGGGATCCAGCTCAAGGGGAGGCCCCAAGGTCTGACACTATTACTGAGGCTATGGAGCACTCACAAAAAGGACCTGTCATGACTGCCCTCCAAAAGACCCAACAAGTAGCTGAAAGAGTCACATGCAGATATTTGCATCCAACCAATGGACAGAAGCTGCTGACCCCTGTGGCTGAATTAGGGAAAAGCTGAAAGAAGCTGAGGAGAAGGGTGATCAGCAGTCTCAATTAACCTGGATCCTCGAGATCTCTCAAACACTGGACCACCAAATAGGCAGCATACTCCAGCTGATATGAGGCCCCCAACACATATACAGCAGAGGACTGCCAGATCTGGGTTCATTCAGAGAAGATGCACCTAACCCTCAAGAGACTGGAAGACCCAGGAAGCTTAGAGGTGGGGTGGGTGGCATTCTCTTAAAGACAAGGAGGTGCAGAGGCATAAGAAGTGGAACAGTCAGAGACCGGAGGGGGAATAAAATCTGGGAAAAAATTAAGTAAAAAGAAGGAACAAAATAATAATAACAACAACAACAACAATAATGAGAAGAAGATGAAGATGACAAAGACAGAGACGAAGAAGGCGGAGGAGGAGGAGGAGGAGGAAGAGGAAGAAAGGGGAAAAACAAACAAAGGAGAGAATAATAGATGTTCTCCATAAGATATGATGGACCAGGAGCATGTGCCTAATTGAAATGCTCCCTGAGAACAGACTAATGGAGCAGAAATAACTCAGGCCAGACTCAAACAGCAAATACTTTGGGAGCACAGCTGGGGAAGGAGAAATCCTAGCATTAAAAATGTAGATTAGTGGTGATTCTCCCAGTAATTGTGCTAAAGCTGATTTGAAAAATCCATAGGACTCTGCCTCAGTTATTGGTAAGCGGAGCTCATCAGATTTTATTCATAACTAACAGAGTTTATTAAAATCCATTTAGCATCATGGTTCCTTAGAATATTGTAAAAAAGAGTTAGTAAAATAGGGATCAGATATGTATCAGATAATACTACTTCAGAGTTCATGTAGATTTGGGTAAATTATAGGACTTGGACAAATTACACTGGGTTACTTCATGTAGTCTACAAAATGTTTATGCCTCACAAAATCTTTATGTGTGTTAAGTTGCTCATATTAATTTATGGTTTGCCACACCTCAGGCATAAATTAACAAATTGCATTCTGTACAACATGTTATAGTATTTTTTAATCTCAAAGTTCTGAATTGCTACTGAAGGAAATACTTGGCTATAAAGTCATTTGGAGGACCCCATGTTTCCCCAGAGAAACAGGAAAAACAATTCAGAGCCTTGCCTCTACATCCTCAGGCATGGATGACCTGCTTAGATTCCTTGGAAAGGTGAAAGGCCTTTTATGAGACTAATTTATGAAGGAAAAAAAGGGGGGATTATAAACATAATTTCTAAAATATCTTACCTCAGTGTTTGGAAAGGTTTTTTTTTTTCTAATAAGACTGGTCAGAAATAGTTTATATTACTAAAACTACAAATATATGATGTTTTAGCGTAGACAAAATATTAAAAATGAATCTGTATCTCATCATAAAGAGAAAGATATAATGTCTATGAGAAGAACAAGTAGCTCCTGTAACAGACACTGAGAATAATTCTAAAATGAAACTACTATTACCAAGAAACAAATACAGACTTCAGTGTTAACATATCAAGAGACAGTAATTGTAGCATTCTATGAAGGTACTGGTATTGGTGAGGGCATCATTCATCTTTCACCTTACACTGGGAGACCCTGTTCGCTACGTCAGTTCAAATGCCTGCATATCTCAGAACAAACAAATAAAAACCAAGTGGATGCTTGGGAACAAAGTGGCTCTAAGTAATTCAGCATCACGAGTACTCTTGGGTGAAAAGGTTTCTTCACTTCTCTCTGGCTATACAATTTATAAACTCATGGCTATGCAGCACCCCCTTTTAACATAAAATCATCATCTTGGCTTTTCGTTATTTTGTAGTGTATCTTCTCCTTTCCCATGGCAGCATCTCTCTAGACTCATCTTCTCAGCCAAGGATTATTTACTCACCACACTAACAGGTCCAAGAAAGAGATCCAAATGTTTATTTTCTGAGATTGATAGCAACAGTAATTAGGATTACTAGCAGTTTTGGAAAGCTTACAAGTCGTTTTATTTTTATTTATTTATTTTTTACCTAAACTCAAACAAACATATATATTTATATAATGAAACTAGCACAGATGAGTGAAGAACAGACGTTGCTTTCACTCCTTGGTAGTTGTAATTACAAATAGATATGATTCACATAGCTTCCTGAACACAACGGATACAAAAAAAAAAAAATAACAGAAACTACTACCAGCTAATGTTATATTTTTTAAAATAAACAAATATCTAGTGGATAGTAGGGTTTGTTTGTTTGTTTGTTTGTTTCTGTTTTTTAGCATCTTGTGAAGTACCCTGTTCCTGGGGATCAGCCCCAGGAATGGCTAGATACTGCAAAGAAGAGAGTCAGAAAAGGAGTAGGGAGTCTTGCCTGGGGCTTCAGAGGATCTTGTAGCCTGACTGAATGACAGGGGACGGAAATGCTCCTTTATTTATACAGAACTCAGTAGGCAGAGATAGATTCAGGTTGTTCAAAAACACAGATCATATCGCTTTTGTCCTCAGACATATGTTTTAACTTCTTCTTACTCAGAAGTTTAGTCATCATCGATAATCAATGACAGAACAACAGAAAAATCTTCAGGTCAAAGCTGCTGCCGTTATTATTTATTTATTTATTTATTTAGCCATGATATTCACGTCTATGTAGAATGTATTTAGACATCTAATCTTGGTGTTCTTTGCTTCTTTGGTCATGCACTACAACAGTGGCCCTGCATCCCTGCATGAGCTAAGTTTTCCAAGAAAGGGACGTTTGAACATTTTATTCCTTTATCATTGATCCTCACCGTCATTTGTCCATCAGTATAAGTCCCTGTGTAGGGCAGAGGTACCTCTAGCCTATCTAAATTTGTTGCTGTTATCTTTTCCTCAAGGGCCATACCATGCGCAGCATCCGATCTTAAATACCACATAATTGCCTAAGTGTACAGTAAGAGGCTTTAGCTTGGTCTGCTGCCAACTTCCCTAGTCCACGGAACCTTGTTTACCTTTTAACATTTACTCTTTTTTTGATTATCTTTTTCCTGAGTAAGTACAGAGGCAGATGTTCCAAGAGCATCTTGGAATCAGAGCCTCATCAGGAGATCTCTGGTGTCTTTTATTTGAGTCAGAAACTCCAGTGCATAAGGAAGACTTTCGAGTGGGGCTTTAAGGATAGTTCCCTAAGAACGGGAGGGGTAGTACGCTCGGGACTGCTATCTGGGGGAAGTTTAGAAGCAGCACTCCTGAGAGACTATATAAACAATTCATAAGAAATTTCCCATCAATCCAATATCCCCATGTTGTACAAATATTAAAAGGCCCCCAAGCATGTATCACGAGGAGATCAAGATGAAAAGTGGGAGACTGAACGACAACAATAACATTCCTCAGCTCAGCTTAACTGGATCTTTGTCAAGAAGCTGAGCTGGCTTTATGACTTTTGCTGTTCCCAATAGATGTGGCTGTGCCATTATGTCCCTTTAACAAGTTATGTTTACACATTTACAGTTGTTTTTTAAAGTGTAATCTGAGCATTTGTATGGAAACAATAATAAAAACAGTAAACTAAATAAAACTAAACTCAACTCTATAATGAAAAAATAATTACTGCGTAAGGGGCAAAAATAAAACTCGAACACATTCATTTTATTATCTATGAGCTAAATCCTTGATGATGGAGATTTAATCTCCTTAAACTTCATTATATAAAACATTAGTCGCTACAGAGTATTTTGTTTCTTATTTTTATTTTATTAAGAAAATGTATTATCTTCCCATTTCTGCTTTGAAAGGTCTCATAAAACTTCCCACTCATGAAGCCTCAGTGATCCTAAACTATAAATTGCTATGTGCTTTCTTTATTACCAAAACTATGCAAGTTTCAAACTATTCTCCAAGATCACTAGTGAATTTACATTTGCTGAAATATTCCTATAGATAATGGAGCCCATTTAAAATGTAAAATGCTGGTAATATTAACAAGGTGTAGTTTCAAGGGTTGAGTGTCTTCAGCTGGAAATTCTAAAGGCAGACAAAAGAAAAATGTTCAGTAATTTAATTAGCTTCACAGAATACTCCCAGCATCAGAAAATCAAGATTTCCCACTCTTAGTGTGCCAACAATTATTTCTTTTTTAGCAACAAGGTTGGTGAACACTTGGGATTTTATTTAAACCTTCCGGTCTTTAGCTGCCTCCTTCTTTAAGAATGGAAGTGTTTTCCATTTCACTTAAAAAAACCAAGAAATGGTTAAATGGGTTTGGTTCACACTAACTTCTTAGGGAATTATCAGATGCTTACAGATTACCTACAGACCTCTCCTTAGCATCCTCTAGAAATTCCATTACCCTCTTTAGGACCATACTGGGGACCAAGCTCCAAGTTCATAGGCTTTAGTGGACAAGCCCAAAGCAAACCATCACATACTCACAAGATATTTAAAAATGTTTCATTATGGCTTTCTTTTTAGAAAACATTCCAAGTATTCTAATATTTCAAGTTCTACAAACAGACAACAGCAAAGGTTAAAATGGAGGTTCTGAAACAGTTTCACTGGGAACAGAAAGGTGGCACAACAGTTACGAGCACTGATTTCTCTTCCAGAGGACCCTAGTTCAATCCCCAGAACACACATAGTGGCTCACAACCACCTGTAACTGCAGTCTCAGAGGATCCGATGCCCACTTCTGGCCTTAGAATGCACAGACATGTGCCCAGATATAAATGCCAGCAAAACACCCATACATATAAAATAGATAAAATAGTAAAAAAGGGGGGGGATTTAAAAATCTTAAACAAACAAAAAGCAACCTTTCATTGTGCATTTACTAAAAGTAAGAAAAATCAATTGCAGGTTTTGTAAATCAAATATGAAACAGAAATTCTAAAGGTGTACCAATCATACCAACCATACCAATGTTTCTCTACTGAAGTCCTATTTAGTATAATTTTGCTGCATTTGTTTAGCAAAACATTTATTAACAGTTACATGAACCAAAACTAGTAAGAACACTACTAAATAAAAATTAAAAAAAAACATGACTGGACTTTTAAATATTTCATGTCACAGATGGCTTAAAGTTCTCAAATCTCACTATTATGACACAGAGCCCAGAGGCACTGAGTTTGGAGTTCGATTGTGTTTCTTAGAAATGGCAGAAGCTACACTCCTGAAGTCTCGCCAGCTTGTCAACATGAACAGGAAGTGAACTAGGACAATGACAATAGATATGTAATGTGGAAGAGGGAAAGCTCCCCAAGCTCACCCTTAGACAAAGCATTGCACGTAGCTAAGGGATGCTGAGAGTGGGAGAAGAGCCCACCCTTAGACAAAGCATTGCACATAGCTAAGGAATGCCGAGAGTGGGAGAAGAGAGTCTTCCCCAGGGAAGAGCACACCAACTTGCTATCGAGTAACAAATGGTCAACCCTGAAGACAAATACACACATATACACACAGACTGAGCACATTGTAGTGCTGTATTTACGGGGAGAAAGACACACACAGAAACATGGACACATACATAACAACAGTGAGTTTCAACGGAAGCAAATAGGATACATGGGGTTTGGAGGGAGGATGGGGGGGGAAGTTATATAATTATATTATAATTCAAAATATAAAATTATTTTGATAAAGTTGGTCTCCATATGGCACACTTGTTTTCAATAAATGAAGTAAATAAATAATTTATTTTAAAAACAGTCTCCGGTAGCAAAAACCTCTCAGTGGCTCTCCTGATATTTCTGGGTTTAGGATAATACCACAAAAGACTAGATTTTCTTCTCCTTAAACTTTGTTAAAACCAAAATAAATAAATAAATAAATAAATATTTAACAGATAACTTCTTTTAAAATTAAATTAATTCCTAAATGGACGTGGAAACATGCAAGCTGATTGGCCCTAGTAGATTCACAGATATAAAAGTACCATGTGGTAAAACAGAAGCATTCACTCAAGTAAGAACACTGCTGAATACTTCTGTACATAAGGGCTGAGAGAACTGCTTATCTGCTCTTCTCTACTTCCGTTTGTCCTTTAAAGCAAACACGTACACAAATATCAGCACAGTATACAAAATAGATTGGTTCTACATCAGTCTGGGAAAATGCAAGTAGTTAAAGTTTTTGTTGTTATTGTTGTTGTTAGTGGTGGTGGTGGTGATGTGGTATATGTGTATGTATTTGTGTAATTTTGAAGGAAGTCATCAAACATCTTGTAATGCATCCATCACAGTCACAGAGGAGTGGCTCAATGTACACGCCCCGTGTACTGAAACACTTATTAGGTTATATACACACAAAATCTGCCGCTGGCATTTCTTCCTCTATTGTTAAAGAAGGTTCTTTTCAACTGTTCTAGCAATGCATACAACAGAAACCAAGATCTCTTAGAAAGCTGTAAAGTCCCCTGCAGTGCCGCTGATATCAACTGCAGTGTAACTTTCAAGAGGTGAGATACAATTCTCTCCCCCTCCCACCCCCTCTATTTTCTGCCATGTCCCCTCTGTGAGGATAACATCTGCGAATATAATACTGTGAAAATTCTCCTGAAACTATAATAAATGGAGGAATTTCATGAGAACATGTATTCCTACTGTATACATTTCATGACCTGTGATCCTAAATTAATTCAAGTGTTCATGGTAGACTTATTTTTGTCTGCGTTTATTTTTATGTCTCTCTCTCTTGATCCCATTGAGAAGTTATATAATGTTAACTCCATTTTAATATTTATTTTTTAGTCTAAGATATGTATCAAGGATAAACACACACACACACAGACACACACACAACAAAAATATAGGTTAAGTCATAACATTGCTGAGGAGAGAAGGAGATTTACATCAACTGGCCTGGAAAATCTTGCAACAGTAACACAAACTTCCTGAAACCAACTCATTATAAAGGCTGCCTTGCTTTCTAAAAGTGTTAGAAAATAATTATTCTTGAAATGACTAAGATGTGGCATATAAAAAATATGCAGTGACAACTGAACACAGCAAATACACTGAATGAGAAAGGCCAAGTTCAAGAGCATCTTATACAAAATTGTCGTTTAAATTACAAAATGAGCAATACTAATTTAGATTGTTCAAAGTCAGAATGGAGATGTCTTTAAGAAGGAGTGTGGCTAGTGTTCCCTGCTTCACCAGTTTGTTAGATACATGGATGAGCTCAGTTTGTGACATTTCCCTGAACTGTACACATTTGATTCGTGTAATTTTCTATATATACATTTCAGTGAAACTACATGCTCACATAAATACACACGCATGTATGTGTTTACGCACACCGCTTTGCAAATGCTTTCACAGTAGGCGAGCATATATATAAGATTATGAGACCACATATGCTATAACATATACTAAAAGGGAAGCTTAAATGTCAATGCACATGACATTCAGATTTCTTACATTTAGAAGGAATTGATGTCAAATGTATAAGAAGGGCTCCAGGTCAAAAATTAAATAAAGAAACCTCTAAAACTTGTGTTGTATCATCTAGTCTTTCTGTGGTATCCTGACGGCATGTGTATCCGATGGGTAAGCAGAGGTTTGAAAGAGAAGAGTTTGGGTCTAAGCACTGACATATTTGGAGAGGACTGGGCCACATGAAACGGGAGGACATCCTCAACAGAACACCAGTATGTTTAATAGCTGCAGTAGGAGAAGACAAAGGAAGGAGGCTACTCTGCCTGTGCCTTCCCCATGTCCTTCCACTTACACAGACTGTATGTAATTGAGCCAATGTTAGCACCTTCCAGCCCAACAGGCTCTCTGATAATACCTACAAGAATGAAACTTTCTTTTTCTTTTCTTTTTTCTTTTTTTGATTTCCTCAATAAATGTAAAGGAGTAAAGAATAAATGTAGTCAAGAGGATTGTTGGCTACAACAATCCTCTTGGCTACATTTTCTCTGTCCAAGATGCTTTATGTTCAGGAACCATACCTGGCTTATTTATTCATCAAACCTGACTCCCCTGTCATAGAAAACACCATTTGATTACATTCAAGAGCTGGCTGAATTGGTGACTCAGATTTCACAGTTAATAGCTGAAAACAACGCTGAACTCCACCTGCCGTCCACAAAGAGACTTCCTGAATTTATGCAGTTGCTAAAGGTTACTTTTACACGAGGATCCCAAAACTTTGTCAAGTATTTCGTCTAAAACATCGCTAGAATTTACAAACACAATTCAAAAAGAATAGAAGCCATGTAAATATCAATTTTGAGAGAGTTGTTAATGAACATGACTAAATCAGAAAGCAGTAGGACACTAAGTTGGTTCCTGGATAAAAACAGTAATTTGGCATTCTCAACGCATACAATTAGACAAAGAGAACCAGCTATGTAATAATTTAGACTACCTGGTGTACACACACAATAAGAAGGATGTGCAGTTTCAGAAGGATAAATATACTCTATCATTTGAGTTAATCTTTTAGTACGTAAAAAAAAATAGGACAATAAACATGAAATGTTAAGAAGGCTGTCCAGATGGAAACAATGGCATGAGATCATTTAGATTTGGGAAGTGTAGGTGTAATTTGATCGTCTGTGTGTGTGTGTGTGTGTGTGTGTGTGTGTGTGTGTGTGTGTGTGTGTGTGCACGCACCCCAAATCAAACAAAGGGACCAAAGCCATTCCAGCCTCAAGTATGCGCAATTCTAAGGTCTGTGAGCAAAATGGCATTTCTCAAAAGGTTACCAGAGTGGACTGTTTTACTGCAGACAAATGAAAATATCTGCTATCACATCTCCTTTATTTCAATGCACACATTTTTCATACTTAAAAGTTAGTTCATACTTTAGTTTATGTAACTTGTCCAAATTTAACACAAAGTGTATTTTATGTGTATCTGTCTCATCTGTCTAAGTTTTGAGATTTAAGTGAACAAGTTAGAAAGGCTTTTTCACAAGTTTATGCAATGATATAGTAATAATAACTTTCATACTTCGTAGTAATCCTCCCTCAAGACATACTTAATATTTATACCCTGAGACAATCTTTTTAAAAGCTTAAATTTGACAACAAAAATCCATTTATCTAATATACACTTCAGAAGGCACTTTTCATTTTTATTTCATTTTTAATATATTCATCTGATTAGCATATCTATGTTATTAGTATTTCCAATGTCATACTTGGTCCTTATTTCCATTATTTAATGTGGTTGACATGACATCATAAGAATTCATTATAAAAAAGTTGGGTAGCCTTGGCCATCTGACAACAGAGTCCCAAATTCTCTCTGTAAGGATCAAAGTATTTATTTTGGAAACTAAAATTGCACTACACCTAACAGTCCAAAGACAAATAACCACGGTTATTTCAGCCTACTTGAAAAGTCTCCATTAAGAACTTACCAGGAGTATTTACTCAAAGGATTTTGTTAGTGTGGAAGGCAGGTTCGACTGCAGATGTGTCACTATGGGTATGCAGCCTAGATACTTCAGCATATTGAAATGGTCCATTATTAGTAATGTTTGTGATACACAATTATGGATTATTTTGGAATGGTGTTAATGAATGGACTATAAAACAGTTTTAAGGAACGTCATCTATAGAACAAAATTAATGAAGTTCAAGCTTTTGCTATACCTCAATTACTCCCTAACCCCTGAAAAACAGTGCTACCTAAGAAAAACTACACCTATTACAGAACGGATACTATCTTAGTTTGATTACCCAACTGAAACAATTAACTATTTAGCTAGCATGCCACTTATAGCAAACCTTCCCAGAGTAAACATTATACCAACATGGAAAAAATACTAAAATCTTTTTATAACAGTTTAGACTAGATGGACCCTTGGCAATTTTGCAATAACGAAGACACACAAGTAAAGAATTATCCAACCTTTATCAAATGGATCCTTACTTTCAATATCTTATGTTTCTTTAACACCAGCTTTAACCTGTTACTCTATTATCACCAGACAAACCAAAGTCCACAGTACATGCAAAGTGAATTGTCCCTCCAGCATCCTTCAAATGACGTGTTCATCAGACATATGTGTTATGGTTTATATTAATAAATTACAAGTCCAGTGTTAACCTAAGGATATTGACTCTAATAGTCTATTAACCACACATAAACATATGAAACAATTTAAACCTTAAGGAATAAATTAAGGCCAGTGAGGATGTTCAATTCATAAAGATACTTGCCTTACCAGGCTAGAGATTTAATTTAATCCATGAATCCATCTTTACCTGGAAGGAGAGAACCAACTCCATAAAAATTGTCCCCTAAGTGCTGTGCATCTATCATGACGTGTGTGTATTTCCTGCATATTGTATGTTCACAATAATAAAATACTTTAAAAGAAGAGAAATAGCTAATGTAAATATGGGCTTCATAGGCAGCATAGCGGAGATACAAACTCTTTTGTATCGGTTACTTCTTTCACTCTGGAGATTAGGTCCAGACCCGTGTGCACTGCATTGCACTTGCGTTTAGTGAAGTTATTTAATTTTCTCTGAGTTATAATTTCTCCTCATATTTAATAATCCTGTAATAATGCCATAATAATAAATTGTGACTGAATAAAATTACTTATGAAAAGGCACAGCTATTCAATTATGATAGGCATTCAGTAAATTCATCACTTATTGATGAATTTCTTAATTACTAATAACATCGATAAAATAAGACGTATGAAGTTATGTAAAGTGGAAAGCTATTTCCAAGAAATGATTATAATAGGGAACAAATGTTTAATGTATGTTTCTTTTCTTTCCCTCTGTCCCTGTTATAAGCATATATAGAGATATATGATGTATATATACACATATGTATACACAAGTAAAGAATTATCCAACTTTTATCAAATGGATCCTTACTTTCAATATCTTATGTTTCTTCAACACCAGCTTTAGCCTAAGTTACTCTGTAATAATAAACATGTAAGGAACTTTTATTATGACAAATCTTAAATCTTTGGTATAGATATTATAGACCTGTCTTCTTAGAATCAAACAGTTTTTCTTAGCTCATGAAATTACATGGTGACTTAGTTTTTATATTTTGACATGGTAATGGTTTAGCTAATCATAATTTTTAAAATTTTTATTAGATATTTTCTTCATTTACATTTCAAATGTTATCCTGAAAGTCCCCTTTAGCTAATCGTATTAAATCCATTTCATATATTATACTGCAAATTAGGGTTTTCTTCATATTTCCAAGGTAAAATAATTTTTTTATTTTTTGGTCTTTTCGAGACAGAGTTTCTCTGTATAGCCCTGTCTGTCCTGGAACTTAATTTGTAGACGAGGCTGACCTCGAACTCAGAAATCTTTCTGTGTCTGCCTCCCAAGTGCTGGGATTAAAGGTGTGCACCACCACTGCCTGGCTGGTAAAATCATTCTTTATCAATTACATATTACTGTGTTCTGATTGATGATTATATAGATTACATATTGATTTATTTTATTTTTATCTATGTGTGTATGTGCATTGGCCTTTCTGCATTGCACCACAGGCGTTCAGGTGCCAATGGAGGCCAGAAGAGGGGGTCAGAACCCCTAAAACTGTAGTTAAAAACAGTAGTTGATATTTGGTTTCCATGCCAGTCCTTGGAACAAAACTTGGGTTTTCTCTTAGAGCATCAACTGCTCTTAATCACTGGCCCCTAATGTGGCTTTTGGTTTTCTATATTATTTGTATTTCTAATTCTTAAGTCTATTTCCACACTTTACATTTAAGAGAAAATTCTGACTTAGCAAATTTTGTCTCTTATAACCAATCCATATTTAAAGAACACTATCAGTATACAACACTAGGAAGACTGTAAAATTAAACTTACTAATAATGCTAATGAGTTTTCCGTTGTTCAAGCCCCATGGTGCGGATGGTAGCACCACTACTCTGGTCATACAGAGGGTGATCTACAGTGGTTCTGTTGAGTTCTTCTAAAACAAACACCACCTTCAAAAATCTTATTCACATTGTCTATCAAGCAAATTTACACTGACTTTTGATACTCGTGAAAGGAAGAGGTCTGGGCGCATCGTACCTTTGAGACATAATCTTATAGGCATCTGGCAGATAACACCGAATGTTCTCCATCTGAGCAGGGTCCGAGTCACAGATCTTGTCATCGGTCCTCCCGTAGTTGGCGCTCTCGATCATGATGACGTCTGTGCCCGGACAACGGAGCTCAATGGGGTAGCTCTCACAGGAGAGCTCTCTGCGGACAACTGCCATGGGAATTGGGGCGCGGCTGAAAGCTACAGGAAGAGGCAAAAAAGATACCGTCATCACTGGACACCCAAGGACATTACACACTTTTGCTTTTCCAGTGCCTGCGTTAACTAGAACATGGGCTAAAACGCCTAGGAAATATAACTTGATATGGGATATTTCTCTTTCCAGTAATAACAAATGACACCCTCCCCATCTAAGTATAACAATAACTTCTTAAATGTCTAAGCTACCATTTATTTTGTTCTTAGAGTGCCAAAAAGGTATTCTTTTTTTTTTTTTAATGAGATTGATGTTTTCAGGAGATGCATGTCAAATGTAGGTAACTGTTTTTTTAAAAATAACAAAAATATATAGTTAACCAATACCACATTAAAATTAAATGTAATCAATTTTCAAATTAAATTACTTGGTGAATTGAATTTCAAAATTAAACATAATCAATGTGTCCACATTTAGCCAAATTGATACATAAGCAATGGCATCATGTGTTTATTTTAATTGAATATCTTTTTTGTGAATTATTTGCCTACCTTTGTACAAGCTATGTTTTGTTGTAAAAAATCTTGTAATAGTAAGAAAAACCCGTGTCTATCCTCTATGGTCGTCAAAAGGGACTGTTCTGGTTCTCACATTTTAAATTATTGGTACACATGTAGACTTAATTTTGCTACTGAGGATATCTAACTTTTTATGTCGATATTAACGTCTCCCTTCCCTTGCCAATACATCACTGGAAGAAAGTCAAATGTTTAAATGCCATAAAACTAGCCAAGTTTCCCTTAAAACATATCATTGAAATTATAGTTGAAGTATTTTCCAACTGTGAAATAAGTAGATTTTTAAATATTTTTATGTAAGGGACACATTAAATTTGCACAGTTGGTTAATTCTCTAATGTGTCCATCCATAAAATAAGTATTTATAATATGTGGATTTTTTGTTGTTGTTCATTTTTCTAAGCATGAAATGTGGAAGAAAATGAGGAGAAGCAGAGATGTGAAATGTAGAAGCAAAAGAAGCAGAAAGGGATGACCATTTTATCTTTAGAAATAGTGATTTCTTTGAAAACGTCTATGATTTTAAATTTGAGAATGACATAAATTTTGTCTTATTTCTGTTTGGATCATAGGCTCCTTTTAAACCTTCTGAGCAGATCACTTAAAGTACTTCTGGCTGGCGTCGGAGGGCTGAGACAGAGGTCAAGCTCACAGGCTACTCTCCTAGAGAGTCCAAGTCTAATCCCCAGCTCCCACATCAGAGGGCTTTTAACCAACTGTAATGCCAGATCCTGAGGACCTGATACCCTCTTTTGGCTGCTTTGTCCATCTCCACTTGAGCATATGTACCCTGAATGCAGGGATGTATATTTACACATAATTAAAAATAAATTTAATTTTTTTAAAAAATAAAAAAGTACTTTTGCCTGCATTGTACATTTGATTCTAGAATGCCCGCCTTTCAACATACCAGATATATCAGTTCTGTTCTATTTTCCTTCTCTTACACACACACACACACACGAATGTAGCCCAGTTTAAACACTGACCACAGACATCATGATTCTTTTCATGTTATCACCCCGAGTTTGACTATAGTGTTATTTTCTTACTTTGTTTTGAGTCAACATTTTGTCAGGGTATTGTCACAAAGGAGAAATTCAGTATCTACTGTTCCTAGATTAAGACATCCTGTTTACCATCCAGGAATTCATATAGCTGCCCAAATATTCATATTTCTCTAATATTAAGATACTATCCTCATGAATAAAGGCATTTTTTTCTTATTTGAATTTGAAAGTAAAGAAGTGAGTGAATGTATGATAAAAAAGGCTTCATTTCATGAATCCAGTTTCAAGATTTTTCTCTCTTAAATGAGATCATATGGGTGGTGTTGTTTTCAGAGAATTTATTTAAACACAGAAGTTGCAGAATGCCTTAAAACAGATCTTGAACATTCGTTAAAAGACAAGTTATACCTGAACCTTGCTTTAGCTATTTAAGAAGAATTAGTTTGTAACTCATCTGAATGCCGTATTTATCTGGCTATATGATGCTGATGTAGGCAGTTAGGTTGGAATCAAGTTAATTTAACAAAGAGGGAACACATAAGCAATCCACACTGACAGAGATCGTGTTGGACTAAGTGGACAATTTGGCTGATTAAACTCATCAGTCAATTTTGTCAAAACATTGACATAGCTTTAATCTGGGTTGTCGCTGTCAAAAATATCATTAAGATCCAAACACTAGTCAGATGCAGTCAAATAAAATGTGAAGGACTAAATTTTTCATGAATCTATTTTGGAACTGCAAAGATGGCTCTCTCTCCCTTTCTCTCTTAACCCCTCCCTCATCTCTCCTTCATTCTTTCGCGCCCCCCCCACATTTGTACATAAACATACCTATACCCTACAAACACACACACACACACACACACACACCAAAACGCAAGTGATATTTTATATAAAGTTCCAACTTCCAACTGTGAAAACATTATTCCTTTTAAAATAAAATTCACCCATTTAGTAACCCAATGACAAACTTCACTCCACACACCATGTGTGTGTGTTTTGAATTAATACACTTCTGGAGACTACAACATTACCCACTTAGCTATTCAAACTGCTTCTTACAGTAATGCTAAAAGTCTTCACAAACAAATATGACATAAAGACTGTTTTTTAAAAAGTAATCACAAAAGAACTCAAGTGATATGTACTCACTGATAAGTGGATATTAGCCCAGAAACTTAGTATAGCGAGATATAAGATACAATTTGTAAAACACATGAAACTGAAGAAGAACGAAGACCAAAGTGTGGACACTTTACCCCTTCTTACAATTGGAAACAATCAGCCATGGAAGGAGTTGCAGAGACAAAGTTTGGAGCTGAGACCAAAGGATGGACCATCTAGAGACTGACATATCCAGGGATCCATCCCATAATTAGCCTCCAAACAATGACAGCATTGCATACACTAGCAAGTGTTTGCTGCAAGGACCCTGATATAGCTGTCTCTTGTGAGACTAGGCCGGGGCCTAGCAAACACAGAAGTGGATGCTCACAGTCAGCTATTGGATGGATCACAGGGCCCCCAATGGAGGAGCTAGAGAAAGTATCCAAGGAGCTAAAGAGATCTGCAACCCTATAGGTGCAACATTATGAACTAACCAGTACCCCAGAGCTCTTGACTCTAGCTGCATATGTATCAAAAGATGGCCTAGTCGGCCATCACTGGAAAGAGAGGCCCATTGGACATGCAAACTTTATATGCCCCAGTATAGGGGAACCCCAGGGCCAAAAAAATGGGAGTGGGTGGGTAGGGAAGTGGGGGGGGGACTTTTGGGATAGCATTGGAAATGTAATTGAGGAAAATATGTAATAATAAAAAAAAGTACTGCTGCATTGTGCTTCCAGTTCCATGAGGGCTGCTCTTAAAGTTTTTATTTTTCTTCTCTTTTAGATTTAAATATACCCGCCCACTCACACAAATGCACATGAACACACTGGTATATGTAGTGTGTGTGTGTTTGTGTGTGTGTGAAGGGAGAGAGAGAGAGAGAGAGAGAGAGAGAGAGAGAGAGAGAGAGAGAGAGAGAGAGAGACCAGAGTCTCAGAATGTGCCCCAGTTCCATGCCAAATATGCATCTAATTAAAAAAAATTTTCTTTAAAAGGTTTAATGATAAGATAATTAAGTCATTTTCATAATTTTTCTTATATTTTAGAACCTTTAGGCATTCGTTTATTACAAACCTCTAGTTTTTGTGGTTTCCTCTTTGGATTCTCTCCACTATCATCAGACCTGATCAATGACGCCTGCTGTTATATGCTTTAAGGGACCCGTGTTTTTAATAACTACATATAGAGAGAAAGGAGGCTGGAAGCTAGTGACCAAACAGGGCTTAGATATTTTCTCCTGCATTCCAATTAGGAATTAGAAACTCTCCAGGTTAATTCTACAGTACAAACATGAGACTTTCAAAGAGAGAAGTACTACATAGGGCCTAGATGGTGGTTAAGAGAAGGTCACCAATAAGATGTAAAAACCAAACAGATTAAAAGAGCAGCAACGAGTTACTTAGTTGAGGATACAACATAAAGTAATATAAGTAGTTCTGCTTTACACACACTGAGTGCAAGATGTCAGAATAATACCTGTATGTGCACAATTGTTGGATCATATGTCTAGATTTCAGGAGAGTACACAGAATAGAACCACAGTAATACGTAAGCAGCACAGGAGTGGACTGCTGAGTCAGAGACCAGAGATAGAGCAGCAAGGTTGGAGTTATCAGTGGGCACTGACCCTTTGAAGAAATCTGATACTTAGTCACTCGACAGACCCAACAAAGGGGGTACTGTCTATTCCAGGATTGTGTAGACTATGTGAACTAAACCACTTGTTGGGACAGTGAACGATGGGACCTTAAATAGTTACAAGAGAGGTGAATATACGTCATTTCTTCTTCATGGGCAATGATATCATTTTAAAAAATGGTTATACACAAATGTCCATAAAACAGAGATAGTATCTGCATCCTATGCTATTTGTTATAACTGGAAAAAAAAAGAACAGAACAGTCCACATTGTTCACCCCCTCTGTTACATGTTGTTTATGTATTTTAAAAATAATAATTCTGCCAAGCAATTTCTTTCATAAGAATGTAGAAGAAACAGAATAGAAGGCTAACTTGTATTAGTTAAATGAAAAAAAAAGGCCATTCCTTTAAGGCAGTAACAATAGAGAACATATCGGGTCTAGGGTAAAGAATAAAGCAGCCATAAGATTTGATGGTTAAGCTCACAAGGTAAGAGACAGAGAAACAAGGATGGGAACCAGGTCCCTGGCATAGACAGATGGGTTGATATATGCTGCTGTGAGCCAACTCTTGTAGGAGCTGAACATACAGAGACCTTTAAAAGGTCAGAGCTGTAGATAAGATAACCTGGGTAGAGAGTACAGGCTGTGCTATTGCTTTTAAACAGAGTTATTCAGTTTTTAATATGCCTATGAGTCTTGCTACTCTTCCACTCTAACCGCCTTTTTCCTTGTCTATGTGACTCACTCTGATGCATATGGTGTGGAGCAAAGACTGCAGACTTTCCCAGAGTAGCTCAATGAAATCACAAAGCAATTTCAGCCCAAATATTAATGGAACTCAGGCAGGCCAATAATGGAGGAAGGGCCTGAGGAACTGAGGCCCCCTGCTGACAGCCACTGGTACTTCCATGTGAGGAGTCAGTGAGGAAGGCTGGAAGCCCCACTACCCACAGACTGCCTTTGTTTAACTGCAACAGATGCATATAATGAAACTATTCCCAGATTCCTAATGCACAGAAATTATCAAAGAATGAATTACATTGGTTTTAATAGATTGAGTTTGAAGCTACAGAGCAAAACTCAGAGCTCAGCCTGAAGGAATATCTAAAATTGACATTGAAACTTTGGATACTGAGCAATTATCACCTAAATGAAAGAAAGCTATTGCAAATAGTCCATGCAGATGATCTAATATTGCTATCCCTTTGATTAGAAAAAAACATTAGCTCAATAGATACAATGTGTACTATATATAATATATATGTAAACAGCATTGAATTTTGAGTAGATGATAAAAGAGATCTCTTTTTAACATCCCAGTGATTATAAGGAAAAATGATCTTTTGAAAATTAAAAGATAAAAATGATTCACATCCAGTCGATTCTGAAGAGTAAGTTAATTAACTACTTGTACAAGCAGACTAAAGACTATTTAATGTGTTTCTTAATCAGAGATGGGGATATGGTGCTAACAGTTACATGTTTCTATTCCTTTGGCAATGGTTTTGGAAATACTTCATCACTGAAATATTTGCATCAAGCAGATATCAATTTTCATCCTTTAATGGATCCTTTGACGCAATTTTCTTAAATATGTCTGTCTTCTCTGTGCCATTGATACACGCCAACACATTGATTTAATCAATAAAAAATGTGTCTGAAATATCCAGTCCAAAATGATCATTAGTGAACGTTATTATTGGAAGCCCAAGAAAATATCAACTCCACATCCCCTTTAAAGGTGCATCTACTAACACTATTGCAATACCCTGAATTTCAGCAAGAGAACTTCAAGAAAGAGTAATATTAATGATTTTTCAGCACTCAGTTAAATGAAATACCTAGCCGATTAAGATTGACAACAGAAATAAGAAGAAAAAGGCCATTAAGTTTTGTAGTAAAAAAACAAAAGCAATATATATTGCGCATGCACGCACACACATACACACACACACACACACACAGCTGTGGACTTCAACATGGCTATTTCACATGTAGCAAGTACTTGAATAAGTGAGTTCACACGTAGTTGTTATAATTTTTGACCAATTACTAAATTTTATTCTTCATTTTCTGCTAATTAAATTTACAAGAAAATGTCCCAAACTGTATCAATTTTCACATTATCATAATTTTCCCAATCATCTAAATGTTAAAAACTCCAATGTGGATGCTCAGCGTGTCCTTAATAATTAGGAATTATAATTAATGATAAACAAGAACTCAGGAAAATGATTATATCCTTTAAAAGAAACTTTAAAGAAAACATTCCATGCTTGTTATACATGTGCAGTGATCACACACAAATGGGGCCACTTGAAACATAAGAGATGGATGTTGTCTAAAACCCCCTTCCCACCCTCAGGCCTCGGGTAGTCTTGCATAGAACAGGGGCTGAACAGTCTGCAGTACCTGAAGGGTTGCAACATTAAATTAAGAAAGTGATTAAACTTCATATGGGTGGATCAGGTCTCAAAAGGGGGAGGAGCTTCCATGATTAATAAAAATCAGTTTAGGAGCAAATGACGGGATGTAGAAAACTTAGATGCAAGAAAGAAAACATGGTCCTGGGACTGAGAACACAGTGGTGCACACCTTTAATCCCAGCACTTGAGAGGCAGAGGCAGGCAGACTTCTGAGGCCAGTCTGGTCTACAGAGTGAGTTCCAGGACAGCCAAGGCTATACAGAGAAACCCTGTCTCGAAAAACAAAAACAAAAACAAAAAACAAAAAAAGAAAAGAAAAAAAAAAAAAAAACAAGAAATGAGACATTCTTCATCTCCTTGAGCCAAGACAAGGAACTTGCTCTGTGAACTCTGCAAACATCTTTACGGGGAATACAGTAATGAACATAAGCTACATCTCCACTGAATTAAATTTGCCATGGCCCATAGACGAACAGTATACATGGACACTACTTTATACAGCATTCCTGGTAGAATACAGAGAATATAAGTGAGAAGGTAGTCAGAGAGGGCCATAAAATCAGGCTCAGAATATAATTCAAAAACTTTAATGACATAGACTAGGATATAATATAACATAAAAGTATAAAGATCAAGAAAAATCAAGTTTTTGAAACACTAAGCAATAGCTTATTAAAATATCAAATTAAGGAATAATCACAATTAATATGAAACCAATTCTAACACATCATAGAAGGAATTGGACAATGGAAGTTTTGAATACTTACTATTTGGCTTTCAAGCGCTAAGAAAGTATGCCTTGAATGTAAAGATCAGCAATAAATAGTCAGAATGAAGGGGAAGTTCAGTGATTCTCCCTGAGTGCTATAGACCAAAAGGCAATATCCTAAGACAAACTAGCAGTTTATATATCAGAAGTAGCTGAGCTGAACCTCATGTGTGTCTCTGGCTTACCCAAAAAGGCAGAGTTGTCCAAAAGATTGTTTAAAATAATTATGATGAAGCATCTTTTGACAGTGTCGATCAAAATGAGAGCGTGCACCAAGTCTTCCTAAAACTCAGAGCACAGGAATGTGAGAACATTAAAAACAGACACTGAATCATTATGCTGTTACCAGCAGGGTAGAAAGGATAATTAAACCTGCAATGGCCGTCTGGGGTACATACCAAGAATACCGAGAGAAATTCCTTTGCCGACTTCAAAGTCACTACTTTGTGTTACAAGAATATGCAAACAGAAGTATTCAAAAGTGTCAACTGATTATTGGTAAAATTTTGAGATCTGTGATGTAATCCAGATAAAATATAAGAAATATTCCTGAAAAAACAGTTATTAAAAAAAAGATACATAAGCACATACCTTTAATGCCTGCACTTGGGAGGCAGATATACTCAGGTGTCTGTGAGGCTAAGGCCAGCCTGGTCTACAGAAAGAATTCCAGGATAACCAGGGATACACAGAGAAACCCTGCCTCAGAAAAACCTAACTAACTAATAACTAACTAAATAAATAAATAAATAAATAAATAAATAAATAAACAAATAAGTAACTATAACATGGATTAGGAAGGTGAAGGCAGGGAGGAGGAGAGTTGAAAGCTATGTGGAGGAGCCCAATCTCACTAAACCTCTGTAAAAATAGTAAGTTGTTGCATTACAGTAGTGATGGATAAGAGTATATGGAGTTTTATCATGAGTAGACTGAGCTGTTACTATACTCTTCCATGATAGTCATAGTTACAATTTTAGTCAGCCCCAGGTTATCATTTTTGGATATGATCATTTTCTATAATAATAATAATAATAATAATAAAAATTATTCCTCAAATTGTACTGTTACTCAAAGAAGCATAATCAATAGTCAAAATCAATGAATTTTGGATGATTTCCTACTTTGATGCACCTTGCTACCAGATTACACTTTTCTATGAGTTGAATTTTTCTTTCTGCAGACTTCTGGTGGTCCTCCAGGATTCCCAAGATTCTCATTTAATATTGATGTATTTCCCTCTGCTCTCTGATTTATGTCTGACTATTTGTAATAAAAGATTTCACTTAAATTTCATTCCTCACAACATTTAAACTAAATTCTGATGGCATCTGGTAAGCTTTATTTCAAAATTAAAATTCTGGGCTTATTATATTCTAATTTAATAGATTTTCTATAATAATGTAATTATATGCATGTACTTATTAATTTTTCATCTGTTCTCTTAATTAATTTAGTATCATTATATATATGTATATATATATATATGTATACTATTATTTTGTATAGGTTTACCTTTTCTCAGGTAGTAATAATTAAAATTAAGACACATATTGTCTTTACTTTGAATAAGTTTTAAACAATAGCTACATTATCTTAGGTAGGTTTTGATTTTCCAAATACAAAACAGAACCTGCTGCATATTAGCACAACCTATTATACTTTACAACGCTGAAGCCCATTTTATGGCTTAGTATGTAAGAAATCCAATGCACACCACGAGGACCAGACCTGATTTTGGATCCCCATAATCCAAATAAAAGCCAAGAACTGAAACACTTTTATAACAGCAGTCAGCCATGGAGGAAACAGTCATTAATGGGTCCCTGAAGTTCAAGAGCCACCTAGCTTAGATGAAATGACATTCACAAGAACACCTAATCTCAAATAATGATGTGTACTGAGCTCTAGGAGGATGTGTAGCCTCAATCCCTACCTTCAACATGCAAACATATACATATGTACTGATACACACTTCTGTACATACCCAAAACAAATACATAATAAACAACACAATGTATAACACATAATACACACACACACACACACACACACACAAACAAGTGTGTGCATGCACACTTACACACAAACACACTCACTGATAAATAATTGTGTGTGGATAAATTGAACCACAGTTTATTTCAGAAATTCCCTAAACAGTTGGCATGAAAAATCCACTGAATTTTTTGATGAAAGATGAGCCTTCATAATCCAACATACAAAAATTTGTAATTCGGGTGGTCTCAAGTGAGGCCAGCCAGATCACACAATGGAGTGCAACCACATGGAACATCTACATCTGGAATAATTATAAATCTCTAAGGCATTTACTTTCATATGACACAAAACAATTCAGTATTATTCATGGGAAAAGCAAATTGTTACATAAATAACATGGGTTTATTTTAATCATGAGTTGCTGTTATATAATTTATAGTATTTTGAGATGTTACATTGCCACACAAACCACTAATCAAAGAGATATACTTTAAGTTTAAGGATTGAGAAATGTGTTTTTTCAACCGAGATTAATTGAACAATAGATTCTACCATAGTCATTTTCTTATTTTATGATTGTCTCATAAATTATTCTTTTAAAAATTTACATGCATACAATAATGAGTTTCTTTTCTTCCCATATGTGAGTATCCTGAGTTTTAACTTTTAAATCTAATAGTGTATTCTTCAATAAACTGGTTCACAGAGCCAAATAAAATAACGTGGAAAGCAGTGCAAATTGTGGTTTTCAATGAAGCACAAAATGACGCAGAAAGACAGTAAATGCCCACAGAGTATTTACGCGTGGTAAAGTTTCTTCAGTACTTGGAGATTGCTTGTAAGCTTTCTGCACAGGCACTGTAAACACACTGGAATAATATCCACATGTTTAAAAGTGATAAATTGCATGATTATAGTGTTTTGTATGTTTTATGGGCTTGTTTTCCTTAACACTAAATCTATTAAGGCAAATTTTGCCAAGAAAGAGATTTAAAAGAAGCCAACAGAGTTTTCAAACACTCTCTTAACCAATGTTATTAAAATCTTCAAAAACACATAAACAGTTCATTTTGGAAAAAAAATATTATCTGATGTGAACCTCTTATTATTTGTAAGCTAATACAATTTATTTATCTATCTACTCAACCATTCATTTGAAAAACAGCTGTTGAGTTTTATTATATGCCAAGAAATGAGCTTTATTCTCTGGGAGATGAATATGAATGTAATGAATATGAATGTTATGATTCCTGTCCAAAAGCTATTAAAAAGCTTTAGCAACTTTTGCAAACTTTATGTAAGTAGTGGTAGATTAAATGAGGCTACTAATTTGGACCTCCCTCTAAGGAATTAAATCAATTCTAAAGCATAGTAACAAAATATAGCGGTCAGCCAGCAACATTCATCCAGGTCCTTTATATACTGCTAGGCTTTTCAGTGAATATAAAACATTTATAGAGGGCTGGAGAGTAAGCTCTGTGGGTATCGTGCTTGCCACTCAAGCATGAGAACCTGAGTGTTTATTTTTAGATTTAGGTAAACATCTGAGTGTGTTGTCACACATTTCTAACTTTAGTGCTGGGGAGGTAGAAAAGGAAGGTTTGTGAGATGTTGTTGATCAGCCTGTCTAGACAGTGAATGCCAGCCTCAGTGATCCTGGCTCAAGGAAAAAAAAAAAGAGAGAGCGATAAAGGAAGACACCATATTATAATGCCTACCCTTCTCCATACATAAGTACAATTAAAATTTCAGAGCCTTGCCTACAAATGTAAGCACTTATCTCATGACACTTCCTTTAGTGTTTTTAGTTACTAATGGTTGTGTGTATAGCCCTGTACAGTAGATGCTGAACCACTAGAAAGTAAGAAAAGGAAAGAAGAATGTGTATCCATTAATAATAAAGATTCAAATTGGGCTCTATGTATTCACATCACTGCAGTAAGAGGATTAGAGGAGAACAGAGAAAGAATAGAGTATGTAAGCTGGAGTAGCCCTCAAAATACTTACAGGTACTTTATGTGGGGCTAGACAAAAAAGAAATTAAATTGAAAATCGGTAAGATTAGACAGTGAGAAATACACATATTGTAAATGGTATCAGGTAATATAGTCATCACATAATTATTATGTTGAAAGATAAAAGAAATTTGAATGTAGAATATATAAGGTACCATCACAACTGGAAATAATACCACACAACAAGTAGATAATCAGAATTACTGACTATGTGCCTTAACAAGACGGACAAAAGGGGACAGTGAGATAACTGAGACTATAAAGGTATTTGTTCCCAATCCTGACAACCTAAGTTCCATCCCTGGGATTCATATGATAAAGGAAGAACATATTCCTACTAGCTGCCCTGGAACTTTCATACATGGGCCATGCCATGTGCCAACGGATATACATAAACACAAAGTAAATAAACAGAAGCAAATTTAAAACAGAAAGAAGTAAGAAGAAGCAGGAAAGGAAGGCAGTTAGGCAGGAAGGATGGAAGAAAGAAACCGATGTACAATGGGCATTCGTAAATTTAGTAAAAGACCTAGATTGCTGAGGTAGTATTCTCAGACAGAACTCATAGACGGTGGGAAGAAAAAAGTTCTCTTTAACCTTTAAAATGCTTTTCTTAGTTAGGGACAACCATATGGTATTCTGATAGTGGGACAACTGAGGTGTGACTTTGGTACACAGACCCTATTGTGGCCACTACTCTACACTTGTATAACAAATTCATTTGCTAACTTGCTAGGTTAGCCAGCATTGTTTTTGGGTGAGAGGAGTTTGAAATTTGGACATATACTTAATAGTTTTATTGAATCCTTTTGGTGGGCTGCTAAGAATTACTGTAACCTGGTTGGCTCACAACAAACCATTTAATTATTCCATTTCTGGAGGCTGGAGTGTTTAAGATAAAAGCATGGGTAACTGTGGTGTCAGTTGTATTTCTTTGCTCCTAGACTGTGCCTTGGTCTTCACCAACAGCCTCCCTAGTATCATACCAAGTGATTAAACATAAATGTGATATAAGAGACATACAAATGTCCAGTCTACTGGAGTCCCTAAAACATCCCTGAACTTACCTTTACTGAACTGATTTTAATATGCATGCATCATTAAACAAACATCTCAGGATTGGGAACTGGTTTAGTGAATAAAGGTACCACCACCAGTCCCCACCTCTCCCACGAGAGAGAAACAGCACTTCAAGTTGTCCTCTGCCCTACACAGGTCTCCTACCTTATGGAGTGCACATGGATGTTCACAGAATAAATCTGTTTTCATTGCAATCTTTCATGTCTCCCATTTGTCTAACTTCACAACCTCAGCAAGCCATTTACCTTCTCAATGCCTATAGTCTTGTATCTGGAAAATTAGGGCTGATCAGCTGGAGGGTGCTTTAAACTTATGAAAGCCATTTTTTATTCCATGACACCTAGCTTCTTGTCCTGCAATTTCAAGTAATTACATAGGGCTTGGTAATTTCTTTCCTGCTTTAGAAATCTATTTCCTTATCATGAAATGCGGAAAGTGAAGGATGGAAGTGATTAATACCATCCTTAAAGCTCAGAGTCCAAGTTAAAGTGATTGATGATACAACATGGGTACTTCCATGTCGCATAGGTTGGGATGTTGTATTTTAGTAGAACAAATAGATTTAATTTTTGTCAAAAGAAAAAAACACTGAAATATTACTTCAAAATAGACACAGGGAATAATAAAATGAGTATACATGTATTGTTAATGATAATAAACATAGTAGAAAACTACTAAATTACTACACGAAAATGGCAAATTGCCAAAAACTTCCTGACATAAGCTGTCATATTCAATTCATAATTTTAGCTTTTACTACTATGTCTTGACTTTTCACACAAGCAGTAGAACTACTAAGACTAGGCAAGATTCCACTCTCTCCCCTAAATGGGTTCAAGTTCTTTACCACAAAACACAAATACTGATACAAATTTAGGTCTGCTGATAAGGCTCAAAGTTAGATCTCTTGCTTAGCATTCACAGCACCCTAGGTTCAATACCCAGGACCAGTAAAAAAAAACAAAACAAAACAAAAAAACATTACTCAGAAATAAATGCTGAAATGTAGACCAGAAGTAACATTACACTTAGTGTGTACTAGTACCAGGTTTAATTCTAATATAAAAAAAAATTAAAAACTTGAACATAAAACTAAGAGGCAAGTAAATAAAGATATACATACATTCTTGATAAGGAGAAAAAAAGAAGACTATTTCAGAGTTTTTTTTTGAAACTCAATCTTTCCTACCACATGTTAAATCCTATTCTGCAAATGTTTATATTGAATCCTAATCCCTCTTACCTCAAAATGAGATCTTATTTAGAAACAGGTCTTTAAGGAGTATAATAGTTAAAATGATATCCTTAGAGTGATCCACTTGTTCTCATAAATGGAAAATTTGGACACACAGAGAGAGAAGACACCACAGAGTGAAGTCTGGAGACTTCATAGCCTTAAGCAGGAATTCGCCAGAAACATTCACCTCATATTTTCAGAGCAGCAGGGTAATAAATTCTGTGTTTAAACTGCCCACGTTGTCAGACACTAGTCCTAATAAGTTAATAATCTCCCGTGATGCTGAGATCTGAGCAAATTCTTGCATAGCCCCATCCTAAGATCAAAATAGCTTTAGACTTTTCATAGTCACGAATTTGGAATCATAAATCCTCATAATACATAGTCTAGAAATCCACAGAAGCACAAGGAAATTACAGAGGAAGGCTGTTTTAGAGAATAATCTAACGAATCTCCACTAATAGATCCTCCAATTCAAAGCATCACAGTCATTAAGCATAAACTGATACATCCATCTCCTACAGACTTACATTTTTTTCCAGTTCTACTTTTTTGACCCTTCAACAAGATTAATTTTCTTATAACAGAATCAGTGGTGTCAAAACAATACATCATTATATATACATTTTAAGATGACTTCAAAGCACCCTACTGAGTTGGATCATTATATTTAATTATGCATAAAGATGGAAAATCTGGGTTTGACAAAACTATTCAACAATAGCTACATGATATGACAAAATAAAAACAAATTTATTGAGGAGTGACTGAAGTTGATCTTCCTTCTAAAGACAACTTCCAAACTCAATTTCATTGAGAATTAAAGTAATAATTTATTTGAGAAATTTTCCTAAGATTTATTGGTTGTAATTTACAAATATTTATGAGGCAGATATGGAAAACCGTGTTTCATAATGAAGAGAAAATGGCCTGAGAATACTTGATCTCTAAAATGATGGCTAATATTCATCAAAGAGAAAGCTAGAAAAATGGCTTCTATTCAAAATGACAAAGTCAGCTGGTCAAACTGAACAAGAGATGTTTTCTCTCTCCCCCTCCTCTCCCCTGTCCCCCTCCTTCCCTCCCCTGTCCCCCTCCTCCCCTCTCCCCTCTCCTCTCTCCCTTCTCCCCTCTCCCCTCTCCTCCACTTCCCATTTCGGCTCTGTTTGTTTGTTGTTTTAAATAAGTAAGTTACACTTATTCCTATGGAAAATAAGACGCATCAGGAAACCTGTTACTGCACCTGGTCTAGAGCAGGAATGAGATAAGAAGGAGACATAATTTGAATAGTTACATCTTGATGAATTAAAGGTCTGTCCTCCTCCACAACACATGCTGTTTCTCAACAACCTTCTTAGGCCGTAGGACGAGGACTAGAATCCAGCCTTTGGAATTATTTTAAAATAGCACTTTAAAATGATGACAGATGAACAGAACTGAGCTTTTCTTTCTGTCAGAGAAGGTGTTTAATATTTAATCATTACTCTCCAAAGCGGGGGGGGGGGGGGTAGGGAGGGAGCATGCCTTCTTAGCCATTGTGGCCAACATGAGTTATCTCATGAAATTTTTCTTAATTGCATAAATCCTATGAGTTACCAACTATGGGTTTAAAAACTGACAAAAGGCGCAATACACCATTGTTCCCTGGCTTCTCTGTCTGCTTTGTTCCACTCACATGATTAATTTTGTTCCACTCACATGATTAATGGGAGTGCTCTAGCTCAGGTACCATGACAGACTCTTGGAGAATCAGGAAGTAGGGAAGGTTTCCTCAATGCTGCCTGGTTAAAGTTGGGACTAACAGCACTGGAAAGGCTTCCTTTGCAGGCAATGAGTCCGGAAAGTGCTCCTGGAAATGTTGCTACTAGAATCTCATCCTGTGACTCAGTAGAGGATGACTACAGATCAAAAGCAAAAAAGGAACTGCCTCGTTGAGAACATAGCCATTTATTAAAGAAAAGGGGGCATTCAGAGAGTATCGGGTGTCAGATTCTATTGTTCTAAATTACTTTTAGAATTTTATTTGTGGTATTGTGTTGTGGGCACCTCCATATAACCCAAGAGCAGAGATCGGATGGCATCTCTGTTCAGCAGTTCTCTGTTACCTTTCTACATGGGTCAAACTCAGGTTACCAGGAGTCAGCTAGCAAAATCAAGTCTCTCGATTTGTACAGAAAGATCAATTTTTCTGCTAAGCCATTTTACCAGCTCACAAAGTAAAATTTTTGTTTTATATAATATATAGTATATAAATGTGTGTATATGTATGTATATGACACTAGACAAATATATATATAAATATATTTAATATATAATATATATTATAATATATATATATATGTATATATATCATGATGAATAAATAACCTGTCATTTCCTCTTCAGGTAGCAAGCTATATACCCTGACAAAAATGCAAGCAAATAAGGTGCAGAGGTACAAATATTTTATTCTTGATTTTCATGTTTCCTACATTTTGAGTCACACTTTTCTCCCCTTATGGCACTGGCAAGAAACAAAGTAACTCATAACAAATATGTCAACACTCTAAGTACAAAATATTATAAAGCATGAACATTTGTGCTGGGGATAGCAACTGCCAGTATGTGTCAGACTCAGGGACGATTAGCGAACAAGACCGAGCCAAATTCAGCCTAATCATACTCAGTGGCATGGTGGGTGCAATCCAAGCTTTTATTTTTAAACTTTTCCATTTCCTAATTTTTATTTAACTATCCACCAAGGCCACAAACAAAAGCAGCTCCTACTGGCAGATGATGGACAACCACATGAAGACATCCGACTCACCAGACAAAAATGAACAGGGATGGAAATACAATTCATAAGCACTGACTCATCTCTCTGCAAATAAATCAGTTAGTTCATTGACTGCTCAGACAACAAAGGCTGGAACTCGATGGGGTGAGGGGGCGGCAAGGGTTGGGGATATTGGTGGTGTTGACAGCAATAATTAAGTAGCTACCCTATCTGAGTGCTTCCTCTGGGCCAAGCACAGTGCTGTGTATTATATAAACTCTCATTTATCCCTTACGAAGAACAATACGTGATGAAATTCATAATCCTCAAGTATGACTGAGCTCTCGTTCTGCACCAATACCTCTGCTAGGGATTATTCTCATTAATCCTCATTAAAATGATTTTACACACAATGTTCTCTTTTGCTTCTTAAGGCAATAGTTGTATAATCTCCCGTTTACCAATAGAGCAAAAAAGGAGAGTTCAAGTCCTAGGACCATTGTTCAGCAGTGTTTTGGAACATTAAGATGGATTTGGATACAATAGATATGTTCTTGGGAGGCTAGGAAGTGGTGCCAATTGCTGCCAGATGCTTAATAAGAACCCTCTTTAAAGTAAAGTGGACCCATTGTAGGAATCCTCAGAGATTCTGAGAAAAACAACTGAGTAATCTCAAGGATATGTGCCCAGATATTTTAAAGACAGGAAATATGAATGTAGATAAATGATAATGATAGATAGATAGATAGATAGATAGATAGATAGATAGATAGATACATACATACATACATACATACATACATACATACATACATACATAGATGATAGATAGATAGATAGATAGATAGATAGATGATAGATAGATAGATAGATAGATAGATAGATAGATAGATAGATAGATTATAGATAGATGAGAAATTGATAAGTATAGCCAGATAGGAGAAGTTAGATGATAAGAAATAGTGAACTAGGGTAAGAAGTAGGTAGCTCTCTAAAAATGGGAAACAATCTCTTAAACTTTATCTCTTTATTAAAAGACAGGGGGCTCAAAGGCAAAAACAATTATACATTAGTGTTTTACCAAAGGGCAATTTCAAGTGTCATTTTTTTTTCTTACGCCTAAAATGCACAGTAGAAAAATTCCAATGAAGAAAGTGGCTGGGCAATTTATTTTGTTTGTTTCTTTGTTGCTTTAAGATAGGGTTTCTCTGGGTAACCCTTATTGACACTCTATAGACAAAGCAGCCTTGCACTCAGAGATCTGCCTGCTTCTGCCTCCTGAGTGCTGGGATTAAAGGCATGCACCACCACTGCCCAGCTATTTAGCAGGCAAATGTTTTTTAAGTAGTATTCCATTGAACCTCCATTCGAGAAGAATGTTATCAAATTTTACAGTAAGGAATCTGGGCTACTATATGGGGGAAGATAAGTCAACATATGCACATAAGAATGTCAAAGAAAAATAAAAATCTCATGTTTGATGAACCCTACACATCCAAGAAAATATGAAATATATATTTTACTAACCTCAAAACCTGTGACACTGTAGCAATGACCTTTGCTATGCTCTTAACACAGCTGTCTCAATCAATACATTGCTTGCTGCATTATTAAGCTAAGCACACAGAATTCCTGCTCAGTTTTATAAATACTTTCATTCCTGTAATCGGAATTTCTTTCTGACAAAATTGCCAGAGCCATCCTAGATTTCTCCCATGATTTGTATAAAGGAACACAAACAAACAAATAAAAATACCGGATACCAAATTCTGATCAATGATTTAGAGCCAAAGAGTCCAAGGGCAAACTTCCATTGTAAGGAAACCACACCCTGTGGGAGATTCCTAAGGTTATTTTTGAGTGCTCTTATTAATTGTGACTCTGGGGACCTGCGGCACTTTAGCATTAAAGAGTGAAAGACAAGCAGTCAGCCTGCTGGATAATTTTACATTAGTAATGACTTATAAATGCCACTGAAAGACAGCTCTATCCACTGGAACTACAGTGCCCATCATTAAAATGCCCAGTGCTATAGTAGCATACATTGATAATAAATGGGTTATCGACTTTTACTGTTTTATTTTCACTAAAACTACATCGTGAATCTATGGACTCCAGCAATTCCTGGTGCCTGAGGTCTGTGAATCAATGACATATTTGTAATAAAAGCAACTGACCCATGCCTCCATTAAGAATCCGTAATGGAAATTTGTTTTAGATTATATATGTGCATGAGTGTTCCTGCTATTTAAGGATGAAGTAGTCTAATATGTGTCTGTGTTAAGAATCATTTCAACTGAGAGCACATTCAAAATCATTATTACTTTAATTTAGGTTCAAATCATTATGTGCTTATTTTAAATATTTTTTCAGAAGAAAATATTGGTATACTTGAAATGATCTAAAGTTTGAGACTATCTTCTACCTCACATCTGAACCTCAGGCCTAATATACACCAATGGTGAAATTATCTGTTTTATCTTGCTTTGAGCCAGAGAATACAGGCAGAAGGCTGTCACATGGGACAAGTGGTTACAAGAGTTAATACCTGGATTTCTATGACTCTGGAGACAATACAGAATATACTATCTTGGGCTAGTCTTAAAGGATTTGAAGACCTGGCAACACAAGAGTTCCAGTTATTACATTGTAAAACTGTGGGTAAGGAAGGCATGCCCCTCCAAGTGTGTGCTCAACCAGCCCTGCAGGAATCATCATCACTGCAGTCTCTGACATCTAAGGTCCAACCATCCTGATTATGTAGCTTTAAGTTTTTTTCACTGTCTCTTGGCTTTAAGCAGCTGACAGGGTGGACATTCAGCTTTGGGTATTTGGCATCTACGTTTTGTCATTAGGAAGACCTTCCCTCATGTAAGTGATTACCAATCTGCTTAGGGCAGGCCAGCCTGTACAAATATCATTTGGTTTCATGAGACCCTAAGTCTTTATTTTTCCCCAACTAGCACTGTCTCCAATCTCCCACTGATGTCATGGTACATCCCCCACACTCTTGGCTCATTCTGCCTGAGTCACCCTGGATCTTCTCCACTTCCAAAAATTCACCATCATCGCCCAGACTTTGACATTCTTGTTTCTTAGATGTTTCATATCTCCAAAACCACCTTGTCGTTCAGATCTTCTCTGAGTATGTTCCCTAGGGATCCTGTTCCTTTTTCCCTGTCTTACTTATGGCACATATGATGATATGATATATCACGTATTATGTATATTGACGTGCCAGCAGAGGCCAGAGGAGGGTATCAGATTGCTTTAGAACTGGAATTACAGGTGGTTATGGGTGCTGAAAACTGAACCGATGTCTTCTGCAAAAGCAGCAGTTACTTCCAATTCATGAACCCTGTCTCTAGCTCCAAACCAAGTTCTCATACTTTTCTACTCTGTCTGTGGACGTTTTTCACAAGGGTATATTATATCTGTCACTTACACCCTTCCTCTACTACATTATTCTCAGCATCTGGAACACAGATACTTATTGAAAAAAGAGACAGAATATCTCTATAGTATATATATATATATATATATATATATATATATATATATATATATAATTTTATTTCCCTAAGAGTTCCATAGCCTTTCCCACATATAAGGCTGAGATCTGCTTCCTTTTAGTGGGCCAAGCATATAATATGTAAAAGTAAAATGTGTAAGATCCCTCTCCTCATGTTACTGTAAAAGTAGGAAACAATTTTCCATTTCAGAAAGGAAAGAAGTGTACATATGTCTTCCTCTTCCCTACTGAGGCAGAGAGATACCCTCTGAGAGGCCAAATCCAGTGTCTTACTAAGTAGCCTGAGACTCCTTATGACCAGGTTGGCCTCAAACTCATTTGAGTTTATTCCTTCCTTAGCAGGAGGATTAAAGTGATTCACCAGTGCACCCTACAAAAGAATTATCAGCCAGTTGTGGTGGTGCACGCCTTTAATCCCAGCACTCCAGAGGCATAGGCAGGCGGATTACTGAGCCCAGCCTGGTCTACAGAGTGAGTTCCAGGACAGCCAGGGCTACCCTGTCTCGAAAAACCAAAAGAAAAAAAAAAAGTAATTATCATCATAGTTTTTAGTCAATTCTCTCTCTCTCTCTCTCTCTGTCTCTCCCCCCCCCTTTCTCCTCTCCACAACTTGTGTATGTATAGAGATAACGAAATGAATGAGAGAAAGCATAAACAAAAATAAAGACCAAAAACACTCATTTGGTAGAAAAAAACCCTTATAAACAAACATATTCCCTTAAAATGATAAACTAAGCAGATATATTTATAAAGGCTCAAGTCTGCTTCATAGTAAATGTCTGTAGTGGGTGTAATATAAATTATCTTTAAAGAGCTATAATTCCAAACTTGAGAAAGATAAAAGTAATTAGCTCTTTAAATCTTACAAATGAACATGGGGTACACCCTGTATTCCAAAAAAAAACCAGGGGGATTCAAAGAATGGCCATTGGATTTCTGGGTTTCTTTTTCCTGCTTTTACACAGCTTTGACTCAAAAGCTCTCCCTTCCTGGGGAAGCACAGCTCAAGTAGTAATTTAAAGAGAATTCCACATCACATTGATATGGAAATTTAGATTGCTACAGTGCAAGCACTCTTCATTTGCATAAGCTAATTTCAAAATGGGCTGTTAACTTGGTCCTGGCTTCGGAACATGGAAGCCCCAAGATGTCAGTCCTAGGAGTTAATTGAGAAGTTGAGAGAGCTTGGGCCAAGTCTACAAAACATCCTGTTGCCTAGACACTGATTAGCCTAGCACTTCCACTGGGCAAGACTTTGAGAACAGGATCAGCACTTGAGTGAAGCCTGCACAATGAAATTAGATAATTGAAATTTCCTTTCAACTGCGCTTGTGATAGCAGAAATCGTAATCAGTCCTATCTCTGCATGTTGAGGCTATCCAATGATCAATACTTCTTTTGGGAGGGAAAAAAAAAAGAAGAGACAGTCATTCAGCCCCTCCAACCAGTTATGTAATCAACGTGGGAGGCTGCCTGCATTTTAATGCTAAATAGCTTAAATTGTTTAGCTTTACTTAGTATTCTGGAACATATTATTTCTTTGTGGGAGAATAATTGTTACATTTTTAACCCAGCTAAAGAAAACTTCTCCCTTGCTCCTCTAACTAAAGTTATAGTTGTTCAGGTTTGAATAGAGTCTTGAAAGTTTGTTTATACATAGTCTATTCTTTAAACTTCCATTCAATTTGTTCTTTGACAATTTCTCCTATCTATATCGTGCATCCTGATTTCTGTCACGACTCTTATATCTTTCCCATCCTTCTCACAAGCTCCCTCTTCCTTACAAGTACTTTCGCATGTCTGTTTTTTTTTAATTGACAAATAATTTAGATAAAATTATGAGGTTTTTTTTTCAGCTCCATCTCTCTGCACCCTGCTACCCCTGACCCCCCTTCTGTAACCAGATTCTGCTACCAACATGTCTGTCTTTCCTGTCCCCTGTGTACCTTTTGTCCATTTCTCCAGAAATATTTATGTTCAAGACATCTTCTTTCTTTCACACTGACATAAAATTTGATATGAGTCTGTCTAGTCAATTATTAGCATCTCCTCATGTGAAAGACACGTCTAGGATTTCTGCCATTTATAAATGTATGCTGCCTTATAATGTATGCTTTAATGTTTAACATGTGTAATTAAGGAACAACAAGTAAGAGGTAGTTTATAGGCATCAAATCACTTGTTATCATGCATTACTGGATAAGAAAAGGAGATTAAAAACTCATCAAACCGGGCAGAGACCCTAACCCAGCAATTCTTCGGAGATCTCCAGTGAAGGCAGGGGTACAGAAGGCAGCTCTTGGTCCTGCTTCTCTGTTATCTCCTGAGAAAATGATTACGTGTGCCTCAGAGCTCCCTGTGACTCCTGACAGAAACCGAGATGTGGCAGCTACACACCTGGTTGGGCCAAGGAGACCCAGCACCTCAGCCTTACAGTCTCCCTAAGCTTAGTCTCTCCCTTAAGTCCTTAACCCCTCCTTAAGACCATACCATCACTGGGGCTCCAATCCTGGGACCCTCTGCTTGCACAGTAACTCTGACTTTATTTTTTCCCCTTAAGCTCCCTATAATAAAATTCTTCTTTCCTGAAACTCAACCTCAACGGCCTGTGAATTTCATTCTTCCAATTAACAACCCGAAAGCCATTGGCTTGGGGTACTTTGCTGACCTAATGTGGGCCTTTTCCACATCCTGAGCTAAATCCTACCAAGAGGTCAAAAAGGCTACACAGCTTTCAACAGCACTCCAATATTCCCATGTCATTTTTGCCATACTAAGGAAGAACTGAAAAAATATGCCTTTGCTTCTCAGTATTGTCATTTTCTGAAATATCAGTGGGTCTTCAGAATATTAGTGGGACTGGATAGTACAAGATAAAAACTGGAATGGAGGACACATAAAGAAGAACAATTTTTAAAAATGGAAAAGAAGAAATTTAGAAAAAGAAAAGCAGGGAACAAGACTGGACAGAGGTAACCTTTGATATCATTAGCTTAAAGGGCTAAAAGTACATTTGGCCATGATCCTAAAAAGACAAGTGGCACAACTCTTCCCACGGATACAGACGACACTGTGATGAACTTTGAGGGCTGTGTCCCTCTGACTCAACTTGGAAATATTTTGAAGATTTCCTAAGTGATAAATAAGAAAGAATGTCTGTAGACATAAGTGTCTAAATCAAATGTTACACTATTGAGAGTAAAATGCATCTTGCAGGTACAAAGCTTGCCTGGCATACAGTAGGCCCTTGGTTCCACCCTAGCACTACAAAGAAAAAGTCTGTAAGAAGTTACTTGAGCTAAAAAGAGACAGTAAATAAAGCAATGGCCAACAGACCCTGAGAAAGATTGTTTTATTAAAACAGTACTTGGTAGCTGAATGTGTCAGCTAAGTGACATGTGAGTCTATAATTGTCATTAAGCCCTCAATTACGTTTTTATCCAGTGAACTCCTTAGCAAGACACATGTCCATGGGGCTCAAGAGATGTCACAGCAGTTAAGAGGGCATACTCTTCTTGCAGGGGGCCTAAGTTCATTTCCTACCATCTGCAACAGGTAGCTCAGGACCACCTCTAACTCCGACTTCAGGGGAAGAGACTCTCCCTTGTGTCATGTGAAGGCACTTGTACTCACATGTATTTACACAGACATGTACAGGGAAATTAAAATAAAAATTAAATATTAAAATTGTATATCATACCTATAATTAGTGCAGATATTTTCTACATATTTATCTATCTAGTTTAGAGTATATAGGCCAGTGTTTCAAAACTGCCAGGCAAGCTTTCAACCACTAATAAACTCTGAATTCCTTGAAGATATTTAAATACTTAAATAACAAGTTATCAACTGGCAGAATTAGCATAGTTAAAATAATTGAATATATCGAATAAAATGTTGAATTTCGTAGAGAGATAGCCTCCACATTTCAGGACATTATGTGTTAATGTTGTACAGATGTCCATTCCTAAATTCATTACGAAGTTATGACTCAAAGACATTGGTAAGTCGAAAATGCTGATATAGCTGTTGACTGAGAGACACTGCCAGTGCCTGACAAATACAGAATTGGATGCTCAAAGTCATCCATTGGACAGAGAACAGGGTTCCCAATGAAGGAGCTAGAGAAAGTACCCAAGGAGCTGAAGGGGTTTGCAGCCCTATAGGAGGAACAAGATGAACTAACCAGTACCCTCAGAGTTCTCTGGGACTAAACCACTAATCAAAGAAAACACATGGTGGGACTCATGGCTCCAGATGCATATGTACCAGAGGATGGCTAAGTCAGTCATCAATGGGAGGAGAGGCCCTTGGTCCTGAGAAGGTTCTATGTCCCAGTATAGGGGAATGCCAGGAGCAGGAATGGGAGTGAGTGGGTTGCGGAGCAGGGGGAGTGGGGAGTGGATAGGGGATTTTAGAAGAGGTAATTGGGGGAGGGAGGAAGTAAGGGGAAATTTTTGGAGAGGAAACTAGGGGAGGGGATAACATTTAAAATGTAAATAAAGAAAATATCTAAAAGAAAAAGAAAAGAAAAATGAGCAGCAAGTGCTTGTTATGTTTTTGTCCTTCTCTGGAAAACAGTCTGGCAGTTCCTCAGAAAATTGGACATAGTACTACCAGAGGATCCCGAAATACCTCTCCTGGGCATATATCCAGAAGATGTTCCAAGCAGTAAGAAGGACACATGTTCCACTATGTTCATAGCAGCCTTATTTATAATAGCCAGAAGCTGAAACGAACCCAGATGCCCCTCAACAGAGGAATGGATATAGAAAATGTGGTACATTTACACAATGGAGTACTACTAGCTATTAAAAAGAATGAATTTATGAAATTCCTAGGCAAATGGATGGACCTGGAGGGCATCATCCTGAGTGAGGTAACCCAATCACAAAAGAACTCACATGATATGTACTCACTGATAAGTGGATATTAGCCCAGAAACTTAGAACACCCAAGATTTAAGATACAATTTGGGAAACACATGAAACTCAAGAAGAATGAAGACCAAAGTGTGGACACTTTGCCCCTTCTTAGAATTGGGAACTCCCATGGAAGGAGTTACAGAGACAAAGTTTGGAGCTGTGACAAAAGGATGGACCATCTAGAGACTGCCATATCTAGGGATCCATCCCATAATCAGCCTCCAAACGCTGACACCATTGCATACACTAGCAAGATTTTGCTGAAAGGACCCTGATATAGCTGTCTCTTGTGAGACTATGCCGGGGCCTATCAAACACAGAAGTGGATGCTCACAGTCAGCTATTGGATGGATCACAGGGCCCCCAATGGAGGAGCTAGAGAAAGTACCCAAGAAGCTAAAGGGGTCTGAAACCCTATAGATGGAACAACAATATGAACTAACCAGTACCCCCAGAGCTCGTGTCTCTAGCTGCATATGTATCAGAAGATGGCCTAGTCCGCCATCACTGAAAAGAGAGGCCTATTGGTCTTGCAAACTTTATCTGCCTCAGTACAGGGGAATGCCAGGGCCAAGAAGTGGGAGTGGGTGGGTAGGGGAGTGGGGCGGGGTATGGGGGACTTTTGGGATAGCACTGGAAATATAAATGAAGAAAATGCCTAATTAAAAAAGAAAAAAAGTAAAAAATTCCCCCTTTAAAAATAAACTCCTCCTAAAAAAGTGAAAGGTTAAAATATTACTCAGTATCAGTTAAAAAGGTCTAGATACAATTTAAGAATTTAAATGTGACTTTATAATAAAAAATGATTGTAAGGCCGGGCGTGGTGGCGCACGCCTTTAATCCCAGCACTTGGGAGGCAGAGGCAGGTGGATTTCTGAGTTCGAGGCCAGCCTGGTCTACAAAGTGAGTTCCAGGACAGCCAGGGCTACACAGAGAAACCCTGTCTCGAAAAACCAAAAAAAAAAAAAAAAAAAAAAAAAAAAAAAAAAAAAAAATGATTGTAGCACAACATGAAAAAAAAGAAAAAAGAAAATACAATTGATAGTTCTAACTTTTCACACACTAGAAACACAGTACTGTGCACAAGTGACAGAGTTTCCAGTGAGATGGAATGAGGGATTGGAAACTGTAGGTTGCGTGCACACCGACATTAGAAGAAAAGGTGGGAGCTCGTTTCTAGACTAAGGAAAACATCCAAATGTATCATCTGGAGCACAGTTCCTGGTGAAGACATTTGACTGTGAATGGGGTAACGTGTTGAAATTTAAATTGAAATTGTATATATGTATAAAACCATGCTGTACAGAATCCGTACTAGGGAGATCTATGTAAAAGTTCAAACAGCTCCTTCAGAACGTGAGTTCTTTTTGGCTTTGTAATTACTAGCATGGGTTGCTTTTTCTTGAAATCCATACAAGACCTAAGATGTGGTTTACTCTCCAGTATTTTCTCTCTGTGAATTCAGGTAGTAAACCAGGCATGACTATATTTCTGTGCGGTGAATGTATGCAATTTGTAATCGGTGCATATTACCTTATAATTAGGGATTAAACAGTGCAAGAGGTAGGAAAGGTTCTTAACCAAATCTGCCACATCCACCCCCGTACTTAATGCTATAGATGCTGTCACAGCTTATAGTTAGCCCAGCATGGCCCTGTATGAATACAGTGTAGTGCTCCCTAGCATCTGAGATATTCATAAATAAATATTTACAATTCAGGCTAAAATGAAAAATTTGAATTCTGAGATATGTTTTCATTGATCACAAAACTGATTCAAACTATATAGATATCACTATGCATTTGAGGATATCTGATATATGCATATATCAGATATCATCATATATATGCATATATATGCATATCAGGTACTATCAAATATATATACTATATATGCATATCAGGTGTTATCAAATATATGTACTATATATGCATATATATGCATATCAAGTATTTATCAAACACACACACCACACACATACACACACACACGCACCCCACAAGACCACACTAACAGTAGAGAATAAGTAAGCCTCGACTTACAATGTAAATGCTGAGATATTAAAGAATCACCTGGATTTATAGGTCAATTATTTAACAGGGTAACAACTTAGTTGGCCAGCTCCCTGGATTAATGACCCATGAATTAATAACTATATCATGGTTTTAAAATTCAGTCCTAACCAATGTCTTAAAATCAATTAGCCTCACTGAGAAGAACACTTCTGCACTCATATGTACATTGTTCCTTAATCAGACTATTACTAAAAATAGCACCAAGCCAGCACTTCCCACACCAAAATACCTAGACATTTTTCTGTATTTTTGAACAAAATGGTTCAACAAAGATCAAAGGACATCAAAGTATGCCAAATAATCATACTATAGTATTGCATGCCTAAGTGCAAGATGGATGGATAGACTCAGATGCAGACCTGAGATACCATGAAATAAACCCATACGTCCATAATTCTCTTTTTTTTAAAGAAGTAAATAACTTTAATCTGTTATGCTGGCTCTTTTATTAACAGCACTGCCTATTTTTTCAATATCCTTTAGGTGGCCTTATCTTTAGGGGAAACACAAAAATCTAGTAGTAAGACTCTACTAGTCTTCTAAGTATCAAACTTAGGATAGACATGTAGACTTCATGTGTAATTTCAGTGTGTGGCAAAGTAAAATAATGAATATAAAAATATGTTTGCAAAGATGAATAAAAACCATATTTCATGTGTCTACAATAGATTTCCTTTCAACAAATATATTAGATACTGTATAAAACTCAAGATAGAACACACCTTCCAACAGACTTTAGTTCTGAGGTTAAGGTTATCAATACATTGCACAGAAAGTAAGATTATTAAAACTTATTAGATGATTATGTTGTTTTATATTACTAAATTTATGAACTTTACAGTTCTAATCAGAAACATTATTTTAAAATGTTATAGGTATACAAAATGAGTTACAGGTATAATTCAAAGCTTTTCGGAGATAACAATCATTTAACTAGGAGAAAATGTTTCAAATATGATGATAATATTTTACAAATAATAGGAGAGGAATTTGGAAGAGAAAGTATATGTATACATATGTATACACACAAATATATAGTATACTACTATATATATAGTTATATATATAACTTTTCTCAGAGCATCAAAGATAAATAAGTAAGTAAATAAATAAATTGATATATATATAATATATAACTATAATAAATAATTATATTATATTATATATATTATATTATATAACTATAATAAATAATATATATATATAATATATAACTATATAACTATATATATATAGTTAAGGTTGAAACAAAACAATTCTCCTGCCTCAGCCTCCTGAGTACAGAGATTATAAGCATGAATCACTAGGTTCAACTCAAGAGTAAACATTTTAAATAACATGAAAATAGCATCCAGTCTTCCACTGAGACTTGGACATGATGATAGAATAAACAAAGATTGATAAATACTTTTTTAAAGAAAAAACTCTCTATTCCAAGGTGGCAATTAGACTGAGGATTGCAGAGGTACTTCTCATATCAACGAGGATGAACAGTCTAAACAGAAAGAATAACTAACACGATGCTCCCAAGTGAGAGTTTTGTCAAAAACTGCCACTTCACTGTGACTGAAATGTTATAGGTGCTAACAGAGCAGCCACAACTGGCTGTCCAAAATAGTGGGGAAGAGGAATGCATGAAGAAGCATATGTTAAGTTTACTGTACATTTATTGACATAGGTTGTCCTCAGGCCACCACTTTAAATAGTAATATAATAGACAATACTTCTGTAAATTCGGCACAGTTCATTGGTCTTCAAAGGTGTTCACTGAATTCTTTGGAATGCTTTTGTCTGTAGTCAAACCATACTGTTGTACTTGATAAATAACAGAGCTCTGGAATACATATTGGTTAATATTTCCCTTTAAGAGGCAAAATGGAAGTTACTATATTTCCTTACAATGCAACTTATTCCCTTTATTTTACTGTAAGATTGTACATGCATTTCTTTCATTGTAAGATTATATAGTATGGATAATAGTTGTTTTTTATCAACTGGAATATAATGAATTTGGTTCTAAGAGGCTCCACTACACTTTCTTAATTTAGATGTAAAGTGATAAATGAGCCTTCTTATATAATAAAAATATGTATAGTTGAGAAATAGATATTCTCACTAGGCAGTGGTAATATATGCCTTTAATCCCAGCACTCAGGAGGCAGAACTGGCAGATCTTTGTGGGTCAAGAACAGGCTAGTCTACAAAGCTAGTTTCAGGAAGCCAGGACGCCACAAAGAAACTTTTCTCAGAGCATCAAAGATAAATAAGTAAGTAAATAAATAAATTGATTGACTAGCAAGGAGACTGACTTGCAGGTAAACTAACTTGGTGACTGGGTTACTTGTGATTGAGACAGGCATCATATTTAGAGCACAGGGTCCCACATACCCCATTCACAGCAACATAGAAATTTCTGTCCATTCTGTTTTTAGGTAAAAGGTGAGTAGGGGGAGAAGAAATAAAACTAAGATTACAAAATACTATTCCATAATGAAACTGTTACATAATGGAGTATGACCCAGTTAGACTTATTAAACTAAGTCACTGTTTAAAAATACAGAGTTCATTTACCAAGGTGTCATTTACAAAGAAGGGGGGGGTGCTTTAAGAGGGGGCCTTAGAATATATAAGGCCTGTGATTCACAAGCCAAAATACAAAATAAAATTTAGGGAAAATCGTATGTATGTTTCCAAAATGGTAATAAACGATAAAAATGGCAACACCATCTATAATGATTAATATTCAAGATAAACTTGACAGGATTCACAGTCACTTACAGGATGGATGAGGTACAACTGTGGCTATGTCTGTGCTGGCATGATCAGAAAAAAACTAGCTATGAATGAGCATACCATCTAATCAATGGATTGTGTTCTTACTTAATTCATATAAGATGGTTTTATTGAAAGGTACTGTAATAAAGGAGGTGGTACTTAAAAGAAGAACATAGCCTACTGAAGTGTTGGGGCTCCATCCATCCTGGCCTCTTCCTGCACCCACCTTCTCTAAGTCCATGAGATAAAACAATTAGGGAATTAACCTGAAACCACCGACCAATTAAATCATTGCTCTCAAAAGGTGGGTTCTATCAGGAACTGTAGTGGTAATAATAACATAGTAATTAATACAGAAAATTAGTGTTAGAAACAATTAGTTACAGTGCTCAAATTTATGCAGGGTTTTGTTTTGTTTTGTTTTGTTTTGTTTTGTTTTAGGTTTTTGGAACTAGTTAGTGGGCAAGGAAGTGTTGGTACAAAAGACAACGCCACAAAGTTAGGCTGGTAAGCCCAATGGAACTCAGATCACAACAACAGGTGCCCTGCCCTGATGCAAGGCAAGTATCTGCAGGCTTTAATTGTTCACCCTTTTAATCTCTGGTCTTGGTTTGGCCCTACCATTTTTTTCCCTGTATTTCTAGATGAGTCCATCTTTGAATGGGGATGTTTATTCTATGATATTGTATCTTAAGAGTGAAAAGCATGGTTATTCAAAAGTTCACCAATATCATATAACCCCACTGTTTCTCAGAGAAGGCTTTAAACTTGGAATCTGGATCAGTGTTAAAACCTGAAGTTTATGGGGACTCTTGAAGTTGGACTGATCCCATTTTGCACTGTAAGATGGATATAGTGGGGGTACTCTTGGGGTACAGAATGGAACTGTATGGTTTAAAGTGATGTACTGAGGTTTCACGTTGTCAAGAGAGAGGCTTGTGATGATTAATCTTCTTGACTGTATTTAGAATTACCTTCAAAACAAGCGAGGCACATGTGTATTTATGCATATGTGGCTGGTTGCAGGAGGTTAACGGAAGGGAGAACACCAACTCTGAATATTGGAGACCCAATCTCATGGTCTGTTGGAATAGACAGAATAGAGGGGAAGAGAAGAGACACCCAGGGGCGAATCAGCATTTCTCTACCTATCCTTCTGCTCTGCTCTAACCCACTCCAGCTTCCCCCATGATGGGCAGAAGAACCATGTGTAACTGGAGCATAAACTCCCTTTCCTCTCATCAGCTTTTCTTTCAAGTCTTATGGTTAGAGCAAGAGTTAAGAGATACACCATCTGTGTTTTTATGCATAGAAAAAAATGTGTTGTATCACTTTAAGAACCAGGGTACATTTAAGAAAATTACGATTGGAGAATAAAGGATAAACATCTTGTTTGGATCTCGCTGAGCTACCACATTAGGTCAGTGGGTGTGTGTTCCATTGTGCTCTAGTAGAAAAATTCAGCTTGCATATACTTATGTGTTCATACTCCACAACAATGAATATTGCCTGTTTTAACTTCTGTCTTCATGTCAAAGAATCCTTGTTGTTAGCTTTCTGTCTAAGCTCTGCCCCACAGTTACTTGGCAACAGCCAAGTATGCTTCACCTCACAATTACCAAGCAATGGCCAGGTATACCTGACTCACTATAAAACAGGCTGCTTGACCCCTCCTCTCTTTCTCTTGTTCTTTCTTGCTCTCACTCTGTCCTCTTGTCCCTTTCCCCTCCCTCCCCATTCCCCTTCCCCCTCTCTCTCCTTGCTCATGGCCAGCCTCTATTCCTCTTTCTCTTCACTCTGCCTTTCTCTTTCTCTAATACCCTCTCTACTCCCCTACTAGTTCCCTGAACAAACTCTATTCTATACTATACTGTTTTGTGGCTGGTCCCTCAGGGGGAAGGGATGCCTCAGCATTGACACACAGAGGCTCCCCCACACCTGACTGTACCTCCATCAAACATATTCTCTCTCTCCTTATCTTTTTATGAAACACAACACTTGTGAGTGTTGGACACAGCCAGATACTCTCAAGTGACCTATCTACTTCAAGGTCCTGGCCTCTTATTCACATGACAACTCATTCTTGTCTTCCAGAGATCCAAATATTGGTGTCATTGTGGGATAGCAGTACTATTTTGCTAACTATAGGGAAAGAAAATTCAGAAAACAACAGTAACAAGAATAATAAATAACAAGCAAATAAAACACAAAGAATTTTAATAGCATGCTATTAGATAAAGAATAAAATCAACTCAGTTCTGTGAATGTACAGCCAAAATTAGAAATCAGGGAAAAGGAATGAGGGTCATCCATGGGTGCCAAACAGGTAAAAGGATGCCGAGAAGCAAATTAGGATGGAGACAGGGGGGCAGAATACTGCACTTGGACACACCGAAATAGCTGGAGATCTTAGTAAAAGCGATGTTCATGTAGTGATGAAAATAGACTGAGTGGGGGTTCTGAGGAGAGAAGGAGAATGACATACCATGTCACTTCAAGGATGTGCAATTCTGCTGTGCAAAGATCTTGCCTTGAAATGAAATGGCACAGACAAGAGATTCACATTAAAGTCAGCCGTTCCCTTCCTAATGGAGGATCATGCAAAGACAACTGCTGTAAACACTTTCAGAGTCTGATGATTTCAGAATCTTACTTGAAAGAAAAAATGAGAGATAAAAGCTACCATCACAACTATGCTAAAAATACGAATAGACAAAAATCCCCAAACAACAAGACAGCCTGTACAGTGGGTGATTTTGGCAAGTGGTTGTGTGACTTTTGTTTTCTTATAAGTTTTTCTTTGGTTCCCATTTATTTTAGAGATGAATTATTATTTAGGTTTTTTAAGTGATGGTTTAGATATGGAGTATTCTTTACATCATTTATCTCAACAACTAAAATCAGAGTATAAATATTTGACTTACAGTATATATTTGCTCATAACATACTACCAATTACAAATGGAACTGGAACTGGAGCACAGTCCACTAGCTACAAAGCTATGTGTTAAAACATCTTATGGGAGTACCCAGACTTATGTTATATTCTTGCCTTCCCATATTTGTTATCCTGCATGGAAGTGCAATTAATAACACCTTGGTAAATGTTTGATCGAATTCCCCACAACCCCCCCATAAAAGTGGCTGCTTAAAAGTATGGAGAGGCTGGCTATAACACAATATAGGATAGTTTCAAAGCCACAGCAGGCTTGGGAATTAGCAGCACACACTTCTCTATGAAGTTTAGGCTGCTTGCAGGCCTTCCTGCTGGGCTGTCCTTCTTTATACATTATTTGCTCTAACAAAGCAGAGGTCACCCTTTGTGCCACAAGGGAACTCTGGATAACTGAGGAATTCACCTTTTAGCAGATAGTTGTCTCTGGAAGGGCAACAAGGATCTGCTCTCTGGGTAAACCAGGGACACAGGGTTCACATTTCTTTCTTCTCCCTCCTTGGGAGCAGCTCTGGAGGTGAGCTCTAGGAGATGGGACCATATCATTTTTAGGGAGGAATGTCAGCACTGCATCTCCAATCTGTTCTCTCTTCATATTTCCCTGACACACAAGCCTTCAAGGATATGGGCATGAGGAGACAGAAAGGACCACTTCAGAGTCTAGCTAGAAGACTCGACTACATGGGACTTGCCCAGCTGTCATTAAAAAAGGGAAAAAAAAACCACCAGAAAACAGCATCTGCTTCCCTCACTAACAGCCAGCTGTTTTCTGTTACTCTCACCTGCTGGCCATGTTCTCTCAGGATGAACTCTCACTGGGGGTGAAGCAAATAAAGACAGCCAAGAAAGCAGAGTAAAGCTGTTCCAGGGACTTTCTTTCCTTTTCTCTCTGCGGAGGGCATGAACTCCTTCCAGGACTTGCCCTGCATCTTTCGTTCTCCATAATTCTCCCTACTGCTAACGGAATCCCCATTTTACTCTATCCAATAACAACGGTGCCTTCAGGGCTTCTGCTCTTCAGGCTTCTGGGTCATTACAGCCCAAACTGTGTCCCCTGTTTAGGAGCTATTTCCTGCAGTGCTTTTCCGATAGGGTTAATACATACTTTAACTTAATGGTTTTTGCTTCTTACCAAATATGTCCCTTTCTGTTCCTAAGAAGTTACAATGAACACTAAATCCTCAATGTGTCCAGATTTCACCTCTTAAAGGATGCTCATCAACCTGGACATAAATAAGGTTAATATCTTGACACAATGAGTGCAAGCTCAAATGGACTATGGAACTGTGGCACAAATATTTGATTCTTCCATTTCTTTATTTGTTAAAATAGGCCTATAGTGATATTCACATCATTGATAATTTGTATTTTCTTCTACTTGCTTGATGATAACATCTTTGAAACAATTCTTCAGGTGAAACCTTATTTGTAATAATTGTTGGCATCAGGACCTCTGAAACCTGTGACATCACATAGGTGGGACCTGCAGACCTGTTGCCAAGACAACAGGCACCATATTCCCAGAATACACTTGGCTCACTTCCCATTCTTACCTGCTTTAAGTCATTTTCCATATATATAAGGGGAACGTCCCTCCCTCTCCCTCTTTTTCCCCCTTTTCTTTCTGCTGCCACTTTCCCTCCTCTCTGTCTCCCCCAATAAACCTCTTATACGTGGAACTGTTTTGGTCCAGTATGCTGTGTTCAGATGCGAGCTGCTATTTTTAACACATCAATAATAACGCTAGAAAATGTATCAACATCCCCAGCCCCTGGCCATTTCCTACAAGGCTTCTTCCTGTATTCAAGTCTTAACCTTTTATTTTGTCACTCACCAAGTTTAACCAGGGATGACCACAACCATGAGTGTTGGAGCTACTCAATGGAGCTCTGAGGCCTTGTCATAGATACATAACCAAAGACAGTAGTTCTGCCCCTCCCCCCCCCCAAGTTTCTACTTCTGGTCAGTACGTTGAGGAAAAAGGAAACTAATTTTAAAGTTATCATGGAAATGTGACAGAAATATAGGGTAGTTTCTCACAAATTTTATATACTGTCAGGTCTACCTGATTTACTCACTTACACAAACGAGAACTCAGAGACACATGGGCTAGACGCACTTTCCTGGCCTGCATAGAAGGGTATCAGAGCAAGGGGCAAATCCACCTTTTCCCATTTGTCTGGCTAACAATGGCTTCAAACATGGCCGAGCGTCCACGCGTAAAATCTGCACCACATGTACATTTTATTGACAGGGTGCTCTAGGGGTACAAGAAGATCTAATTCTAGATTTAGATTGTCCAGAAATCTTGTTATCAATAACGGATTGTATTTCCCTTCCTGCCAATGGCCTTATGCTTTTGTACTGTGATGGATAGCATCTCCCTAATTAAGTCTACTTTCTGAACAGAGGGATTATGTGTCACACCTTGTCCTGTGAAAGCAAATCCCTTTCTCTTCAGAGTCATATGGTCCTCGGGCATAAAGGAACTGAGGCAAGAAGCTGAAAATAATCCAGTCCTCCTTTTCCGACAGAGCTTTCATTTCATACTTGACTACAGTTTTCTAATCCCCATTTTCAGTTTGGGTTGCAGTATATGCCAAGTACACAGCAGGTTGAAAATCCCCGTTGATTCATTGAGACATGGTGCAGTGCATGACCAAGTTTGGCAAGCATGCGTGTTGAGACCTTTAAAAACACATCAAAATAAAGCAGAGGCTATGTCATTACCATCGGTTCTACTCTGTACTTGAGGCCACTAAATGGCCTGGCTGCTCCCAGGAGGGCTCTCCCTCTGTCAGGCATCATCCTAACTGGGATCCAACCAAACAGCTGGATTTATACTGAAGCATTAACTAAGCATCCAATGAATTCTTTTCAACACATGCACATGAGTGCACATGTACACACACACACACACACACACACACACAGCATGCTGCAGAAACAAGACTTACAAATGAGTGCCTGAAGACTCATCTCTCACATTGACCCCTAGGGTCAATGATGTCAGAGAAACTATTTCTGAAAAGAACTCATGAGTGGGAGTGCACAACCAGGGCCCACAATAATGAGTAGCTCTTGAAGGTCACAGCTGTTGAGCAGCTAATTGTGACTTGAAAAGCTGAGTCCCGAGTTATTAATGATCTTGCTGATAAAGTTTTTTTTTTTCTCCCAGCTAGCCAGGCAAGCTATTATTCCAACTTTGAAGATAAGGAAAAAGTGTTCTTGTTACAGATGTGAGACTTCTGTTGGCCGAGTGCTGTCCTGCATAGCTGGCCGGCGGTGCCTTCCTCCTACTGACAGTATAAACCAGTGACCCCCATTTAAATTGATGTAGGCCTTCTGATTCCAAGATCACTCCTAAGGGAAGAGAACATCCACCCCACTAAACATTAGTTTTGGCTTCTTGAATGTTATCTGTTATAAAACCGACCAAATGAAATCAAATACATAATTTACTCTAAGCCTAAAAAGGATCCTTTCCATACTTTATATGTCTACGGTATGACAGAAAGAGAGACTCCATTATATACTGTAAAATTGAATGGTGAGAGATGAAAATAATATTTCCAGCAGACTAACAAAAGTGTATTAGATAATAAAAGGAACTTCTTGTCTTTAAAGAGAAGTTCCTAGTGCCAAACAGTACAAACATGAAGAAACACAAAGCTATTATTTGAAAATTAGAAGCACACCATTCAAGAAAATTCTAGCAGACCAATCCCCACCCCCACCCCAGCTGCCTGCCCCCCCTCCCCACCACCACTCAGGTCTATCAGTTTGCTTTAACCTTTTGTATTTTCTCTTTTGATTGGTAGTTACTTGCCAAGTAGGAGTTAAATCTTAACGTTTTGGTTATGTATCTAGACATGGCCATTTATTTACACAGAGACTTAGTTCACAATGGATTCTTGCTGGCTGATTGAAATCAAGCCCTTTAATTACAGTGTCATTTAGACTGGAAGGCTGTTCCTGGTGCTCACCACAGCAAGCCACTAAGGTACTTGAATGAACCCCTGAGGCTGCCACAGCGTGATGCAAGGCTCTCTCGCCCTCCCTCCCCCTTTGTTAACCCAGGGGATTACTGAGTAGCTCCCCAAAAGCCCAGAAGCAAACAACTGAAGAAGAAACTGTAGCCTTTTACTCCGGTGTAAGTCAGACCAGGAGAACAACAGTAGACTGCCTCTGGTAGCTGAGCACCTAATCATTTTACTGGTACTCAGGCTCAGGGAAAAACAGACATACAGACAAACGCTTTCTTTTCATAGCCAATGCACCAATATAACCATGCCACTATTTTCAATGCTTCTTTATGCTTTCAGAGGCGGTGGCCTCTAAAGCATAAATATTTATTTACTTTAAACTAATAAATACACAATTTATTTCATAGGCTTAATTTCATAAATTATATATATATATATATAATTTATGAATATATATATCCCTGTTTCAATTCAAAGGTTTTATAGCAATATATGCAAAAATGCATATCCATGAGTGTTGTAAGGTCCTTAGTGCATTTAAGGGCTTTGTAATGTCATCAACATGTATATTAATTTATATATGCTACACATAATAGAGCAATAGACTTCCATCACTCTGTTGAATAAGAGTCACTCTATAAAAATGATAATGTTTTCATCAAACCTCAATACTTTTTCGTTATCAACATTTACTGATGCTTTCAACCTAATATGCCCCTCACATGACTGGCAGTGCGGTATGCTGTATTTTCAATAGATTTTACTTAAGCAGGGTGGGGGGAATGCCTCGGTTATGTTGTAATGCCTTACTTTTAATTCCTTAGACCTGGGAAAACAACAAAAGGATGGATTTCTAGAAGGCAGAATCTGTTTTTGTTCAGTCTGTGATCACCCAAACATAGGCTGAGCTAGAGAACTACAGTAATAACAGTTGAAATGAGCAAGTTTATATATATGTGTGTGTGCATGTTTGTCTATATATATATATATGTATATATGTATATATATATATATACACACACATATAATTTAAATACCCACAGAGTGTAATTTGCAATTTGCTTTAAGAGTAAACTCCATTGTGTAAATGTTAGTTTGTTCTTTCTGTCTCTTTCTCCTATGTGTGTATATATGTGGTGCATGGGGGCGTATGTGTGTGTATATTATAGTGTGGGTTTTGGTGACTAACCACAGGGTCTCCTGCATTCTCACAAGTGTTTTATTACTGAGCTATATCCCAGCCGTATGGTAAATTGTTTCCTTATGAACCTAGAAAGAGCCCCAGGGAACAACTGACCTGAGAGACAGCACTGGGCATGTGTATGACGACATTTTTACTACCTTTCGCCACCTACATTCTTACCCGTCGACAACTTCTGACCACGGGAAATTTCTTTCTTTGCAGGCAATATCTCAACCACAGTCTGAAAGTCTCATTTAATTTACTTAACTCCTATTGTTTCCAAACATATACAGCATCGTCATCTTGAGGAAATATGCCACACTGAAAACTAAAGTCATTGATTTCTACATAAATAAACATCTTTGCCAACTGTTTCCTTTGATGTACAAATAATGAAAATATGAATTGGGTGAATTCAAAGTCAAAAGATATCTCATGAATTCAGTCTTTTATTTGATATTGTCCATTAAAGTTAAACTTGTTTTTAGCTGCAGGCTTTTTGGGGGCATTTCAATGCAGCTAGTGCATATATTTACATAAAACTTGCACTTTGGTTTTTAAAGAAGCAAACAAGCAAAAAAAAATCACTGTTAAGTGTAGGAGTCTTCTGACGAAACTCAAATTAATAAAAGTTTTATACTGTTTCTGCAAATACCAAATAATATTAGATTGGGCAAAGAGTACCTATAGTCTCTTCTATCCACTGATGTTATAGATATGGTATATTACAATTTATCTCCTGTCATAATTTTATAGGTAGCAAACAAGAGCTTATATGTAAAGTCACTATAATCACTGTAAGAGCAGTAGAGATGGTGATACGTGCAGCATGTCACTGCTGTTGTAATTGAGAACATTTACTGTGTGACCGAAGAAAAGAAACAAAATCAGTAGATAAATTATACGTGTTGAATTATTTACTGTACAGTCATGTAGTTTGAGAGACATGTAGAATTAGAAAAATGGCTGCGCGTTTGCAGGTAGGACACTTTTCATTAGTGTAGAGAGCCCTGACTTTGATCTCTGTAGAAGAGGGAGAAGAAGGGTGTGTGTGTGTGATAGTAACCCATAGACATGATACATAATTAATGGAACAGAGGTCTGTGAGACAGCATAGAGCATAGAGAAAAAGAAAAAAAAAACTTGTCCAGCTACATATCTGATAGAGAGTAAATATCTAGAATACATATAAAGCCAAGATAAACAAGAGAGCAAACAACTCAGTTAATGAATGGACTAATGACATCAACAGACAGTTCACAAAAGATGAATTGCATATGCGCAATAAATTCATCAAAAATAAATTTTACTTCACTATCAGAGGGATTGAAATCAAAATGATATTGAAATTCCATCTCCACTTAGAATGTCAGTCATTAAGAGGACAAACAACAAAATCTGAATCAAATATGGACTAAAGTGAAACCTAATATACTGCTGGTGTTCACCCAAAATCGTACAGGCTCTCTGAAAACTACTTTGGAAGGTTCTCAAAAAACTTAGAAATAGATCTATCTTACCCAGGCAAACTCCTCCTGAGTATCTACTTGAAGCAGTCCTTGTCAAAATGTCACAGAGACACCTACAAATCTAAGTTTATTGCAAACCTACTCACAATAGTGAAGTTATGGATCCAACATAGGAGTTTCTCAGCAGAGGCCTGGATAAAGGCAATGTGACAGATAGATACAGTGCAATTGTTTAGAAGCCATATGGAAGAATCATGTGATGGAAAATAGATGTATCACAATCTCAACAGAGGGACACATTTTGTAACATAAAAACATAGATTAACTCCATCTCTTAAGATTTTAATTTAACAAAAATATTCTTTAAGACTTCAAAGAGTAAACAAAGCAAAACTAAAGAGACAAAACATGTAATATTTCACCTGGAGGATTCCTTGAAGTTACAATAGAGGTTTCTGTGGCATTTATGCCTTATCTAAAGTTCTATCGATCCAAAGTCTAATCACCTACAATATAAATAGGTAATAATTAGTAAATTGCATGTAAGAGAGTGAGAGCTAGGATTTTGTTGTTTTGTTTGTTTGTTTTGATTATGTCCTGGTAGGTGGTCCTACATAGAAGGGTATATGCAAATTTTTAAAAATTCATAAAAATATTTTCACAAGACCAAAAGTTTAAATGAGCATAGTGGTTTGCACTAGAAATCATTGCCCTAGGGAAGCAGAAGTAATAAGATCACAAGTTCAAGGCCAGCCTGAGCTATGAAGTGGAGAGGAAAAGAGAAACCCCATCAACTAGAATCAATGTTTTTCATTGTTGCTGTTTATAAATATCTGGGAGTTGTAGAGAATAAAAAGGTTAGTATATGTATTATTAAATGTAGAAATTATAGTAAATACAAATTTTGTATATAAGAAAATAGAAATAGTCCCTATTCATATTTTAGGTTCATGTTTACATGCTATGTGAACATTTTACCACTGTCCTATACCTTAAGCCCTCACAATCATTATGATAAGTGATTGTATTAAATAGTTTTGTCATGGTATAATCTTATAGTTTGAAATTATCTTTTAAGGATTCTTCAAGTGTGTGCATGTATGTATATGTGTGTATGTGTATATGTGTGTGTGGTGTTTGTATGTGCTGTGTTTGTGTATGTGGTGTGTTTGTGTGGATAGTGTGTGAGTATGTGAGTGTGGTCAGTATGTGTTGTGTTTGTGTGTGTGGTATTTGTATGTATAGTGTGTATTTGTGTGTGCATGTGTGTGTTTGGATTTAGATGTTGCTACAGACTATCATAAAATATTTTTAGCCATAGGTTCACAACTTATGGTAATATATAGTCTGTTGTTCATTTGCTAACTTCCATATCGTATTAGAACAATCCCAGTGTCTCTTCTTATAACATTCTCAGAAGGACAATTTTAATATTGAATTGCATTCACATATCTTCATTTGAGTTATGCTCTTCAAACCTGCTCATTGGCCAGTAATCAAACTGAGAGGAAGCATGGTGTTGCAAGTTCTAGATTCTCCATATTTATCATTTACACTTGCAGACCTATTCCTTCATTGTTGGTTCTTCCTTCATTTGAGAAAGGTCACCGAGGCAGTAATTTATCAGTGAGAGTCAGAAGCCCTCCTGTTTCTTCATCCATCCAGCTTGGGCTTCAACACTGTCTAGTCCATATGGATGGCCTCCCTTTGGATTACAATCAGCAGAGGTTGCCAGAGGAGTCAACCTCTGGCAAATTTGGCATTTCACTTTAATTACCCAATCGTTTCCAGCAGCGTTGCCTTCGGTGCTTTCCCCCTTACATAACATATCCACAGGATCTGTTCATGCCTGTGTTCTGCTCTGGCAATCTCAACTTCAATGACTTCATGGATTCTGCCAGACATTCCCAACTTTTATTGCAAGGATTAAGTTACCTACTGATATCCAGATGTGCATGTTCTGTATCTGCTTCATATTTTCACCCCCATCTCAATACTTCTAAGATGAAACTCCCCACTCAGTTCTGAAAAGCCAGTGTGCCCCATGAAGTCCTAACTCTGGGAATGGTACCACCCAGCCACCTAGGCACCTTTCATTTCTCCCTCGCCCTGCACTCCGATGTCCAATTAGTAGCCAAGCATGGAAGATTTAAAGTCTAAAGCTCTCCTCTGCTCTCCATTGCTATGGCTACTGCCCTCTCTAACATCATTACCTTCTGTCCTACGGCAACAACATAACCAATTTTTACTTTCAAGTTCGTCTCTATTGGAATTTTCCCCACAATCCTGGCTGGCTCTAAATGATAACTCTAACTAGGAGTTTCTAAAGAATCTCTGTTATAGGCAAAAATGATGCACAAATTTCCAACCTGGCATGTAAGTCAACCCCCTACCAGAGGCCTCAGCCCATCTTGCACACTTTCTTCCCCATTATTTCCTTCCTTATATCCTGTCCATTCTGCTACAGTTTCCTCAGCTAGGTAAGAACGGGCTCTTTTTCTCCTACTGTAGCTTTGCTCCCATTATCCTGTTCACCAGAATAGCCTCCTCTACAATTTTCCAGCTGTGTGTACAAATTGTCCTATGGACATGGGGCAGGCAGGATAGATAAAGCTTTGTGATATGCCAGGGGCATATCAGTGCCTTGCACTGACATCATATTCCATGACTTCATGGGGCCAGCTGTGCACCTTGCTTACCTAGACTCTCTTTGAAGGTCAACTATGTCATTAGTAAGGACAGGAGCAGAATTAGAGAGGAACTTCATGTCACAGACACAACAAATAAGTAAACTACACCGACTAACAGTTGTGTTCGATGTTATTCTAGCCATCAGGCCACGAGCACACCTCAAACAAAATCACTGTTTTATTTTGTTGTTTCTCCTCAATCTAAACAAAAATACTTCCAAAATAAATCACTTCTTTGAAAAGTCTTCATGAGCCTTCTGTTAGATAGCTTGGGTACTTGGGGAAAGATAATCAGTTTAACGAACTGCATAGTTGAAATAACACGTTAGAGATATTAGTTGTAATGCGATATAACATAAAAATGTCATTATTTCTGCGAACTCTGCAAAAGAAAAATGCAAAGACAAAAACTATGGTCACAGAGCAAGAATAAAAAATACTCTGTCCTGATTGGGTCACCTGCCCTTCTCTGGCTTGCCCTACCCTGCCATGTCATTTTGAATGTGTTCTATAAATGCAGTGAAGTTTTACTTCCCCTGCGTGCAATATACTTCAGCTCTCCTACACTATGAAATGTTGTTTGAGGAAAGGATTTCCAAATAACCGACATCCTGATCCTAAAACAACTACTTCAAAAATGTCAAAAGTCAGCCATACTTTTATATATAATTTGCATTTTTGGAACATGGAACAAATCTACAAGTCTCACAACAAGACAAATACTCAACCAATTAACGAAGGAATGAAAAGAATACATCTGATCAGGTTTCAGACGTGAAACCTTTTGAAGTCAGCGTATTAAAGGGTAATGTCAGTTTCTAGTTCTTCCTCCTCTTCCTCCTCCTCTTCCTTTTTATGTTTTCAAGGAAGGGTTTCTCTGTGTGGCCAAGGCTGTCCTAGAACTCACTTTGTAGAGTAGGCTGGCCTCAATTTCAGAGATTCACCTGTCTCTACTTCCCAAGTGGTAGGAATAAAGTACACGCGAGTATACCCGGGACCCACTACTCAATTTTTATATCACAAATATTGAATCAGAAAAAAAAAGCATCATCACTGTAAGCATTTTGAAACCCACACTCATAAGAAATGGAAAACAAGTACCCATAATGGCAAAACAAATAAAAAATATTGTCTGTAGCATTTTATTAAAAACTAAGATTAACTACTTAAGAGCCGAATAGGGAGAGAAAGGTGTGGTAGTTTTACAAAGACGGGGGTGGGGGGGGGGTGGAGAGAGAACAAGCTAGACACAGGTGAAGACAGAGCAAGCCAGAGACTGAGAAGCACCTAGATTAGAACATATTGCAAGGAGTTAATGTGAGGCCAAGTAGAGCAATTCAGTGAGAAGCCGAGAGAAGCTGGATTGAGTCAGGCAGTTTGAGAGATTAGGATATAAAGAAGCTCAAGCTTCTAGACCTAGGCCCAGGGATAGTTAGAACAGAGAAAGAAACACTCTGGGCTCAGCTTAAGCCATGTATTCACACAGCTTGGGTACGACTCTCATCTCATTCCTCCATTTGAGGAAATAAATGAAAATTTTCCACTACTGAAATCTGTGTTTGTTAACAGCTTTATTTTCAATAGGATATAACTCCTCACTGTTTAGATTAAATGAAAAAAGTCAAGAAAAAAAAAAAAACAAGATCCAAAAAATTCCTTCAAATGATGTTTAGGGCCACAAAACATCTTTTATTTTGATGGAGACATTTTTCTCTTCTTCCCACCTAAACATATCATGATAGGCACACAAGAAGATTCTAAGAGCAATGAGCAAAGAACACATTTTTCATACTATTACACTAGAAGTCTCCTCTAAACTCACGAGCATCTCCAGAAGACACACATAAATGTGAATAGGGGCTCTTTCTGAAATAATATTAAAGTGTCATATATTAAACAAGAAAGCTAACACAGCTCTTTGAAGGCCACATTATATTATTCTCTTACAGCAGGAGTTATATCCAAAAGGCTGAGGTGGTAAAACAGAAGGTTTCCCATTGCCATGGCAACATTTATCTCTGTTCTGTCACAATTTCTGTCATCTTCTTATCTCCCCAGGAATTCTCAGACCTCACCTAGATGTGTCAGATTCAACTATAATAAATAACAAACTTTGAGTAAGATTTTTTTTTAGGATTATGGGGAGTAAAAATCTGTCTCCTCACTGTCCTGATTAATAATAGTAATCAAAATATAATGAGAGTAACACTATTTCATTTATTCCAATGTTTGTATCAGATGAAAAATTGAAATCCATAAGAAAATGAAGATGCATTGTGTATCCAAAAGATCCTGTCTTTCTGTCTCTCTGTTTCTCTCTCTCTCTCTGAAACACACACACACACACACACACACACACACACACACACACACACTTTCATATTTATTTAATTCAAAAGCAGAAGGGTAGAAACCATTTGTGCAGAATAGTGGTCAGGCTGGTGACTCATCTCCATGGTGCAGCAATAATGAAGCATGGGTCAGGTTACAGGTTCAATTCCAACCACAGCCTAATCAAAGCAACACCACGCCCTGATTTACTCAGAAGCAGTGATACATGTCTGCCATCTTAGCACTCAAGTGATTAAGGAAAGGGGGCTGCAAACACGTGTGAGTCTAGCCAAAGTACATAGGGAAACCTGTGGTGCTTAGGAAGATCCTCCCCCTAAAAAATGAGTAAGAAGAATAATTGAAAATAGAGGAAAGCATGCCAGTTCTAACATCTATCAAGTTTAGCTGCTGAACTGAAAGGACTCATAAAGCAAGACCTTCCAACCAAGGAAGATAATGTCTGACAAAGGTGTGGGGTAAAGGGTTATGGCTGGTATACCAAATTAATGAGGTTCTCCTTTCGTTGTTCTTGGCTAATTATGGTATTGCTTGTCCTTGGCCCACTTCAAGAATCCCCTCCCAAGCCACTGATGCTGGGTACACAAGTGACTGAAGAATGTAGTTGTTAGGATGTGATCTAAGTTAAGAAAAACGCTGCTGTCTGACTACAAGTCTTTTCTCATTAGCATTCTGGCTTTTGAAGATTTCAAAGCATTTTGTATGCAGTCGACTATGTTCTTCATTTATCTTAGGATCTATGACTTGCTCAATCAAGCTAGTGACTTTGTGGTATCCAACGGAACTGGCTGAATTCCCAAATCATGGTTTTACATGTAACACAGTAAGTGAAGTGAACGTCTGCCTCTCCTACTATGCTAGCTTTAGTCATTGTAGCACCTCCCATGCAAAACTATGTGAGCTTTGCAAGCACAGCTATGGACCAGCAACTCTCAAAGCGTAGCTGTGGTGAGTGGAGATTTTATTTTAAAAACTCTTAACCAACAAGACCATGAACCATTTCCTTAAGATAAAGCATCACTTTATGCTGTCTTAGAGGGGTAAGCTATTTTAATAATCAGTTTTAATTAGGCAAGAGATTAATCAAGGTTCATTTCTGAGGAATTCTCAGAGGACACGTGGAGGTTAGTTGTGGTTATTATTCTATTGAAGGGGGTGCTATCTTACAATACTAAAGGAGAGCAAAGAAGAGCCGAAGGATCTCCTGTTTCTCTCCAGAGTTTTCCTAGAAACTCTGAACCAAAAATCAATCCACCAAACTAAAAAACCCAAAACAAAACCAAAACCAAAACAACAAACCTCCAACCAGATACTAAATATATCAAAGAGAAGATAGAAAAGTTCAAAATGTAGACCCAATCTTGGCTTCCTTGTCTCCCTGCCAGGCATTACAGGGGAGGAAAGGAAGGACTGAATTGAAATCATACCAGATGTTCTTGTGTTTCTGGATACCTTATCGTTCCTGGCCAAAACAGTGCTATTAAACAATAATACTGCTTTTCTTAGATTTTTAATGAGAATGACTTTGGTTAGCAATGCTATCACGCCTTATTAATGTTACCTTCTAGAGTTGTCGCCCTTATCTCAGTAAGATGGAGAGCTGCTTATATTTAACTATTTAAACTAGAAGTCGTCTTTGACTTCCTTGTGTTTTCTCTGACTTGCTTACACAGTGAATCTCTAAATCTTATCAGCTGGGTCTCGTTGTCACTATTTCAGGTCCCATGAGTGCTAAGACAGCTCTCGGGGCTTCTTGGATGCTATACACTGAACTACACCTTCATCCTCTTCCCCATATTTATGTCTCCTTGGACATTTCTTCCTGGAGTCAGAACAACCAACACAAATAACTCATATTTCCTCTTGAGTCATTACAACTCTCCATCTTGTCTTGAAGGCGCTATTGCTTTTATTTTATTTTGTTGCTATTTGTCTTTGTTCTTAGTATGCCATTCCTTGTTCCATTCTTCCAATATCCACAGTTTATTCCTTTCTGCCATCTGAAAAAATGCCAAATTCCTTATAATATTAAGTTCTGGTTTTTTTCTGCTCAAATCCTCGATCATTCTCTCTGGATCATTTTTAGGATGATATTAGGAAGCTGTCATCTAGACTTGAGGCTCCCACTCCACTGAACTTCAACCTTTGTGTTTATATTAGTGTCTTTCGTTATCTCTGTGCTACACTTGCTTGTCAGAAGGCATTGTAGACACCATTTCATATTCGGAAGCATAGTCCTTGACTCAGCAAGCCAAAGTAGGTAGCCGTACCCCACTGCAGTCCCCACTCAGCACTTAATTGTTTGCCCTATCCAAATAAGTATCGGGAACTGGAGTCAGTAGACAGGCAATACTGACTAGACTCCCCCGGGGGGGGGGGGGTTGAATTAAGAGGCAAGACGGCAAAAGGTAGTAGGAGGTACATTGGTTCTGTAGCTGAGAGGAAAAAAGTACCATAGGAGGTGACAATACAAAAATAATGAGCAAAAGAAGCCTTTTTGAAGATAAGATTATGAGTTGTCAAATGCACATAAACACACACACACCAATTGGTTTAAGTATCGCTTTTTGGGGGAAATCTTCCCATGCTTGGGTATAAACAGGAAAGGCCTGTCCAAAAGCAAACACTGCTTCTGTCATTTCTCTTTGTGTTGCTGACTCTTGATAGAGTGTCCATTGTAAGCCTGCACTCCAAATATTGTATATGAAAAATAAAAAGTGTGAAAATGAATGAAGTAGTATTAAGTCTATAGACAATAATTCAAAGGTTGACTTTCATGTACAATACTTTTTTTTTTTTTTTTTTGAGACAGGGTTTCTCTGTGTAGCCTTGGCTGTCCTGGAACTCACTTTGTAGACCAGGCTGGCCTCGAACTCAGAAATCCTCCTGCCTCTGCCTCCCGAGTGCTGGGATTAAAGGCGTGCGCCACCACGCCCGGCTCATGTACAATACTTTTAATAATTAAGTAGAGATTTATCTTTGCATATAACTATACTGGAAGAACTGCCACTTGTGAACACATACATGAAAGAATGAGGAATAAATCCAGATATGATAGAGTTTTATGTGATTCTCCAAGAGGGCTAAAATAATATATAACCACAATTTTATAAAAATCTAAAACAAAGAACAAAACACAACAACACCAAAATAATCACCAGACTCCTGAGGGAGGAAAAGTAAGCTTTAAAATGATTCAGGATAGAATTTTAAGGTGTGTGTGTGTGTGTGTGTGTGTGTGTGTGTGTGTGTGTGTATGTATGTGTGTGTGTACACACACATACATGCACATACACATATACATACATATTTGTTTTTCTGGGAGAAAGCTTGTATTAACTTAGTACAGTCTGTGTGGCCTTGACAGGATGGAGCTATGGAAAATCCTTAGTGGCCTTCTTATGTATCTGCAAGAAGGTTACTATTAAAGCAACAACAACAACAGAGTGATTCCAAATGAGCCTGTGAGCCTACCACTTTCATCTTGCTAAATGAACCTAGTATTAAACTGCCCTCTAACTTCCTATTTCTAGGCTCACATGTTACTTCTGTTCGCAGATCTCATCAAAAAAGTCTATTTGTGCAGTGGATGGTATTTAACATAGAAACTCACAGCTAGTTAAAAGGCAGAGCATAAATGTCACTCGTGTGGTCAATCACATATCGGGCCTCTGTCTTACCATCCCTGAGACTCAGAGACCACCATTGAAGAGATGACAGAAAGACTGGAGGAGCCAATAGTTAGAAACGTCCAGGGTGAAATACTTCGCTAGGACTACTGTATTCATGAACTTATAGCACCTGTTTGTGCCTACAGAAGACCTCTGTAAGAGGTCAACAGCCTATCTTGGAGTAGGAAGGAGCTAATATACCCCTGCCATTAGTGGAAGAGCTATGGATAGCTTATGTTTTTGTGGGAGGGGGACAGTCAGTTTTCTCTGAGGGTGTGGCTCTTGGTAGGTATACCAAGCCCAGTGGATGAATGGCCCACACCCAGGAGTTCATGGGCAGCATAAGTTAGACTGGAAGAACTATTTCAAAAGGAGGAAGTTGGTGGGCAGAAAAGCAGAAGAAAATATGTGAGGAGTTAGGGAAGTAGGAGGAGGAAGGAAGTGAATGTTATCAAAATATATTGTCTGAATTTCTAAAGGAATTAATAAAAATATTTTAAAGAGTGTTAGGCTTCCTCTATCTTTGAGGGAATATTTTGATATCTGGATTTTGGTTGTGATTGATTTAAAGCTCTCTCTCCCACATGTGTTAGCACACACACACACACATACACACATACACACACACACACACACACACACACTTTTTACTATTCAGTGAATCCAGGTTTCTGTGAATCCAAACTCTCTTAATTTCTATAAATTCCAAAAAAGCCAAATAAATTCAAGGACAAATGTCAAAATGTCATCACAAAAAGGGTAAAAAGGACATTATTGTTCTGTCTGCATGGCTGGGTTTGTTGTTATTTTACTTATTTTTTGGGTTATTTTTAGACTAAGACTGGGGTTACTTTTAAGACAATATGAATTTTATTTTTAAGGCCCAGACTGATCATATTAACATTGGCCTTCATTACTTAAGATGGTTTCAGAGGGTCATATTTTTACCGCATCTTTGTCCTCTAAGAGCTTGTTGCCTTCCTTTGAGAAACATAAAGTGATAAAGAAGGAACATAAATTCCCTGCCATTTCCTTGTTTAAATTCTGCATGTCTTTTCAACGTAAATAGTTCAACATCATACGCAACTCTTATCTCAATTTATTTTTTAATACCCATCTAAGCACTCTGGCTGTGTGTAGTCTCTTCACGCAGGGGAAGGATTATGTCCCTGTAATATTTACTTATTCCTCTTCACTCTTCTTGTGGGAAACATTCTCAAATGACCTTCAGTCTTGCTGTCACACTGAAAAATTACTTTCACAAGACAGCAACTTTCCAAACGCATCTCAACCAGAACGGATTTATGTGGTTCTTTGAGCTGCCTTTGTGTCACACAACCTGTAGCCCCCGTTAATGTGCTTCTGTGTGATCTAGAGAGTGCCTCCACTTTCACCATTGTTTAAAATGGAATACAATATAATTGTCTTATGAATAAAACTTTCCGTTTTAGAAGTATGTGGTTTAAAACCCACAACTATATTGCATTATGACATAAATGTCACAGGAATTAAAAGCTAATGGTATAGAAAAGTGTTACGAAAGAATTAAAAACAATAAAAATTGGGGACAGTCTAAGTATTAAAAACTCTTACTAAGAGTTTATTACATAGGAAAAACATTTCCTATATTCTGAATTTTTTATTAGAAGGTTAAATTGCTTGTATGCATATGTACTGATTTAAGTATTTGTAAAAATTAAACATCATTTCTGGATGTCTTCCTAATGACTTCTAGAAATTCCCAATGAATACTAGTTAACCTGCATGGCCTAAATGATATTTACTTGATGTAATATTGTACAATACAAATAAACAATGAAAATTACCACTAAACTTTCATAATCACTGATGCACATTCTGTGAGTTATGGAAATGTGCCTGATTCGGAGCTCGCCGTATCTGACAGGGTAACAGAGAACCCGGGAGAATGTGTATGCCACCCTGCCTGGGGATATTTGCAACACATTAGAGACATATCTATGTGGTTCTTTCTGCCTTCGCCACTGCTCCCACTCACACCTACCAAAGAAGAAATGATAGGTTGGAAGGGCAGATTGGAGCGCACTGACAGAAAAGGGCCGCTGAGGGCACAAAGCCATTGTGAGCACAGCGTTCTCCACTTCCTTACCTCCTGTGCTCACTAGGACTGAAGAACTGAGTTTCACTTTCATTGGTCTCTTCAGTCAGTGAAAGGTTAGTTGGTTGGTATTTATTTATTTTTAATTAATTTTTTATTTATTTATTTATTGTGAGTACCCTATTGCTGTCATCAAACACACCCAAACAGGCTATCGGATCTCATTATGGATGGCTGTGGGCCACCATGTGGTTGCAGGGAACTGAACTCAGGACCTCTGGGAGAGAATCCAGTGCTCTTAACCACTGAGCCATCTCTCCAGTCCCCTAAAATGGATTCATGATGTCCCTCTCTCAATTCCTGTATTGAAGCAAAGCATTCAATTTTATGTTGCCACAGTGGGTCTCTGACAAAAATCACAATGAATACAGTGATGTGCACGTCCCCCTTTGTATTTCTTACATTTTTCCCCCTTCAAAAAATTATAGGGTAGACAGGGTAACTTGAAATTCATAGAATTCGGCAAAATATTCACCAGGGTTTCTCACATTATATCACACAAAGATATGAATGTTATGTTCCCCAGATGAAATTACAGGGATAAGACTACCCTATGGAATTTTCTGAGTGGAAAAAAATTTTTATGGTATACAGTACTGGGGAAAAAAAGAGTATTTAATTTTGTGGAAACATTATATAATGTTCCTCAATGGAGTTTCAATAGTTGGACGCCACTCAATAGAGTTGCCAGCTGGGAAGCAAAACCCAAGTACGTTCCAACCTTTTCACGAGATTATTAGTTTTTCCATGAGGTTTTATGCTTTGACTGTGCATAATTTCTTACCAAGATACTTTAATCATGATCTTTTCAAAACCTTGTTAGGTTCTATTGATGAGATTTTTCCTCCCGAGCTACATGATCAGAAATGTTCATGCTCACCTTTCCCAGTCTTAGAAATTTTTCAGTTATTTCAATGTTTTTGCTACAAAGGTAATTTGAAGCCTCCAGCAATAATGCGAAATAGTATTGCTAACTCAACCTTAATATGTCTTTCTTCCTTTGTTTTGGTTTTTCTTTTGTGGTAGCCCAGGTCTCAGGTAGCCCAGGCTGGCCTGAAAGTTCACTACATAGCTTTAGGCTTGCCTTAGAAACTAAACCTTCACTCTCCATCTCTACAGTGCTGGGATGACAGGTGCGCAGCAGTCTCCCAGGTTCCTATCATAACCATGTATCTTAAAACAAAATATTTCAAAAGTAATAGTGTGGCTATAAAGCCGAATTGGCATGCCTTACTAAAACAGCTGTTTAGGTCAGCCCTGTGAGAAACCCAGGCCATCAGCAATGTAGAATGTCATATGAAGGGAAATGTGGAGAGTTGCTTGGGACTGAACCTCCCATCAGCCCTTGCCCAGCCAACCCCAGCCCTTTCCCCCTTCCGGCCGGCCGCACCTTGGGCTGCAATCTGTGCTCCTGGGGCACCTGGTCCACGGACTCCTCTGGCAGCTCCGCGTGGCCCCTGTCCTCGATGAGCCGTTGAGCGCTCTGCCGCCGGCTGCTGAAGGAGATGTCTGGGAGGGAGAGCGCCTCCTGGGCTGCGCTCAGCGTGTCGCAGTGGAGCAGCGAGGGCTGGATGTCTCTCATTGTGCTTGCCACCTGCGGGGACCGCAGGGCGCACCATCAGACCCCTGCTTATTCAGGCCTCAGAGGAGCTCAGTAGAGGCCATCCCCAAGGCTGGCCTCTACTGCAGACTCAGGCTTAGGACCAGCCACCCCAAGCCCCACTCAGACAAACCTAGGGCTGCGCAATGAATTCTTCTATCCTGTTGATTACAAACACTATCTTTATTACAAAAAAACAAAACCAAAACCAAAAAAACAAAAAAAAACTCTCAACCCCATTCCTCACGTGATCAGAAAATTAAACATAATTACAGAAACTGAATAAGCTAGTAACTTAAAAAATACAATGTCCTCTATATTTTAATAGCCTCACAACTATTTCGGATACAAATTATAGACACTAACTACCCAAGTGTGAAGTTAGGAATGAGCTACCAACCTCAGTTTTTACTTTAAAAACCTTGACAACAGAAAGGGGATTTTGTTGTTTTTGCTGTTTACTCTTGTTTTGTTTTGGTGCAGAGTTAAATGTCTGTTTTGTATTTATTTATATGTTTTCTGGTCGTTATGCTAACATTTCTGAAAGGTACTGTATTAGGAGCTGTGACAGACATTAATGTGAAAAGATACACACACATCTTTGGCACTTATATACACAGTGATTTATACTGACAAATGTTGCATATTACATAAATGAATAAATATGGAAGACCAGGACAACAATGATAAAAAAATTATACACATATGGTATTTTTAAAAAATCGACACAACAATCATATATTATATGCTATGAAAATAAAAAACAGAGCTACCTAAGTACATGATTTAATTATTGTGAATTTTTAAGAGGCAAAATTCTCTGCACTAACTGTAATTACGTCACTTAATAAGAAACATAATGAAATCTACCCGTCAATAGAAAGCAAGTGATTTACAGAGCAAAACACTATATACATACATTTTTAACAAATACAGGATCATATTTAAAGACGTATTGTTATTCTGTTTGGCTGACATTAAACAGTGAGGAAAAAACTTAGAAAATCAACGAAGAAAAAGCACTTTGCAGTATTCATCTAATACAAGGTTATAGTAGTATTCTAATAACTTGTTATATGTTACTTGCAAATTAAGAATATAGTTCTGTAGCTACAATACATAAAATGATACAACCTTTACAGAAAAAAAATAAGGTAGTATTAAATATTCAGAAAGTCTACCTGATGGAAAATTCTAAATTTTATGCCTATAGCACTGATATAAAATAATGATTTACATTTAAACAAGCAATACCATTATTAAACTATATACCAAGATAGTTCAAACAGCATCCCGATCAGCTACATAAATGGAAAGTGTCAAAAAATATGCTTCAATTTATTTTAGAACCTATGAAAATAAAAATCACTGCACAATTGCTTCCTGGCATGTTTCACTACATTGCCATGTTTTCTAAATTCGACTTCACAAGCTCTTCCTTCTCCCCTCTTCCCCCCAGTGATAATGAAACCAACTCTGGATATTTTGTGGAATTATTTACAAGTACATGTTTCCGAACGTCTTTACAACGACTCTGCAACAAGACACTAGTGAAACTGTACTCTATAATATGTTCCGCTACAAGTTTCTGTTATAAATGGCGGTGAGAGATTTTGTTCTTTGCCAAGTTAACATACAAGCCCATTTGAGATGATGGGGATGTGTGCTTTTGGATTTTATTCATTCATCAGGTAAATATTGGAGTTCTCATCACAGGCTGGCTCCTCCTTGATGTCCGGGTATAGGAGAGTATGATGCACAAAGCAGATAGCAAGGGTACACAGGTGGACCACTTGCCCAGTTAGGGCCATTGGGGCATACACAACGAGAAGAGAAAAAAAAATGCGGTAGAGATATGGCCAGTTTTAGGAAATTTAAATGCAGTAAACTAGAAAAATTGTGTTTGAAGCTTTGAGAAAAACATTCAAGGGGGTAAAACTCAAACGGTGATTTTTAAAATAAGATCTGAGCTTACAATAACAACAACAGCATCATACCAACACATGACAAAAGTCATACAAATCAGAAGTAAAAGAGGACTTGGGGGTTGTATCAGAGGTCTGCTGTGTGGAACTGCCTTAAACTGTTCAGGAGGTAGTTCAGCTGCCTCAGGATTGGTAGAAGTCAAGGAAAGTGTTTCGGGATGCTAAAGAGTGAGCGACAGCCAGCTGCAGAGCTTTGCATGTCATGGTCATATGTAAACTTTCTTTCTGGGATAAATTATTGGGAGGGAAGAAAATGACATGACAGGGAAAGCTAAAAACAAACAAGAGCCAAGGATTTCCTCTGAAGTAGAGATCAAATATTAACCCCAAACCAAAACAAACCAAATCAAACTAAACCCAAATAAAACAAACCCTACTCTACACACAAACAGAGAGAGAGAGAGCTCACTGATAATTGCACGTGCTAAAATGCATGTGTGATAGAATCAGCATCTTATGACAAGTCTGATTGTGTCCCAATCTACATGAGCATCCTCTCTATATGAACTACAAAAACAAACAAACAAACAAACAATAGGCCAGAGCTAAGCAGGAAGCAATCAGGGTTCACAAAGAGCACGTGTGCCTGAAGAAGAGCATGATTACAGGGACAGAGTCTGAAGAACAAAAGAATAACAGGAAGTTAAAATGATGTGAGTCTTCAGTTGGAGGAAATGGGACTCTGGTGTGCTTGGCGCACTATGTATAGTTCACACTTACTTAGATCCACCACTCTTCAGAGTCACCTTAGATGGCAGCAATAGACCAAGTTTTAACTTTCATCTTAAAAAAAAATTGCACATACTATGCTTAAGGTATTGTAGAACTTCGAAGGATTTACATTCTTCAGGTAAAATATACATGCAATTTGTGCTGCTCAGAACTACTCCACGCTTTAGTCATCCAAATAACAGGTACAATTAAAGGCCTGGCAATCCTCTGGAATCTTACATGTAGAAAAATTCCTTAACTCACATACTAGTAATAACCCTTGCTAAAAACCCACCAGCATTAGTGGGTAGAAGCTGTAATTAGATGCTTATGCTGTCCCTGGGGCACATTCGCATTTGAAGAAGAGCTTCTTCCTGACAAGTAAGGTGATACCTACACTGGACTCTGCACCTACATATCCCACTTCTAAGTTCAACACAGGGCTGTAAAAAAAAAAATCTAGTTGCCCTTTGAAGCAAGGAGCTCTTTGGATACTTAGAGACATGCTTCACATTTTTGGTGGTTTTTTTTTTTTTTCCTTTTCTTTTCTTCTTCTCTGGATTTTTAAAGAGATCAGGTACTTTTTCAAAGTCTTGATGAAAAATACTAACGTGGCAAGAACAAGTTTGGTTCTTAGGAACCTTATCTTTTAGCAGCTGCCCTTCTACATATGCATTTGAGACTACAGTTTCTGACACTTGTATATAACATTTCAAGATGGCTACTAGATAATGTTGCTTCTAGAAGAGGCGATAAAGAAAAGTGCAGCGTGCTTTTTTTTTTTTTTGTAACCTTCAGGGAAACATGACTTTCATTCTAATTATTAAGGCATGACATATCAGATAAGGAGTCATTGGTTTAAAATGGTGTGTCTGCGGTTTTCAAGTTTGAATTGCTGAAGTCATGAATGATATTTAGTATTCATTATAAGCCACTGATTTCTTGCTTTATCTCTGTCCCTTATCATTTCTTTCACCACTTAAGAATTTCCCTTCTACATGCAAACTTTATATGCCCCAGTACAGGGGAACACCAGGGCCAAAAAGTGGGAATGGGGGGGTAGGGGAGTGGGGGGGAGGGTATGGGGGACTTTTGGGATAGCATTGGAAATGTAATTGAGGAAAATACGTAATAAAAATATTAAAAAAAAAAAGAATTTTCCTTCTGCCCTCCTAGTAGATCACCTCTAGACACTTGGATAGAGGAGATCTGAAAATTATTAGTGTGTAGCATAGTGGATTGGTGAAGTTATTCATGTCATATCTGTGTCCAGCCTGTCAATCAAAGGATGCCTTTCTAAGACAGTTTCATGATGCTGTTTGCATGTAGACAGAAACCAGAAAAAATAAAGAAAATTAAAAGTATTAAAAAATAAAATGTTTTTGAAGACAGTGTTGGCATTTTTATATTATATGGAAAATTTATAATTGAAATAAGCACTAGAGTGAACTATGGTGTACAATTCTGTAATGCTAGCAATTGAGAGGAGGAATCAGGAAGGCTGTGAATTCATAACCAGATAAGAGTACATGGAAAGGGCCATTTCCAAAATAATAAAAAAAGGGAATGAAAAAGAAAGAAAGAATGGACAGTGGGAATGATGGACAGAAAATATGAGCACTCATCGTAATACATGTTCATAAATCCACACTGACTTGTAAAATACATGCAAGTGCACATGGAACAGTTTGTAGTACACATGTAGGAATATATATGTGTATATACAAATGCATATATGCATGTAACAACAATTAGTGAAAAAACTGACATGAGTTTGAAAGAGAACAAGAAAGTGTGTCTGGGAGGCTATGCCGTGAGGGAAGGAGAGGAGGAAATGATATAATTATAATATGATTTCAAATATTTTTAATCAATATAAAATATTTTAATCAAATCAAATATTTGAAAACATGTCGATGAAATGTGATCATTTCTGCTTTCTTTTCTTCTCAGTATAGCCAATTACTTAGTTGCTTCTTCTAAACAAATTTAGATTACCACTGTGAGCTTGCAGCCTGAGTCAAACAGTAGGCTGTGCAGTAATGGTTATGATGCTTCTGAGTTCGAAGGCAGTAAGACACGAGAGACTAGCAGGGCTGAAAGTGAATCAGCTTTCCCAAACTAAGGGTACCTTATGCAAATCACCTGATTCTAAGTTTCTAGGCTGTACTTTACAGTGTCATTTTATTAGTTATTGGAGTAGGAGCCATATAGAATTTACACTGTATGCTAATAAAGCTAATATGGCAACCTGTATGCTCTTAGTCCTTTGTCACACTCTCCTGGAAGCACCTCATATGAACTCTCTACCCCTCTAAGCCCATTCCTCAAACTATCGGCTTCTGGGAAATCTCCCGACTCTGTAAGCTTCTCGGGGCATACTGGTTTCTAACTTCAGTTTCCCCACAGATCCTCCAGGTGTTCACTGCATAGCTGAAAGCATCATCAAAAGTCCTCACATTTTCTCCTGCTTTCTTACAAAAGTTCCTTCCATCATGTATTAATTTAATCCTTAAAGTTCAAGGAAAAAACAACAACAAAAAACCCTGCTCTCTCCCCCAACTAAACTAGGTTTCTGATTATAAATTCTACTATTTCCATCACGTGCTGGCTCAACCTCAGAACACTGTTTT